>NC_065448.1:181300945-181912014 GCF_917563875.1 Diabrotica virgifera virgifera | reverse complement strand
AAATGGCTTAACATTCATTTTTTTGTCTTGATTTGCTCTAAGCCGTTCCTGCGTTCCGTTCTTTTATCTTCTTCTTCTTCAGGTGCCATCTCCGCTACGGAGGTTGGCAATCATCATAGCTATTTTAATTTTTGAGGCAGTAGCTCTAAATAGTTGTTTCGAGCTGCATCCAAACCACTCTCTCAGGTTCTTCAACCATGAAATTCGTCTTCTTCTGATGCTTCTTCTGCCATCTATCTTCTTTTATAGGCTTTGTTTTTCAAGTCGGTATCATTTAAAGAGACAGATAACTACGGCTTAAAATCCGTTAAATCTTATTTGCATTTCTCAATCGCTTTTAAAGCAATAGATACATCGTCAGTTTGTAAGACAAATTTCAACCCCCCTCTCTTGGAAACGAAGCATTTGCGGACATACGATTATAAAGCAAACTGTCATTATTTTTTCATGCAGAATTACACCTTAAAGTTTGCCATACTTATTTAAAAATACCCTGTATTGATAAAAAACATGGCTAGTTGTTAAAGTACCTAACTTTTTCATTGTCCAACATAATCGAATGAATAAAAAACAGGATGTTGAGAAACCATTATTTCAGTATTTTATAGATGCTAGAATATTCCACAGTGTGATGCGAACTTTGAGAAAAAAAAACAGAGTTTTATTCGTACACCCAGTATACAATGAAAATTTACTTGTTTAGCAACAATGTTATTACAGAATTATTGTTAAAGAATAAAGCTATAACATTTAAAAAAAATATTTGAATCGGACAACAGGTTTAGGAGACATCAAAAATGACCAATTTTTTAAGTGGGTCGATTTCTATGCACGAAAGTTTATTTTTAAAGGCTTTTATTTAGTTCAATCGTTTGCGTCAAATTTTTAGACGTTAATTTGACTGCCTTTTCTTCAATGGAAATGAATGAAATTTTGCAGACATATGGATTCGCGGGAACAATACACGAATAGTCGATCAATTTTTTTATGTTTATGAATTATTTAAATAAAAAAAAACAGTTTTAATGGAAAATCCTTAAATTCTCTAGTTTTTTACAATGTAGAAACTTAAAACTTGTACAGACCCAGCTAGCAGTGTTAGTATATATAACGTCAAACAAACGTCAACATTTTGGGAGAAGTTACGTCAAAAGTTACATCAAACTTTACCTAAAATATACGTATAAAAGTCACAGCGATGTTACGTAACAATTTTACGTTATTTCTACGTAACCTTTTTAACGTCAAAAAACGTCACTTTTTAGGAGAATTTTCGGTATAAATTATATTTATAAGTAGGACTTAAAATTATTGTGTAAATAAAACCACATACATGATGCTGACACATTTATTAAATATTTGAAATAAACATTTATTACATATTTGACTTTTATGTTAGAGAAAGAGACAAAATTATTTAGCTACTTTATATTACAATACATAAACATACCCTTGAATAATCTTCATTCGTAAAGTGTAAACTGCACACTTTCATATTATAAGGACTAGGCTGCTTCCCCATTTTTAGAAGATATTTCCATACATTTCGTTTTTCACCTAAACTGTCATTGAATAGAATTCTATTTTGTTTATCCTATTTAGGGAAAGAATGAAACGATAAATTATCCAAGAATGATATTGAGGCACACAACAATAATAACTCGATTTTTTTGACATAACTCCATAAAAACAAACACGATTAATCACGGAAATGTAAGGTTAGGTATTAATGAAAGGTTCGAAATAAATACACAATGGCGCTGCAATCTCAAACGAGATCTTATACGTGTCGATACCCACCAAAGAGCCACGTGTTAGAGACGAATAAATTCATACGCATTAAAACCTACCAAAGAGCCACGTTTCAGAAAGGAATAAATTCATACGTATAATATACGTATTAAAATTTCGTAACAGTAACGTCATTTTTTGACAGATGTTACGTAACAATACAAAAAAACCTAAATTTAGCGTTAATGTAACGTTATCTTGCTAGCTGGGGATTGTAGCTAATTATATGAACTATACATAATTTCACTTTTTACGTTATTTGTTTACGTTATGCTTCATATATAAACAATAAAGTTTCAAATTTATCCAGTTTCTGTCCGATTCCTATCCAGTTTTCAGCGAAAAAAACATTGTTACGTTTTAACATTTAGTCACTCATAACGAAATAAAAGCGTTTCTTAAAAAAAATTTTCATATTGTTTTTTTAATTAGCTATGAAGATAATGTATTTGAGCTATTTATTAGTAATTCATCTCACATCAAAAGTATTCAGGTGGATCATAATCTGTTCAGATTCTTTCAGATTATTAAAGATTTTTTTAGTAAAGTTATAGGTAATTCTTTTCAAAAATATAGATTGGATGTCATCTATTCCTTCAAAGCATGTTTTAGCGTATATTTGTTTATCTCAGAAAAATAAAAAATTAAATCATAAGTGGACACAATTACAATTCTGCATGTTTCCGTTAAAGAAAACAAAGTACTTTTTAAAATATTGATACACTTCGCTTCACTGTAAATGTAAAATCCAGCAAATAAACCAACTATTTCCACTTTATCGCTGCGCGATAAAGATTTTTAGATGTTTTATTTGCACAGACCGAACTGTTAGCCGCTCGTTCATTCGTCCTGCTTTAATTTGGCGTTTCTAACAATTCACCATCATTAATCAATGTCATGGACTGGGGCTCGAACTGAGCGAGTGCATTCCAATCAAGAAACGAAGAAAAAAATACCAACATTTCGCTTCCTAATTAAGTATCAACTATTTATTTGAAGTATTAGTTTAACCTATTCGAGCTTTGAAGGCCTTAAAAAGTGTTACATTTTTATTTTAATCTATAGACCAGTAATTCTAAAGGGACAAGACCAGACTGAAATGGTATATTAAAACTCATTCGACGGTGGAACAGCAAAACACTTGAAGCGCCATTTTTTAAACTTTACAGGAGAGCCAATTAAAGTTATAATTTTACGAAAAAAATTCATTAAAAATTCAATTTTACTCTTATCTCGATATTAAAAATAACGGTGTGTCAGAATTTTTAAAATCTTTATCTATGGTCAGTTTAGAAACTAGAATGATAGATATAAATAAAAATAAGTGGCGTTTAATGATTTTAGTCAAAATATAAAATAAGGCAAAAAAATTTAATGTACACACAGACACTTTATTTGGGTAAGGAAAAACGCATTAACCACCACTCTTACCAAATTACGAGATGCATAAAAACAATTCAACTGCATTGGTAAACTTTTGAATCTGCTAGGCAGAACAAATTATATGACGCAATGCTCTCTAAACTTCCTCGAGAAAAACAACTTAAGTACTTTAACAAGTAATAAAAATTAGGCAATGAATAAATTAAGTACCTACCTACTCTTGTACTAAATAAGTAAAGGAAAAAATAAAAAAACTAGGATTTTTATAACAAGTTTAATTTAAAACATTATTATAACTAAAATACAATAAACTGAAGAAGTAATTTTAACGACAAAGGCACATTATTACGAGTCATCTAATACCTTATTAAACATAATTATTTCATCATATAGCAGTTGCCGCTAGGGCATCTATGCCATTTCGTTCGTTGCAATTCGGGACTGCACGCTGGGGTTTGTTTTGGTTGGATCAGGGAGAGCAGCATATGTGCCTCCTGATGAGAGACTAATAAGTTTCGAAACCGGTAGAGGTGCTTGCAACACTCTCTGATTGGACTAGAATATGGTTCGGCTGTATTTTCGTTTTGCAACGAAATTGAAAATGGTTATTCACTTTTTTTTTATAATTATTTCACTCTAGTTTTAATTCGACACTTACCTATATCTAGGGAGACGGTTATCAGAAATAAAATAACGTTTAGAAAATAATATTATATAATAAAGTTTAAAAACAAAAACTCGTTCGTTATACAAGATAAACCTTGTGTACAATAAGTTTGGGTATTAAACATATACGACTAACTGGTGTGAAAAGAAAACAAATATTAAATATCTAAAACAAAGTTTTACATAATGTCGTCTATGTCCGTTTCTGTGAGGGTATCAATGCCTGTAACTGAAGGTAAATTTACATATTCCTTTTGGAACAATTTGGTGATCACCTGATCATAACAAAGTTTTTTTAAATCGTTATATTTTGTTTTAGTTATGGGCAAAGATGTTTTGTACAATTGGCCCACGACCTTTGAATTTATTCCTCCCATGATAATAGGAATAATTTCTTTTTCATCAGCGGATCTCATGCTATATTTGACTGACATCCGATTGATTTTAGACTTTTTAAAAGTAGCAACTCTGATCTTGCTTACCTTTCCAGTTAAATTACCGCGAAAATATTTGTCAGCAAAGCTTCCATAACCTTGGAAATCTGTATGATCCAAATAACTGACGTTATGAGGCTTTGGTTCTTTTCTAGCCAACTGACAAACTGTAGCCCATTGCGAGGGGCCCATACAATAGTATTTTTTACAGCGCCTTCTACAACAGAGTGCATAGAATCAACAGACATCTCTGTATGTCACGGGATCAAGTAGTTCATTTGGATGCTGACAATATTTTCACAGTTTTTAAGCGCATTATGAATGGCTGAAAAAATGATCCTATTCTTGTTCTGTCCGGGACATGAATCGGAATACAGTATGAGGTGTTTCACTGAGATGCGTGCATCCACTAGATCTATGTATTTCTGGATAATAGATGCAATTTCATTGCTCCCTCGTTTTCCTTCAGTTTCTCCCCAGGTGTAAGAAAAGCCTTCTCTGCTGCCATTTTTATAAAAACATAAGTTGTATACGGCATATTTCCTTGAATAATAGAGTAACATGCTTTCGCCATGGGGACTGTTCAATACCTTTTGAAGATCAAAAGATGTACAAATTAAATCTGTGCGTTTCTGACTCATTTCACGATGAAAACTGTACCTTTCCTTGCTAGCTTCCTTTTCCATAAGGTGGTCTTCCTTTTCTGCTTTGCTCTCTTCAGTGTTTGCTGCATCAAATTTAATACATTTGAGACATTTATCTTTATTAGGAATATGAAAGCCTACATTAAATTCAGTATTAAATATGTTTAAAAAAATTTTTTCACTGACATAGTCTATTCCCTCGGATGTTTTCTAGCCTTTGTAAATACGGTACAAATTTTTTTGGTTCTTAAATTGCTGGTAAGCAAAGTATTTGCAGTAAAATTTTTTTATTTGCTGGTAAGAAAAGTTTAGTACTTAGTATCTTTTCGACAGTAGTGAGAGGGCAGTGCTGGCAGCTTCTTGATGAAGTTTATAACGTTTTGTCGTTTAGTTTCCTTAGTTTTATTAGCAGGTATGATTTTACCTCTTAGATCATTTTTTCAGATCCCTCAATGGAATTTGTTAGTGTATAATGCACATAAATTTGTGTAATATCTAGGGTGTTAAGTAGAAACTGCTGGCACACTCTTCGTCTATCTTCGTTATCATTAATGTAATATTCGTATAAAATAGGACATTTCCCACTATCTTTTGAACGTTTTCTCTTGATAGAATTTCGTCGGATCATATTTAAAATCCAATCGCGTTATCTAGCACTACTCAAACTCCAAAAATGATGAAACAATGACAATCTTCTTTCCTCGGGTACATTCTGGCAGCCATTGCCGTATTTTTTCCGATACAATGATTAGGTTTAATTTCTCTTTTAGAACGTATTGTTTTATCTGCTCGGGTATACTGTTGACCTCTATTTTTAACATCTTCCTATTCTTTCTATAATTTATTCGTTTTGTTCTTTTACCTTTTCCGCCAACTATGTCAATATCATCTGTTTTACTGGCTAACTCCTTACTTACCTTCTGTGTTTTTTTGACTATCTTTTTCTTAGGCCGCTTATTATGAGTAGATTTATCTGAAGACCTGTTACCTGTATCACTCCACGAACTAGAACTATCAGTAAAAAACGGATCTTCATTATCGGAGATGAATTAACAATATGTCTTTTTGTTAAGTCTGGGTCGTTTGGATCGTTTTGTATTTTGCTTAATATTAATAGGATCAGAAGCAGCATCTTTGGCGACTAAATTTTCCATTGTGTTTGTTATTATATTGCTATCAAGTACATTGCCATCAATAGTCCGTTGAAACTCTGCAACAGTGTCAACTGAAATAAAAGAGATGCTATTATATTTATATTTCATAATAGGGCTAATATAACAAGACTGAATAATAGATAGACTGACAAGAAATTATTATGCAGGTACATACAAATGAAGCACCCAAAACGTTCGCAAGTTGATCATTTCAGAGCCGTGTAATGATAATGTTTGCTATATTGTATCGTCTACCATTTTCTAAAATGATATTTAAAACTCCAATCATCATCTATCTTTTATCAACTAGTTGAAAATTGCAAATTAATATGATTGAAAATAACAAATTCCAATACGAAACTATTCCTTCCAAGGTTGGTGGAGTCTCAGTTTTCTGGCCATTCGGATATTACTTTTTTATAAAACTTTCTACGGTCCATCATCACGCAACTGTAAAAAAGTTTTTGAATTAGGGAGGTAATGAATATGACGAATTTAATAGATAAACAACTATTTTATATTTAACATAATACCATAGACTAATAATAAATCGGATACTTTTAAGATAATTAACTAACAAAAGGTAATAATTTACTTACTCGGTTCTACTATCACCCTTATCGACAAGTCTCAACAAACGTGATCTCTCCCGGTAACGGCTGATCACTGACTGAAGCGACCTTTGATTGGCACTTCTATTTATAATTTCGTCACTTGCAAAAAATTCGTTAAAAAAGCGACACGTTAATTAAATAATCAGAAAAATGTATATTTTAAACGACACTAAACATCATTTACAATTGAAGTCAAAACAACTTAGGCGCCATTTAAAAAAATTGTAATGCTGTCGGTTAATTTAAAGCATTTGCGATAATTTTTTATACGTTACATTAAGCGACACTTCGTATTTTATTAGACATCTTGCAAAACAAATTGAACGCCATTCAACCCATTCTGAAAATATGAGGAAAACACATTAAATACGCGATGTGCAATAAATGATAGATAGGAAAAATAATTTAAGTCACCTACCACTATCTAGTATGAACACAGAAAAACACTTTAAGTATTATTAGTAACATAGTTCAGGGTAAGGATAAACAATTTCACCACCTCTCGCTAGCTAAAAAGGGAAAGCATAAACAATTGGAAATTGGAATGCCAAATATATCAAACGGGTGTTAACTTAAGAGCAACCTATACGGAAATTGATAAAATTTTGTGTCTGTACCGGGTGTCCCAATAAGAATGGCTCTCGGCCATATCTCAGGAACCGTTTATAGTAGAGCTTTGAAATAAAAATTTTTATAACAAAAGTTGCCTCAGGAAAAGCCTGGAAATTATTTTCATAATTGTGGGTCCACCGCTAGAGGGCGTAATTGAATATCAAAAATAAAAAAATCTAAATTTTACAAAATTTTTCTAATGAAGGGGCACTGGAAATCCGATTATTGTATTCCTCATCAAATTCTGCGCATATTTGATTTAACAAGTTTAACTCTACCTTTGTAAATAAGAGGTGGGGGTGAGTGGGAACGTTGTTATGAAAAAATGGCTGTAAGTCCGGTTCTGCTAAATCAAATTTTGAAAACTGGGTCTTGTTGAAGACACATCTTTTTCTTCAATGTAAGCGTGATAATTTTGAACCATCCTAATAAGTAATAAGCCAGCTGGGAGGCGTTATTTGGTTTTTTTCAGAGATCTAGTTTTCTTTGGAAAATATTAAATACAAGTATGCATTTTTAATCATACTTTATAAAATTAGATTAAATTATCAATAGAATAGCGAAAACCGCATGTCGATACCTTTTTTCTATCTCAAGATATCTCGAGAAACGTGTAAATTTTATACATAACTGTTACTATCACCGGTAAACTAAGTTAATGAAAAGTAGTGTGCTGTGAAAAAAAAAACAAAATAACATTTTCCAGATGTCAACGTATAACAATATAATTAATTAAAACAACAATATAAAGAGAAACAATACTATTAAAATTAAATATAATACAGAACAAAAAGAACTACTTAGTGACGACCTAAATATTCAAATTGTTGCCCATCATACACTACTCTAGAATACATTATCCAGAGAACACTAAACGCCATTCAAAGCATATCGAGAGCAGAAATTGAGACTGCTGTTCAATCTATTCTTGAAAGAGTAAATGTTTGCAATGAAAATGATGGGCAAAAATTTGAACGTTTATGTCATCACTAAATAGTTGTTTTTATTTCTTTGTAATAGGGCTTTTCAACGCTTCTCATTTGTTTCGAGCCTCTGTCATATGCCGTAAAAGTCGTGTATAATATTAATAAACGAGATATGAACGAGGCTCGAAACAAATGAGAAGCGTTGAAAATACCTAATATAGGTTGACAGCTGGAAAATGTTTCTTTGTTGTTTCCATAGCACACTACTTTTAATGAATTATTTCGTTTACCGGTGACAGTAACAGTTATGTTTTTAAATTTACACGTTTTGTAAGATATCTCGAGATAGAAAAAAGGTATTAACATGCAGCTTTCACTATTCTGTTGCTAATTTTGTCTAATTTTGTAATATGGTATTAAAAATGCATGTTTGTATTTAATATTTTCCAAGGAACACTAGATTTCAGAAAAAAATTAAATAACGCCTTCTAGCTGGCATATTACTCAGTAAGTTGGTTCGAAATCATAACTTTTACATTGACGAAAAAGATCTGTCTTCAACAAGACCAAGTTTGCAAAATTTGATTAAGCAGAACCGGACTCACAGCCAGTTTTTCATAACAAGGTTCCCACTCACCCCCACCTCTTATTTCCAAAGGTAGACCTAAACTTGTCAAATCAAATATGCGTAGAATTTTATGAAGAATACGACGATCGGATTTCCAGTGCCCCTTCATTAGGAAAATTTTGTAAAATTTAGATTTTTTAATTTTTGATATTCAATTACGCCCTCTAGCGGTGGTCCCACAATTATGAAAATAATTTCCAGGCTTTTCCTGAGGCAACTTTTGTTATAAAATTTTTTATTTCAAAGCTCTACTATAAACGGTTCCTGAGATATGGCCGAGAGCCATTCTTATTGGGACACCCGGTACAATTATCGGTGATAAAAAATGATCCACAAAACTGCAATACTTTCAGCGACATCAAAGTCCTCAGAGAGTAATGAAACTAATACCAATCGACGCAGAAAAAAATGCTGATTTCAGTGATATATAAAAGTCATTTTTGACCAAAATGTCGCTTCAAGTGTTTTGCTTTTCCACCATCGAATAGTCCTTTAAAATCCGATAAAAGAACGACCGACGACATCCGTCGACCTGTTTAACGCATAAAAATTATTTGATATGTATTTAGTATGTCAAAAATTATAAAAAACAAGGGTTGCCCAATATAATATTATCCAGACTATACCTAATTAGTTAATAATTAAAATATTACTTTTTTCTAGAAATCCTACTTAAAATTTTTTCGGCCCGGACAGATATTATTTTATATTTTTTTAATAATAAAGGTCTTTCGTAATAAGTAAAAAATATTATTTTTGAAATTACGGAGAACCTAAACTCAATTTCAAATTTTATTCTATCAGTTCTTGATAAGTATTTTGAACTTATTTAATTTTATATAACATTGTTTTTTAGTTGTTCATGATCGCCAGTTTTTTCATAAGGAACCTTCCTCATTAACAATTAAGAGGATCGGTACGTATTTTCGGCTGCAATGCTATTCAAATGGGGATTCATTTTTTTCAAATCCTGAGAAAACTAATAAGTATTTTTGAAAAATTTAAACGCAGAATGAAAGATTACGTTATTAGCGAGGGCCGAAAGTCCCTGAGAACTTCTATAATGTTTATTTTAATAAGTTACAGGGGTGAAAAAACTAAGAGAAAATTTAGTGTGATTTTTAATTTCAAATATCTCATTCAAAATAAACTTTTTATTTATTCTAAGGGACTTTCGGCCCTCGGTAATAATTTAGTCTTTCATTCTGCGTTTAAATTTTTCAAAAATATTTATTGGTTTTTTCAGGATTTGAAAAAAATGAACACAATGCCGTGGTAATATTTTCCAAATCTGTCTTTGTCTTACAACGCACTCAACCGAATATAATATTGTCAGCATATATTGTCAGTCAGACACTGACAATCAGTGACAATTTTAAATATTTGACATTGCATCGGGAATATTTTGAGAAATTGATTAAATATTATTGATATATAGTGTATTTGATAAATAATTGATTTAAGACGTGAACTTAATAAAAAGTTATTTATTGTGTATTATTTGTGGAAGATCCAAGCAGAGAATACATCAGATATATCCTGTGAAGTATTTTGTTGTTAGAGATGTTCAAAATTTTAAGCGTTCCAAAATAACAACATATTATTAAAAAATCACTTTAACACTTTTCCTCTTTTCTCGATTGATTATTAGTTTTTGTTGTACAAATAAATTATTACAATCACTGAAAATATAGTTAGTGAAAAAATTATCACATTTATTAACTGAATTAATAATTTGCAATTATAAAAATAACAGTTATCCAAGAACATTCAAAAGCCATCTCTTTAAATTAATTATGACATTTTCAAGTAGAATGACATTCTAGTAATGTTTACATATCCACACCAGTGTGAATTTTACTACACGTAATTTGCCGTGTAAAGACAGAAAAAGTAGGGATACACGTTAAATATTTGCGAATTATGTACCCATAGCCTTAAAAAAATATATTTTAGGATAAAACATGGCATAAATTCTTATAGGGACCTGAAAGAAAAAGGTTTGAACCTGAATTTGGATACTTGATGATTACAAAAATAATATTGTTTACTTGTGTTTTTAAGCCGTATAAATCGTTATTTTTGAAAAGGGCGGAATCGGGCAGAAAAGAATTTGGTAGAATTTATAGAATTTTTTTTTTAATTTTTTAATTATTATCTTTTAATTAATTATAATCTTGACAGAATTATATAGGGTGCTTCTTGTTTTTTATAAGTTTTAACATATCCTTAATTACAGATATCAGATAATTTTTATCCATTAAACATATATTATAGGTGCAGGCCCTTCTTATATCGGATCCTCTACTTTAATAATTAACACGTTGACGGACAGTGCGTCAAATGTACAGTGCGGTGGAATAAGTGTTGCCCCCCCCTGTCAACTTGTTTATTTTAAGAATATAAGCAAAACGCTCGGACAGGTCGATTTTTAAACTAACCCTAGTATATTATAGCATCAACGTTTTGAGCTTTACGCGATCCCTCTTCAGGTGACAGCCATAACTTTGATTTTTTTTAATGGGAAAGTACATCATATGACACCTCATTTAAAAGCTCTTAAAATACTGATTTCAAAAATGTATAATACTTTAATCCTGTTTGAGAGCGTAGGCGCAAAATTTTGGTCGAATTCTTTCTAAATGCAATAATTTTTTTCGAATCCTGAAAAAACTAATAAATATTTTTGAAAAATTTAAACAGAATGAAATACAGAATTATCGATGGTCCAAAAATCCCTGAGAACTCCTATAATGTTTATTTTAATAAGTCACAGTGACGAAAAAAGAGAAAATTTAGTATGATTTTTAATTTCAAATATATCATTCAAAAGAAACTTTTTTTTATTCTCAGGGACTGTCAGCCATCGGTAATAATCTAATCTTTCATTCCGCGTTTAAATTTTTCAAAAATACTGATTAGTTTTCTCAGAATTCGAAAAAAATAAATGCGTTTAAAAAGAGTTCGACCGAAATTTTGCGCCTACGATCTCAAAAAGGATTAAAGTGTTATACATTTTTGAAATCAGTATTTAAAGAGCTTTTAAATGAGGTGTCACATGATGTACTTTACCGTTTAAAAAAATCAAAGTTATGCCTGTCATCTGAAGAGGGATCGCGTAAAGTTCGAAACGTTGATGCTATAATATACTATGGTTAGTTTAAAAATCGACCTGTCCGAGCGTTTTGCTTATATTCTTAAAATAAACAAGTTAACGGGAGGGGCAACACTTATTCCACCGCACTGTATAAGCAAGTATTGTGCCACTAAATGTATTTGCAAAGCAGAAGAGGGAAAAATGCAACGTCTATAGATGTTGTGTCACATTACATCAATGGAAATTAGACGTCTATAGACGTTCTGTCCGTCAACGCGTTAATGGAAATTACAAACATCTGAGTTTACTTTATAAAATAATTTGGAAATACAATATAGAATAGAGCAGAAGATGTTTTTTTTTTTTGTATTTGTGTCGCAATTATTTTATAAGTAATAATTTATAACTCGCGAGCGCTTTATTTCTGTGAAATGGAAAATGAATGGAAAATATTCTTTTTATCCACTTCAAAAATATTGACTCCCAAGGCAGGATCTGAATTTGCAAATCAGGTAATATAGAAATGCAATTGTACGAAGTTTGGACGTGCTCCAAATACCAATCCCCAAATAATCGCTGATTGAGGACTATAGTCTCTAATGACATTATTAAACAATATTGAGCTAATCCTCAAGTTCTATAGGGTGAACCAATAATATGATCTTCGTCTGGAATAAATCAAGACTAAATAAAAGATTGTATACTAGTAAATCTATGCAAGTAACTGGGCTTTAGCTTAAAGGAACATTTTATTAATTTGCTTACTTAATTCACATTTTAATTAATTTTTATTAGTACATTGTTTCACGGTTTTTGCTCCAAATTTTAAAGAACCGCGTGTATTGACATGAAATTTGGGTACACATAGGTAACATATCAGATAAGAAAAGTGATATTGTGCCGATATGTGCATTTGCCCTCGGGTGAAAAAATATACGTTCAAAATAAGTCCGGAAATGGATATACTGACTAATTCTAAGCAACTTTTATTCTATAGCATTTTTTTACTAAGTTAATACCTTTCGAGTTATTTGCGTGAAAAAGGTTTATTTTTCAATAAAGTAAAGAACACGCTTTTAGGTGGTTTTTGCACATAACTCAGAAAGTAAGTATGTTATCAAATAAAACATTCTTATTAAAAATATAGCTTCCAAAAAAGTGAAAAAAAAACCGTGTATGTACTAAATCTCTATAACAAGTAGAAGCAAAGTTGTAGCTAATGAAAATAGGTTCATAGCTGTCAAATTTCAGAAGGAATATTTCAACGTGAAATAACCAAAAAAATATGCACTTTTTGGGAAAAACTCATTAAAACTTTTTTAAAGTGTTTAAAAAAATATTTATATATTTTTTTAAGTTACTAGCATCAAAAGTAAGAAAGTTACGCTCAAAATAAAGTTAAACCTTTTTTGGTCAAAAAAACTCGGGAAAATCACTACCTAATTAGCATCTTTAATTAAATTAATCGTTACCGCGTTTCAAGTTGCTTTACTTATGTATAATTTATATGATCTGTAAGTTTTATCGGTTCAAAGGGCTTTTTTTTAATTTTTTAAAAGTAAAATTTTTTAATTTTGAATTTTGAGAAAAATGCTTTTTCTTCAAAGTAACTTAAAATTTGTTAGTGATAGCAAAAATAAGAAAGAGCAAAAAATGTAGGTTCTGCTTTTCTGAATATTTTGGAATTTTTTTCTCTGTAAGAGAAAAAATTGGTTAAGATATGGCTGTTCAAAATTTGCATACACTTGTCATTATCGACAAGCCCTTTCAACTATATCCCCTTCAAAAATAATCACTTTGAAGCGATGAAACTTACAGATCATATAAACAATACATACATGAGTAAAGAAACGTGTGAAGTAATAACGATTAATTTCATTTGGAATGCTAATTAGGGGCATTTTCACAATTTTTTTTACCAAACAATAGAGAATAACTTTATTTTGAGCCTAACTTCCTTACGTTTATTGTTGAAAACTTTTTTAAAAAACAAAAATCAAGATTTTTGTCTTAATATCATAAAAGTTTTACACTTTAAAAAAGTTTAAATGAGTTTTCCCCAAAAAGTGCTTTATTTTTTTATTATTTCACGTTGAAATATTCGATTTGGAATTTGGCGAGTACGAACCTATTTTTCATTAACTACAACTCTTCTTTTACTGGGTGTGGGAATTTCATAAATAATAAATATAACATTTTTTTACCTTATAATCAAGTATATTCAAATGGGAAATAAGCCACAATTTTATCTAAAAATGATTTTATTAACGTTTCGACGCCCAAGTCGGGTATCGTTGTCAAAATACAAAATAATACTAAATAAACAAAAATGTTGTTGCTTAGTAAAAAATTCTTCTAATAATTTATTTAATCTGACTCATTTATATCGGCAATTCAGACACGTATTATACATTTTAAAGTAGACAACTTTAAAATGATATTGCCAATATTGATGAGTTGCGTTCCTGGGACGACTTTACTAAAATATAGTTCATTCGATTACATGAAATCAATCCCAACTCAAGAATATCCGCCACAAAAAATGATAGCATGCGATCTGTCTTTAAAAAGACAACCAAATGCAACGGTTTGTTAAAAATAACAACAACAACCAAAAAAAAAGGAGGAAGTCAATAGAAAGAAAATACCACAATTAGTAAATCAGTAACATATCGAGTTAGTACATATTTAGTATTTTAGTATTATTTAAAATTTAAAATATCAAGTCAGAGTTTGGTATTAGTTTTGAGAGTAAACTAAATGTAAACCCAAATACTTACGATGTCGGGATAGTATCACGAGGTTTTTCCTGGTTTTCCCTCGTGATTTACTATGAAATCTCTAACGCGAGAATTTCAGTGCCACCGTTGCATTTGGTTGTCTTTTTAAAGACAGATCGCATGCTATCATTTTTTGTGGCGGATATTCTTGAGTTGGGATTGATTTCATGTAATCGAATGAACTATCTTTTAGTAAAGTCGTCCCAGGAACGCAACTCATCAATATTGGCAATATCATTTTAAAGTTGTCTACTTTAAAATGTATAATACGTGTCTGAATTGCCGATATAAATGAGTCAGATTAAATAAATTATTAGAAGAATTTTTTACTAAGCAACAACATTTTTGTTTATTTAGTATTATTTTGTATTTTGACAACGACACCCGACTTGGGCGTCGAAACGTTAATAAAATCATTTTTAGATAAAATTGTGGCTTATTTCCCATTTGAATATACTTGATTATAAAAATGCCACAAGAAAATAGCTTCAGAACAACATTTTTTTACCTTTTTTATGAGGTATATTTTTGCTAATTATGTTTTTTTTTCAATAAAATATTTCCTTACTTAGTTATTTGCAAAAAACCGTCTAAAAACGTGTTTTCTTTATTGAATAATGAATATGTTCTCGCAAATGACTCGAAAAGTATTAACAAAAAATTGTATAGGACAAAAGTTGCTTAGAATTAGTCAGTTTATCCATTTCGGTACTTATTTTGAACGTATATTTTTTCACCCCCGAGAAGGAGTGAAACTCATCCCCAGGGTAAGATAACACATCGGCACAATATCACTTTTCTTCTTTGACACGTTACCTATGTGCGTGCCAACTAAGCGTTGTCTAAGTCACTAATTTCATGTCAATCTAAGCGGTTCTTTAAAATTTATAGGTTTTGCAATACTTTACCGTCAGGGAAGATACTACTATCTAAAAAGTAAGGACTATATTTTTCACTTGTTTATTTTTTATTAAAATATTGTTTTTTCTTTTTTCTTTTGACCGATTTAAGACACGAAGAATCTTTGAATTATTACCAAGAGAGTCATAAGGGGACCTTAAAAAGATGGGTAGGCGATGTAGGAGTGGATTTAATTTTCTTACCAGAAAGGTAATAAATAAAATGCCAGTGGCACAGAGAGCAATAGACAGAGTGAATGTTGAATATATCCTTCAGAGGGAAAGTTTCAAATCAAACAATTAAGAAAAAAAACTGGTGTTATAGACGCAATTAAACGCAACAAGGTAGAAATGGAACTGGCTGGTCATATTTTCAGAGTCAGAGATAGAAGAGAGACCCAGAAAATTTGTAAAAGAAACCTAGACACGATGCTTATTCTAGGCGAGGACGTTTTTCAACAATGTGGTGGAACGATATCAAGCGCATCTAGCACCGGCGTTATCTAACTGCCCCACGAATTACCTGGGCGCATTAATCCCAAGTACCTGCTGCCCAATCGCCGAGAAAGTTGGGGATTAAGCCTTAATGACCGGAAATTCCAAATTTGATTATAGTTGAAAGTAAGGATATAAATATTTTCAATTACTCACTTCAGTTGAAAGTATTACGTTATAGTGTCCCGTTTTGTCCGTTAGTGTTTAACTTTTATAAGGCGAATCAAACGACTATATTTAGTCAAAGGGGAAAACTTTTATTAATAATTAATGAATATAAATATTCAAAGGCCTATGTCACCAAAGATGGAAAAGTTAGATGGCGATGCATCAGAAAAGGGTGTCAACTAAAAGTGTACACAAAGGAAGGATATGAAAATTGCGTTATTCTTGAAAAAAATCATCGGTGGAGCATAATCAATCATGCTCCAGATATCCACGTTGACCAGCAAATTTTTAGTCATTCTACGAAGAGGAAGGCTGTAGAAGATATATGTGAAAGACCTTTAAAGATTGTCCACAAGGAATTGAGGAAGGAAAATTTCACACAAGTTAATGTGGCCCGACATTATTACTTTTTGTTGCAAATTTCATTTAACACAAAATTGGTACCGAAAAATTCCAAATTTATGTTTGTCCTCGGAATATCAAAAGCAAACTGTTATTGGAAAATATTTAAAATTGTTTTTCGGCATTCCTCATTTAGATCCAAATGATGTTGGTGACTTTTTTTCTGATGAACTTTTTAATACCGGGTGTCCACTTGTAACATTTTTTTTTATATAGTAGGATTAGTTAATAATTAATATAATTGTTGGGTTAAATTTTAAGCCCACTAGCACTCGTTACGGGTACGCCTATGGCCGTTTCCGTAAATAGCTACCCTTGGCTAATTTTATTACCTTAACAGTAGAATTAGCGGTACTGGCAAATTCGTTGTCGGTATGACAAACGCAAATAACTGAATCCATTATTATAAACGGGACCATTTTTTTTATTGCAGCTTTGCCAACGCACAATGTTTTGGAAATAAACCCAAAGTCCCTTATTTTATATGGTTCTCGCTATTGTTATCTGTTTCGTATATAAACCTCCCAAGGAGTTCACTACTAAAATTCCGTTAGGTATTCCATCCTATTCAAAGCAGTATGGCATTGCAATGTTTTATGGTCACTTTCCGTTTTAGTTATATTTCAAAGGAGCCCTCTTGGCTGAATAACTTTCCCTTCTGAAAACAACCGTTAGGTATTTTGACTTCATTTTGCGGTATCTGTATGATGTGCGGTTACTTTACCTAAAAACGCAAATAGGAGTTATTTTTGAGAAATGTAACTTTTTTTGAGAGGGGACATACTCCCCACCTTTTTTTAGAGAAAAAGCATCGCAAAGATTGCGAATGGACTTGGCGGCTGAATGGCTGGAAGTACAGACGTGTGTCTCTAGAGTACCGTATATCTTATCTGCCATCTACCTTATCTACAATATATTTTATCTGAGTGATATTCACTCTCTTATCGTATCTGTAATTGGAACTAACATCCGATTAGATCCAAATTACCAAATAACTTCAGTGCTTGCTTACTAGTTAAAGTAAATTCAGTGCAAATTAAGAGGCAGAGTAACTGTAAGTGTCTTAATTATACTACCTACAAATATTTCCAAAAATATGGGATCTATGGGAAATAATAAGCAGTCTATGGGATCTACCTCAAACAAATCTTCATCTGAGGTTAAGGCTAACCTCCGATGAATCTCATCAGCGATTTCATCAAGAGAATCTTTTATTCATTAATAAAACTTTTCATTATGAAAACTAAGTACAAACATTCACTAATTCATTAATAGCTGTGCGATTGGCTTTTTGTTTATAAAACCAAGTGCGGGGTTTTTTTTGATTTTTGAACAGTAAACGTTTGTTAACTTTGTATGCTTTGCATTTAATTTTATTATATCTTTGTACTTTATATTTTCTATCAATCATTAAGTTTACCATATCAGTTACCTCGAGATAAGCCCTAAACCAGTAAAGAGAGATTTCTCATTATAGATGCTTGATTTGTTTTTTTAATTCATAACCAGGCTCTCTTTACTGTGTTTTTAATTGTGCATGTTTTTGTTATAATATGATACTTTTATTTATTCTATCATAATTATTGTTTATTTCTAACTGTACACCACAACACATTAATTGTTGGTGCAGTTTTGATTGGTGTATATTGTTTCCTCTTTATTTCTTGTGTTTTTCTTTGACTCACCCTTCTGGTAAGCCAGGTGTTTAATATATTGTTTTTTATTTATTTCACTAGTTTTATTTATCTACTCATAATAAATTCCCTGATAAGAAATTGGAACCTCATTATCTTTCCTTACCTACCTGTTTTCGTTTCTAAGGTTTCTTAATTTTCCCCTTGCAACCCCAAAAAGTTAAGTGGCGCCTGTATCTCTTCTCTTATCTTAGGTAACTTTACCTATCTATCTTTTATCTGTTTCTCTCTCTTCTCTAATCTTCCTTCTCTTGTCTTATCTTTACCTATTTCTTCTATTGACTCCCTTCCACGTTCCAAAAGCTAGTTTCGAACCCATGACTCGCTTTCCACCTACCATCTGGCTGCCGTCGCAGTGTCTCCATTGGTGACCTTTCTAGCGCCATCCAAAAAAAGGTTTCCGAGATTACACACTTATATTTTTCTCCATTTTAACTGCCTATAACTTCTAAACGGCTCAAGATAGAAATATGCGGTGTTCGCTGAAATGTTTTATTTTAGCAAAAGTTTTGTCTGAATGGATTGAATTTTTTATATCGCTTTCAAATACGAAAATAAAAATGGCGGATTTTTGAAAAAACCTTGTTGACTTTTTTTAATGAACACCCAGTATATTTTTTTGTAAATTGAAAGAAAGGTCATTAGCCTATCCAAATATATAAAGCTTTTCAAGATCGGTTGTCAAATCACTGTGTAATTAATTTTTAAAATGAGAGGTGCAACGTGGATATCACATACCTAAATAACATAACTACATAACTAAGCAAATTAATATTATGTTATGTGATTTCCACATTGCATCTCTCATTTTAAAAATTAATTGTTCAGTCATTTGACAACAGATTTTAAAATTTTTTATATCGTTGGATAGGTAAATGACCGTTTTTTGAAGTTTTTAGGTAAACTACCATTTTTTATGTCGATTTTAAATAAAAAATGGCGGATTTTTGAAAAAAAAACGTTGTTTACTTTTTTTATTAAAACACCCAGTATATTTTTTTGCATCTTGAAAAAACGGTAATTTACCTATCCAACGATATAAAATTTTTTAAAATCGGTTGTCAAATGACTGAGAAAATAATTTTTAAAATGAGAGATGCAATGTGAAAATCACATAACATAATATTATTTTGCTTAGTTATGTTATTTAGGTATATGATATCCACGTTGCACCGCTCAATTTAAAAATTAATTACTAAGATTAATTTGAAGATGGATTTGAAAACAGATTTTGAAAAACTTTATATCGCTGGATAGGTGAATGACCTTTCTTTCAATTTGTAAAAAAATATACTGGGTGTTCCATTAAAAAAAGTCAACAACGCTTTTTTCCAAAAATCGGCCATTTTTTTACTAAAATAAAACATTTAAGCGAAAACCGCATTTTTCTATCATAAGCAGTTTAGAAATTATAGGCAGTTAAAATGGGGGAAATATAAGTGGACACCCTATTATGCCAGAAGATGACAGAGTTTTTTAATTTTGTGATTAAGTAGTTGATAATTATTTAACGGAAGATTCAACATTTCCACCTTACATGTGGGCTTCAAATTCATCATCCCTTATATTTACTACAACCGCATGTGAATCATTTCACTCAAAATTTAACGAATATTTTTATAAATCACGTCCTGACATATTTAAATTTACAGACATTTTGTTAAATTTTCAAGCAGAAGTTTATGTGAAAAATAGAACTGCACATACATTAAAAAAAAACTTGATAAAACGGCAAAAATAAAAGTTAATTTTATTGAAAATTCCACACCTGTAATTTTGAACCAATCAAAATACGTTATTTTGACAGATCACCATGGCAACGGAGGTATTTTATCGGAAATTTTTTGCTCGTGGGGTACCCAACAGCGAATTATAGTGGAAATTTTTTGACGTTTACAATAACAGAACATTTTTGACAGACTGGTTTTTATTTGTTTACATAATTTAGTTTTGATTCATTTTCTATCACTTGTAGTTACTCAAAACGTATGTAAAATTGAAGAATATAGTATTTTCTATCTAGAAATGGTATTACCATGCAACTACAATGAGTAGAAATTACAAATTTGAAAGCCTAAATAATTGCTGACAAAGCTATGAATGGCGCGCTATTAATCTGTTCATGCAGCTTTGGATTTTCAAATGCAAATTTGATGTGGAATTTTCTTACCCAATACCACGCGAAGTCAAATTAATATCCGGAAATTTTTTTTTGATCATGAATATTTTTAGAAAATTTCCCTCGTCTGCGACTCGGGAAATTTTCAAAATATTCATGATCTCAAAAAAATTTCCGGAAATAATTTGACCTCTAGTGGTATTACTAGTGAAAATAGGCTAAATGAATATTACATTAATCAAAAAATTACTAAATTAGACTTCATTAAGTCAGTTTGCAATTATTATGCAGCTAACTTTTAAAATCTAAAATATAGCGTTCACTCTTTAATCACTAATCAGACATTAGAATTAAGCATTGTTATTGTTTAACTGTAGTTTTTGTAATTTTATATAAGTTAATGTAGATTTATAAGTAAACTTTATTCGATTATATTGTTATAGTTTCATTATTTAATCATTTAAAATTTTCGCTCATGCTTTGGAAATTGGGTTCTTTTTGAATACAATAAAGTAAAATAAAAACTATATATGTTCACAAAAATATTTTCCAAGTACCTAGGTAGCGTGGGGGAGTTCTCCTGGAGAAAAGTATATTAGTGTTGAATATATGAGATATTTAACATAAAACCGTAGCACCACATTTCTAATGCCTCTAATCGTTTTGTGGCATCCTCTAATCATAGAGGAGGACTTGAGGATCTTTTAGAACTACATATTCGGATATGCAACAATATTATTATTACATCTTAAATTAATCAATATACTTTTTTATTCCTATATACGTACGTTCTAACTATCGCTAAGATTTTAAAGAAAACCAAAAATTTTAAAATCCATCTATGAATATGAACTAATGCCGTGCACACCATCTTGCCAAACACTGAGATTAAATCACAAATAATGAATAATGGTTACTGCGCAATTCTTTTGTGGAAGAAAATTTTTTTGCAAGTAGCATTTCGGCATTAATGATAAATTTTTTATTTAATAACCACAGTTACTGCAGAGGGTATTTCTGAAGAATTATTTCTTATGGTTTAAAATATTTATTTGATTGAAAGAAAAGTTCTTGTTCACAAATATAAGTATGGATTAACAACATATATTTGTTATACTGCAAAATATTTGTAGTTTTCAATTTAAGAAACAAAAATTTTAGGATAAGAAAATTAAAATGTAACCATTAATGTATTTCTTAGTATTGAAGAAATTATCTGTAAGAGATTATTGAGTTGTGTTTAAAAAACTCGTTTCTTTATATGTGAAGCGGTATGTTTAAGTTAATATGATATGGTAACTTTTAAGAAAGACAGCTCAAATAAATCAGTGTTTTAGGAGAAAAGAAATTGTTCTCTCGGTGTAGTTATCCCCTTGACCTTATGTAAATATTTTATATCCATCGCTTGTATTCTGCCTTTTTCTCTGTCATTAAGGACCCATGATTCAGACCCATAATTTAGAATTGGTCTGAATATAACTTTGTATACATTCATCTTTGTGGATTTTGATACTTCTCTTTTGCTTATAAATCCTTTATTTAATGCATGGCATGTCCGAGCCGCCTTCTCTATTCTGTCATTTATTTCAACATTATGTTTGCCTGATTCTTGAAAAATTACTCCCGAATAGCGATACTGCAACACTTGATTTACTTATTCATCTTGTGTTTTTGTTGTTCATGTAATACTGCCATTACTTTGGTTTTACTTTTATTTATCTTCACCCCATTTTCTGCTAGTACGTCGTTGCATATTGTAAGGTTTTCTTGCAAATCTCTTTCATTCTCTGCTGTAATCGTCTGCAAATACACATTCCATGATTTCTATTCTCTGAATATTTTTAAATCAATCCTACATATAACTTCCTTTTCATTTTATTGTTACACTGTTTCAGGATATTATCCATAAAGAAATAAAAATAATGAATAGTAAAGGGCTCATCATAGCACCTTGCCTCAGACCTTCAGCGCTTTTAAAACTAGTTGACTTTGAATTTTGGCTTATGACACAGTCAACATTATTTTGATATAGGCTTGGTATAATCCTTATTAATTTTTCATGGAAGTTTTTTAGGTATAGACTTCCCCAAATCTTTGCTCCTAGCACTTTATCAAATGCTTTTTTCAGGTGTATGAACTCAAAGCACACTTTTGTTTTTTCTGAGACGACTTTGCAATTATTTGTTTTATTGTAAAGATGCGGTCTTGTACACTTCTGCCTTTTCGAAATCCGCTTTTCGTTTCACAAAGTGTAGGTTCCACTATTGTTCATTATCTTTTTTTCAAGAATGTGTTCATATACCTTCAGAGTTGTGCTTAGCAGAGTTATTCCACGATAATTTCCACACTCATACTTGTCACCTTTTTTTAAATATTGGCAATATTAATCCTATTTCTTTTTGGTATCACTTCTTCTTTAGCTGCTTTATTCATTATCTTTAGCAGCAAGCAGTGCCCCTCATTAATAGGCTTTTAATCATTTCTGATATTAATCTGTTTTGCGCTGGTACCTTTCCTAATTTTAGTTTTCCTATGGCTTATTTTAATTCGTCCATTGTTATGTAGTCTCCATCATGGCTTTGATGTTGATTTGTAGTTGCTAATATATCTTTCTCTTTTTCTTCTCTACCTTCCAGTAGATCTTGAAAGTATTATTTCAATCTATTCATTACGTTCATCTCTTCCGTTAATAGTACACCATCTGAACTTTTGATTGCCGTTAGTCCAGAAAGCCACTGCGCATCCGCTAGGAAAAATATTCTAATTCGGAATTTTTGCACAATCTTACTCAAAAAGAACTCCTTTTAACAAATTTGCATGTTGCCAGGACCAAAAGGTGGTCAAACATTTTTTAAACGTTTTTTTTTTGTTTTTTTCCTAAAATTATTTTTTTTGCATGGAAAAAAGTTTTTTTAGGTTTTTTGGATCATTTCAAACAGAAAAGGTTTTTAGTGACTTTTCTCTAAAAATGATAGTTTTTGACATATAAGCGATTAAAAATTGAAAAATTGCGAAATCGGCCATTTTTAACACTCAAAAACTATGTGCAAAACTGAAAATTTGAATATTCTTAAGGTAGACAGATATTCTTTTAACATCGATTGATTAAATTCCGAAGAGTTTTCTGCAATACAATATTCAAAACTCCTTTGTTTTTTAATTGCTAATCAAGCGTGCGCGACACTATTTTCCACCGACAGTATGGTGCAAATGAAAGGAATAAATTCGTTATTTCGTAAACCGGTGCCTTTAAGGAAAAATCCCGAAACAGGTCGATCTTTATTTTTAAGTTATAATATTGTGGCATATATGGTATACTAGTGACGTCATCCATCTGGACGTGATGACGTAATCGATGATTTTTTTAAACGAGAATAGGGGTCGTGTGCTAGCTCATTTGAAAGGTTCTTCGATTCTCTATTTAGTAATATAAACATTTACATAATTATTTACATAGGGTGTCCAAAAAATTCTTATTAAATTAAATTATTTGACAAAAAAAGAAGTAGAAGGACACCCTGTATAAATAATTATGTAAATGTTTACATTATTGAATAGAGAATTGAAGAACCTTTCAAATGAGCTACCACACGACCGCTATTCTTATTTAAAAAAATCATCGATTACGTCATCACGACGAGACGGATGACGTCACTACTACACCATATATGCCACAATATCACAACTTAAAAATAAAAATCGACCTGTTTCGGGATTTTTCCTTAAAGTCGCCGGTTTACGAAATAACGAATTTATTCCTTTCATTTGCACCATACTGTCGGTGGAAAATAGTGTCGCGCACGCTTGAATAGCAATTAATAAACAAAGGAGTTTTGAATATTGTATTGCAAAAAACTCTTCGGGATTTCATCAATAGATGTTTAAAGAATACCTACCTACCTTGGCAACATTAAAATTTTCAGTTTTTTACATAGTTCTTGAGAATTAAAAATGGTCGATTTCGCAATTTTTCAATTTTTAATCGCTTATATGTCAAAAACTATCATTTCTAGAGAAAAGTCACTAAAGACCTTTGCTGTTTGGAATGATCCAAAAAACCTAAAAAAACTTTTTTCCATGCAAAAAAAATAATTTTAGGAAAAAAACAAAAAAAAAACGTTTAAAAAATTTTTGACCACCTTTTGGTCCTGGCAACATGCAAATTTGTTAAAAGGAGTCCTTTTTGAGTAAGATTGCGCAAAAAATCCGAATTAGAATATTTTTTCTAGCGGATGCGCAGTGGCTTTCTAGACTACGTTGAGTTGTGTGACTTTTCTTTTCTCATTGTTTTTAAAGCTTTATAGAATAATTTTTGATTCCCTTTACTATTTTTTTCAATCTTCTCACTAAATTCCTTCCATGACTTCTCTTTCGCTAATCTTACTAGTTCATTAACTTTTATTCGTTGCTGTTTCTATTCTTTATAATTTGCAGGTGTTTTTTTGCTTAAGTATTTTTGCCATTTTTTTTTTCTTCATTTTTACTGCCGCTTTGAATTGTCCTTCCACCAAGAACTCTGTTTCTTATTATTGATTTTTCTGCACGTTCCACATGTTTTCTTGGCAGCATCGATCACCAAATCTTTAAATATTTTCCATGTTTCCTCAGTATTTCTAACTTCGTTATCGTCAAAATATTCTCCTTATTTAGCAAGTATGTAAATTTTTTGGCATAATTTTCATCTTTTATTTTGTACGATTTAATTACCTCAGTTGTCTGTTTTTTGCTTTTGACTGTTGTGTCTTGTACATCTGTTTCTCCTTCTCTCTTTATGTTCGATATAAGTAAGTAGTGGTTACTATATATTTCTGCTCTTCTTGTTACTCTTGTGTCTTTTGCAGCATTTCTGTTACTTGCCTCTACTAGTACGTAGTCTATTATAGATTTTTCATTTCTAGATTTTTGTACCCTGGTATATTTGGGTATATCTCGATGTTCAAAAAATGAATTCGTAATAATCAGATTATTTAATAAACATTAATCCAGCAGCCTAATCCCATTAGTATTTTGTATATCTTCACCGTGCAGACCTAGCACTGTTGGGTATATATCGTCTTTTTACGAACTCTGTCATTAAAATCTCCCACTATATTATACAATGCTCCTTTAGCTAAGTCTGTCACATTACTCAATTCATTCCAGATATTGTCTTTTAGTTGAACTCTATCGTCTTCGTTTGGGGCATATACTGATATAATCGTACTTATTTGGTTTTCTCCAGTTTCTAATTCTATTGTCAGTATTCTCTCTAACCATGCTTCCCAATTTTGGATTATGTCTCCCAATTTGTGATTAACTACACATCCTACACCTGTTGCAGCTTGTTCTCCTTCAGGAACTCCACTGTAAATTAATTTATGTCCATCTTTTATTTCTACGATTCCCTTTCCTTTTTTCTTTGTTTTCGTGATTACTAAGATATCAAGTTCAGCACTGTTATATTCATAAATTAGTTCGTGCTCTTTTCCGTTAATAGATCTTATATTCAATGTACCCAGTTTCCAAATCTGTCTACCATTTTCATTTCTTTTGATTCTCGGCTTTGTTTTCAAATTTGTTTGACCTTGTGGCCTTGGTAAGAGGCCTACTTTTGCCAGTTTTTTAACCCAAGTGGAGGATCTCCACGATCTCTAATTAGTTTGTTTTCTGTATCATTCCATATATATTTCTCATCATTTATAAATAGTTTTTGAAAACCTATTTTTACTTTTTTGTTATTTTTCTTTTCGTCCTCTGCTTGGTTCTTTAAGATTTTTTGTATTTTTCTTTCATTCTGTGTAAGGTCGTTATTGATGTAAATCTGTTTTGCTCGTCTTAGTTTTAATTTTTGTTTATTTTTCATATTTTCCCTTTTTTCGCTGCATTCTCAATTGGCGCAATACATTAAGTTTCTTTTATTTTGATTACACTTGTAATATTTGTGTCTATATTTAAATTCTGCTGAAGAATATCTTGAACTTGTTTCGTACTGTTTTCTATACTATTTTGTTCAATTTTTAAACCCGTTATGATTATATTTTTTGCTCTCTTCTCTTTCTCAATTTGTCCTATTGTATGTTCCAAACCTGTCATTTCGCCAATTTTTCCTCGTCATTCCATAATCTCATTTTTCAGCTTTGCATTCTCTTTTCTCACACCTCTGGCTTCTTCTCTGTATCATTTTAAGTCTTCTCTAATAGCCTTTATTTCTTCTCTCTGTTCCATTACTCCTGGAAATCAGCTCTCGTACTGTTTAATTCGCCGAGTATTTCTTTACAAAATTTTATTTAAATTTTGCTTCTGCGCTGAATACAGTTTAAAAAGAATAATCTAATGCCTATTGTAGTATTGGTTGCCTAATCTTTAGGAAGTACTCTCACAATTTGTACTTGCTACTTACCGCACCACTGGGTTAGGTGAATTACTGGTTGCCTACACAGCTAGCGCCAGAAGTTATTTACAATTCCACCTTTCGGATAAATAACCTCTACCCACTGTTAAAAAATCAAGCTTTCCGTCGTAGAACAGTTTCTTTTACAACCATTAGCAATTCTGCATATACCTTACCCGTTAAATACCACTTTCACTACAATTTACACCAATGTAGTTCAATATTACCCGATAAATCAATCGAATTAAAAAATATCGGAACACTTATTTTTGTGTTGTTGTCCGGACAGTGGCGTAACAAAATCCGTAAAAGTGGGGCAAAGTAAGAAAGTATCTATCTTCAAACTGTTTATTCGATGAAGACGCGCTCAACTCTTTTCTTTAACGAATGTGTTTGATTTTTTAAATTTTTTAACAAATGTGTGAGATTTTTGTGTATTTAATATATTTCAGTTTTTTTCGAATAATCCTTCGAATTTGAACTTTTTTAATTTTTGCTTTTTGGTGTATTTTTTTATATTTAATATTTTTAATTTTAGTCACTCTTAACTAAAGAAAAGCGTCTCTTAAACATTTTTTTCATATTTTATTATTTTTTACTTTTTAGTCTTACACTTTTCAAACATTAAAATATTAAGGGCCGGTTTTTCGAAAGCTAATCAAAAATGGAATCAACTGATCATTATCAAATATTTAATTACTGTCACCAACTGTCAATGTCAACTTTGTTTGGGTTGCTGAAAACACAATTGATTACAATTATGAGATTTATTAATCAATTATGTTAATAATTGTTATGTTAGTTAATAATTCATTAATCAATCAATTATGTTAATTATTATAATGGTAATTAACATAATTGATTACAATCAACTGATTGGCGTACGAAAGAGGGGTGTTGTTATTTGATGGTTGTTAAGGCCACTTAATTATAATCAACTTCTTGATTAGCGTTCGAACAACCTGCCCTTAATATATCGTCATGTTTAGAAAGACTACGTTAAAAACACGAATTTTTTGAATTCGAGTTTTGGTTGAAGTTTTGTTTCGTATCGTATTGCAATTTGACAGGAATACATATATATTATGTTTATATAAACAAATATATGTGCGTTCAAAATTGTCGCCGCTTAGGATGTTTAAACATGATGTACAAACATGAAAAGTAGTAGAAATCAGCAAAAAATGAACGTAAACAATTAACGTAAAAAGTAAAATTATATATAGCTTATATAAGTAGCTACAATCTGTAAAAGTTGCAAGTTTCTACATTGATAAGAGAATTTAAGCATTTTCCATTAAAGCCGTTCTTTTTGTTTGTAAAACACAAAAAAATTGTTTTTTATTGACTATTCATGTATTGATCCTGCGAATGCATAATGTCTGCAAATTTGGATTAATTTGCTTTGAAGAAAAGGCTATCAAATTAACGTCTAAAAACTTAAATCAAACGATTGAACTAAATAAAAGCGTTTAATAAAAAAGTGTTGTTTTTATATTTACTTCTTTATATTACACAAACAGCGCAAAATTGTTTTTAACGTCAAATTATTGTTTACTTCTTGTTTTCTATTTTTATTTTATTTTTTGATTATCTACATTAATATTAGTTTGTTTTGTTGTACAATTTACTTCGGCAATAATTATGTGATATATTCGATTTAAAGTGAATTCAGGAATTTTTTTGTAATTTGGCAACGATGTCAATTTATGTAGATCTCTGACGTAGTCAATGACGTATATCAGGATTCATACTGTATTAACCATATTGATATCTTTGCAAGCCTCTGTAAATATTGATATTTTCAACCTTTTCAGAGAATTTGTGTCAATATTTATATAGGGTAATAGCAATCGGATTTGAAATTTTCGCAATTTAACCATAACAGGAATTGTTAACGATTTAACGACGGTTTCTCCAGAGGCCATGAATGGTTTTAATCTAGTGTCCGGCAATCTAACAAACTTTTATATTTCCCTGGAGATTTGGGAGCTAACCGAGGGACGTCTTCTGTGTTTTGTTACGAGCTAAACCACAGTTACATTTCATTTTCATTGCTTTGGAAAATTAATTGAAGTTATACAGAGGTACTAAATAAATAGGAGGAACTCACGGCTGTTATAAATGGCTTCTAAATGAGGTAAGGGGATAGGTATTTTATAATTCATTTCGACAAAACAGGGGATTCAAAGAGGATTCCTGAAGGATAATGTAATCAGTTTTTGGTCAATTCTTAAGGAATTTGGTGACAGTGTATCCCTTCATCATCAAACGTATTGTATTCAAGGGTTAGCCATGTTTCTAAATTTAATTCTATATAGTTCTAACTTGTCGACAAATTAGATTATCGGGAAAGATTGTCGGGAATGAATATGATGACATCTTCTAAGCAAATACATCTTGCATTTAGTGATAAATTGAATATATGAATATGGCACACTCGTATACAGGGTGTATCATTAGGAATGTCCAACCTCTGAGTTGTAGATTCTAGACCTTAAAATATTAAGATTCAACCCAAATCACTTAACTAAAATATGGCTCCTTACTGAGTTACAGGGTGTTTTATTTAAAAATTTAAAAACTATTTTTACCCAGTACTTTAAAACTGTTTGACGTAGCCTTACTAGAGTTGACAGAATGTGTGGCTACTATACACCCTACTAAATTGTGATTAATAAACATTTTTATCTACTACCAGAGGCGTACGATAGGGGACAGTGACTGATTGACCCTTGCCAAATTCTACGCCACTGGGGGAATTACTATTTTAACGCAATTTTTCCAATTTTCCAATACTTTCTATGAAAATAGTATGCTATTGTTGGTAACGATAAAGTCATTAGTTTTCGAGATATTTGAAGTTAAATATGACACGGCAGAGTTATTTTTATACCGTATTGCGTCGATTCATTTTTAACTTCAAATATCTCGAAAACTAATGATTTT
The DNA here is from genome assembly GCF_917563875.1 of Diabrotica virgifera virgifera. Lineage (NCBI taxonomy): Eukaryota > Metazoa > Arthropoda > Insecta > Coleoptera > Chrysomelidae > Diabrotica > Diabrotica virgifera. The sequence continues at coordinate 181,882,189 of NC_065448.1, read as the reverse complement.
ATCGTTACGAATGAAGAATATATTATTATTTACATAAAATATATTGGAGAACCTAAAAGTTACTAAAATAGCTAATTCGTCATTTGTGTAGAATTTGGAAAGGGTCAACCAGTCACTTTCCCCTGTCGTACGCTTCTGGTAGTAGTCAGAAAGGATTATTTGACATAATTTAGTAGGGTGTACAGTACCTGCACTTTACACTAAGTATGATAAGAATGCGTCTAACAGTTTCAAAGTACTGGGTACAAATAGTTTTTAAATATTAATCATAATATGAATCATATCATAAATTATTCAAAATAACTGTGCCGTTTCATGTTTAACTTCAAATATCTCGAAAACTAATGACTTTAGCGTTACCAATGAGGAGTATAATATTTACATGGAAAGTATTGTAGGATCGAAAAATTGCGCTAAGATAGTAATTCCGCCAGTGGCGTAGAATTTGGGAAGGGTCAACCATTCACTATCATCTGTCGTAAATCTCTGGTAGTAGCTAGAAACGTTTATTTATCACAATTTAATAGGGTGTATATTAGCCACACAAGGAGCCATATTTTATTTAAGTGATATGGGTTAAATATTTTAAGGTCTAGAATCTACAACTCAGAGATTTCACATTCTTAATGATACACCCTGTATAGTATAGTCAAAGAGATGAAAGCGAATTTAGCTCGTGATACGTAATAGGGACAAACTATACGGGAATATGTTAAATTAGTTGTGTACATCACTTTCCCATACAGCCGGACACCAGACTCGGGGAAGAGGGTAGTTATAAGGGGTAAAATTCGCGGTTTTTATTATTTTTTTTGTGAAGCTCATGATCGACATTTTGGAAACAAGTAGTTTTTGACGTAACTTAACAAAATCTCCAGGGGCGGACAGCTACGTGAGGGACAAAGGGGTGGCGAGCAGGGGTGAATATAAAAATTATAAGGGGTTTTTTTGTGACTCTCGTCATCGGGATAGTGTACCAAAATTTGGGGAGAAATAGGTCATGACCATGACAAAACTAAGGAACATCTCCAGTGGCGTAACGCTACTTTTGGGATAAAGGGGTGGGAGTGCTGGGGTGAATATAAAAATTATAAGGGTTTTTTTTACGTTATTGATCGAGATAATGCACCAAAATGTGGGAAAAAGTAGATCATGGCGGTACTAAGCAAAATCTCCAGGGGCGGACAAGGGTGATACGCAAAATTTTTGGGTGATGTTCGTCATCGAGAATATTTCTTGCATATCAATTATTAACTTGCACTATTGATTCATCTAGATGTGTAAAATCAAAAGCCAAAAGGGCGGACAGCTAGACGCGGTCATTTTTATTAAAAATGTACCATTTAAAAAAAATTCAACTGTAGCACATTATAGTTAAATATTTTAACATATAATTAAATTTTCCTACCGAAATTAAATTTTGACATTCCTGCGTAATTTTTCGCTTGGATTAGTTCCGACACAAAGCTCTTGGAGCGCTGAAATTTATATTTAAATGACGCCCTGTATCAAGAGGTATGTGATTTGTGAGTGAACGGTTGTATTCAAAAATGAATGAAATACACAGTGTTCTGAAAATTAAAATGTAGTCTCTTTAAAAAATATATATTCAAATGAAAAATCAATTATTTTTTTTCTAATGACTGTTTATATCAATTAATAATAAAAAACTCGAAAACGAATATAATAATTTGCTAAAATTAATTATTTGCATAAATCAATGTTATAAAAAATATTTGAAACATAAGAAAATTTCATTTTTTCTCTATATTTTTTTATAAAAATATTTTGACAAAATTTTTAAGAAAAATTACACAATCTAGCTCTCGACCCTTTTATAATTTGATTCTATACATGTAATTGAATTAATTGTGCAAGTTGCGGACATATTTTCGATGACGAACATCACCCAAAAGTTTTTGTATTCACCATTGTCCCCCCCTGAAGATTTTGCTTAGTTACGTCATGATCTACTTCTTCCTAAATTTTGATGAACTATCTCGATCACGAACGTCACAAAAAACCCTTATAATTTTTATATTCACCCCTGTCCGCCACCCATTCGTCCCGCATGCAGCATACCGCCCCTGGAGATTTTACTTGGATACGTCTTAGTCTACTTATTTCCAAATTTTGGTGCACTATCTCGAGAATGGGTAACCATAAGCAAAAACAGGAACGAATGGAGGAAAATTGTAGAAGATGGCAAGTCACACAACGAATCGGAAGAGCCCAAAGAGGGCGGCAGTCACTCTGCTAGGAGTGCGGATGCCATAATTATGATGAACTCGACCATGAGAGTCACAAAAAAATAATAAAAACCGCGACTTTGACTCCTTATAACTACACTCGTCCCCGGCTCTGGTGACCGCCCGTATGGAAAAGTCATGTACACAACCAACTCAATATATCCCTGTATAGTTTATCCATATTACTTTCCACGAGCAAAATCCGCTTCAGTCTTGGACTAATACAATCGAACGCGCTTATTTCTACCGGTCATAGGAATATCGCGGTAAAGGAATAGTATACAGTCAAACCCGCTTATTAGAATACCTCGTAAAGGAATATCCCGGTTTAAGGAATAAAAATTTGAGGTCCCGAAACGTTTCTACTAGCGACCAATGATCGGTTATTAGAATATCTCGGTTATAGCAATACTTTTGATTGGCACAAAAGCTATTCCAATAAGCGGGTTCGACTTTATTACTTTATGAGGCGGAGAAGCATGACTTTTCTTGACGCGCCCGATATTACGCGCCGAACGAAGTGAGGCGCGTAATAGAGGGCAAGTCAAGAAAAGTCGCTTCTTTGCCGAATAAAGTATACTATTTTTTCTTCAAACGTAGCAATTTTCAACCATAAATAGTACAATTCATAATAAGTATGCATTACTGCGGCCTGAAAATTTCACAGAAAAATGATTTTTTATCAAATACCAAAATGGAAAGTGTTACCGAAGCGTCATGGGAATACATTCGATCAGCGCAGTAGTCCAAAAAGTAGCTAGTTATTTAAATTTAAACGATGTAAGCGCATACACGGGTCACTCTTTACGACGAACTGCAGCAACACTTTTAATTGATGGAGGCGGAAATCTAGAATGCCTCAAACGACATGGGGGCTGGAAATCAAGCACGGTTGCCGAAGGATATATAGAGGATTCAATAAGAAATAAGAACGATAATGCTCAAAAAATTTTAAACCCTCATGATTCGCCAACATCGGGAATAATTGCTGAAAGTTGTGCTCGACCATCAGTATCATCAACAATTACCAATGCGTATCAAGAGTCGGGAACATTTTTGCACGGTTTCAATTTTGAAAATGTCTCATTAAATAATTGTACTTTTAATATTACTATAAATAAAAATGATGTTTAATTGTTGTTAATGACATTTTTGTATTGTTGCTCTGTGACATGTTTCATATTGTTGCCATGACAACATTTTTCCCTCCGCCGTAAAGAAATGGGAAAAAAAACTGCTGCCGGCGGAGACATCAAACTTTGACAGGATCAATTAGATAAGTAATGTCATCATTATTTGACGTTTGAAGAAAATAGAAATTTAAGGTCCCGAACCGTTTCCATTTACTCATTACTAAATTTATCTGTATTTATCTGTGTAGGAATTCATTTTAATAAAATAATGCCACTTGATAAAACATTTTTCAGGTAAACGAATAACTGTATATGGACAATATCCTAAGAATTTATATGACACCTGGTGTACTACGGTCTGTCAGATCATAATTATTTTATTACTTTGTTATAGTCTGTTCGCTAAACTCAGACGCAACTGGCTACATATTTTAGTCGATAATTTTTTTGTTTTTTGCCAATTTTGCAAAAATTTGCAAAATTATTAACTATTTAGTGATTATTAACTATTTAGTAATTATTTTTTGCCAATTTTACTAAAATTGGCACAATTACCGACTAAAATATCTAGAAAGTTGCGTCTGAGTTTAGCGAACAGACTATATCAGCACCAATGAGATCCTTTCCCGAAACATCCACAAGTCATAAAATACTTTTTCATTGTTCTAAAAATTTACATTTCTCACCGATTTCACCGAGTACTATATCACCGTAGAAGATGTGGAAAATCCAGAACTACAAAATATGGAATAGGGCTTTTCATTCACAGTCATTTGTTTCGAGCTTCTGTCATGTGTCACATAATATTAATATATCTACGTCATATGTTATTGGTATAATACCAAGATACAAACCGAAGACGTATGACGTAGATATATTAATATTATGTGACACATGACAGAAGCTCGAAACAAATGACACTCGATGAAAAGCCCTATACGATCGATTCGATTAGATGAAAAAGGTTATATCAATAAATGAAAAACTTCTTCATCAGATGAGATTGAGAAATAACAATTTGAATGCAAATGCTGTTATGTATTCCCAATTCTTAAATTATCACTAGAAAAACCACTGCAAATAGATAATATAGAGTATGTAATATATGGTGAAAAGGGATTAAAAATATAAACAAAAATGTCAAAATATATAGGGTATCCCATATAAATAAACATAAGTTAAACATTATCAACAAACTTGGTACATACTTTTTAAATATTGAGTATTAGTTATGCCAATGAAGTATCGTATCGCGTATCGATATCATCAATACTTTCTTATATCACATTAAGCAAGGAAACGTATATATCGAGGTAAACGTATCGACAATACAAGAGTATTGTACTTATTTCAGATGAGAATCGTATCGACATTAATATTGCTAAGGTATGTGTTGTATCGATATCGTATTGATTTTCGATACGATATCAATACAATTATCAATATTTTTATCGAATATCATAAAGCTCTAATAAACATAAAAATTTTCTTTTAATACACATTTTAATTTAAAAGTTGATGATTCCCACCGAATTTCATACTTTCTAAAATAAAAAAATTACATTTCCTAAGTGCTTTCCACACTGTATCTAATTATAAATCATAGAATAGCGCCCCAGAATGCATGGCGCCGAAAACATCGTCCATTGTGTACCCAACTTCCTACTTAATAATCATCTTATAAATGAATATAATACAAAGGAAATGCTTGGCATATATTCTAAACATAACGAACCTTTGGAATTGAAATAATTTACCGGTATACATTGATTCAACATGTTTGTGAACAACGACGCAATCTGTTATAGAATAATAAAGCATGCCTGTCTTTGACTTTGATAGCAATACTCCTACTCCGCAGCTATGCAATTTTACATAGCTTCGTTTACATCCATGAGCTGGTTTCTAAATAGTTAAATTTGTATTTTGTACTCAAGTCATGCTATGCATTCCCCGATGTATTTGAACATTTTGGTTAGCGATGTATACATATGGAATGTTAAAGTGAAGCAATCCTTTCAGTTTTATGGTAGATTGGTTTCATTTAAAAACTTTCAACTCCAGCTCGCTATGAGTGCGAAAAAAATTGCCAATCGCATTTTTTTATTCGAGTATCGGTTTCTACATAATGAATTTTGAATTGTAAAGCAGTAATGCAATTGTAACCGAAATTCTTTTTCCCACTCGAAATGTAAAAAAATTTCAGTTCACTAACCTGAATACACGCTGCTGACAGTTTATTACGGGACATTAAATTTTTAAAACAGAATCGAGTTTCAACGACGATTAAAAGATGCAAATATAGCGACGCTTTTTATGGTTTTATAGCTCGTGTCGTACTTTGTTGTAGACTTCTGTAATGCTAGATCTGACGTATTCTGATATAAGGTCATATTATAAGTTTAGATTTTATTTTTTTTATTGAAAAATTTACCGCATCCACCATGAGGTGATTAGCGGGAATACAGTGTAGGAATACAGTTCCAATAATTTACAGTCTATAATATAATCCTATGAGTTTTAAATAATTAGCAATATTATTATAATTACAGTACGTATCTAAAACTAGGAATACAGTGTATTTATAAAATTCCAGTAACTTAGATTCTATAATAATATACCCGATAGTACCACGTCTATATGGACTTCCAAAAATTCACAAATTAAATTTTAAAATTAGACCTGTTGTTAGCTTTTTCAATACACCTTTATCCTTCCTAGCCCAGTTTGTAAAAAAATTGTTGAACAATCTTATCAACTATTCACCCAAGTACACAGTTAAAAACACCCAAGAATTAGTCACAAAACTTTTAGCTACCCCTTTACCATCCAACTTCACAATAGTTTCATTTGATGTAACTAACCTTTTCACAAATGTCCCAAGACAAGAAACCATACCCATTATCAACGACCTATTAAGATCAAACAACATAGATCCTCAAAAAATCTTTCATATCAAGTCTCTGTTACAATTTTGCTTATCTCAAGACTTCTTTATTTTTAACAACAAACTAAACAGACAACCAGAAGGGCTAGCCATGGGAAATCCACTCTCTCCTTTGTTAGCTGATCTTTTTCTAGACTCTTTCGAAACAAAGTTTGTACACTCTCGTCCTGAAATTATACTTTGGCACAGATATGTGGATGACATTTTAGCCTTCATAGAAGGTCCTACCAACACACCCAACCACATCCTATCTTTGATTAACAGTCTACACCCAGCCATCAAATTGACTCTAGAGATTGAAAATAACAACAGTATCAACTTTTTAGACGTTACTATTTAAAATACCCCTTCTAAACTTGAATTCTCAATCTTTAGAAAACCTACACAAACTGACCACATCATCCCAAATTCATCTAACCATCCATATCAACACAAAATGTCAGCTTTTCATTGTTACATACATAGACTATTAAACATCCCTATGTCCAAAGACAACTACAATAAAGAAGTTTCTATACTAAACAGATCTATTTCTTACTTAGGACCAATTTCAAATAAAATATCAAATGTATTATCAAACCAAGTTGATAACCTAACAATTTCATTCAAGACTAAAAATATTGTGGATCACTTCAGCATATGTAAGGCCAACAGATCCTCTAAACGACGACGACCTGAATACGTTCCTGAACGCCGAAGAACCGTCCATAATAATAGGAGACCTAAACGCCCGATCCCCTAACTGGAACGATAGAGCTACAAACAGAAACGGTAGAATACTGAATAATTATCTAGTGAACAACGAAGACACCATGGTGATTGGGCCCATCGAACCAACATACTTTCCTGGAAATGCTCTACCAACCCATTTAGATATAGTAGTGGCCAAAAGCCTAGGACTACAAACAGACATCCGAACCTTAAACGAAGGATCAGCAGACCACAACCCCATACTCATAGAAATAGGTACATGGGAAGAATATAACAGAACAACAAAGAAAAGAAAGAAAACCAAGTGGTCTAACTTCAAACGCCTAGTGAGCATAGGAATTGGAAACATTCCTACAATTGACAATCCACAAGAAATAGAGGAAAAAGTCCTAGAGCTCGAAAACATCATAAAAGAAGCACTAAGAAATAGCACTACTGAAGAAGAATATGAAATTCATATGGGAAGATTTAGAGACATAAATCAGGAAATAAAAGAAATGATAAGGGAAAAGAACAGAGCCAAAAAGAGAGCCAGAAGAACAAGAAACCAGGAAGATAAAAATAGGGCAAATCGACTGAATCGACAAGTCAAACAGGCACTAATAGACCATAGAAGCCAAAAGTGGGAAAACTACATAAAAGAAATGGAGGAAAGGAGCCAAAATATGCAAGAAATATGGAGGCTCCAAAGAACTTTAAGAAACGATAGAAAACCCATTCCCCCACTACATGGAGAAAATGGGATCGTCTACACAGAAGAAGATAAAGCCGAGGTGATGAGAAGGACACTTGAAAGAGAGTGTACACTGAATTATCACCAAGACGAAGATATAGACTTTATCGAAGAAGTCGAAGAAACAGAACTAGAAACGCCCGAAGAACAAGAAGAAATAATACATCCCACATCACCAAGAGAAATAAGTGAACTGATTCGAAAAAGTTCACCAAAGAAAGCACCTGGTCCAGACGAAATCACTAACAGAGCTCTGAAGTATCTTCCCTCGAAAGCAGTTGTGTATTTGACAAATATAACAAACGCAATACTAAGATACAGGCTCTTCCCAAATCGATGGAAGGAAGCCCATGTAATTATGATACCCAAGCCAGGAAAGAACCACATATTTCCTCAAAATTACAGGCCGATTAGCTTACTTCCAGCAGTCAGTAAGATAGTGGAACGGGTCATCCAAACCAGGCTCCAATCAGAGACAGACAGGCTAGGCATAATCCCAGAATCACAGTTTGGATTCAGAGCTCAACATTCCAGCGAACTTCAAATATTAAGACTTACCGAACATATAGTAGCTGGATTCAATGACCAACAATATACGGGAGCAGCCTTTCTGGATGTAAGCAAAGCCTTTGATAGAGTGTGGCATGAAGGACTGACATACAAAATGAGAGATTATGGATACAGCGGGGCCATGACGAAACTCATCTCCTCGTACCTAAGCGACCGGAAGTTCAGGGTCCGGATAGGACCAGTTCTATCAGAACACGGAATGCCGGAAGCTGGAGTACCACAGGGGGCAGTTTTATCACCCCTTCTGTATACCATATATACAGCAGATGTTCCAAGAACACCCGGAACATTGATCAGCCTTTATGCAGACGACACTGCAATTGCTGCAAAACACATGAACCTAGATATAGCTGTAAGAAATCTACAGACAGCATTGGATACAATAGAAGAATGGAGTATCCAATGGAAAATAGCAATAAATCCAGATAAGACCCAAGCGGTTATCTTCAAAAAGAGAAGAGATAACCCAGAAGAACAGCTAACATTGCAAGACAGACCCATCGAATGGCAAAACGAAGTTAAATATTTAGGAGTCACAATGGACCAAGGTCTTACATTCACATCACATGTCAACGCAACAGTCCAGAAAACAGCAGCGGCCAGATCAGCAATAAGAGGACTCACAGGAAGAAGAAGCAAATTAGCTATGAAAACAAAATTAAGACTGATAAATAGCATTATACTGCCAATAATTACATACGCATCTCTTGCATGGGGTCACATAAGTCAAAGTAACAAAAAGAAGATACAAGCGGCACACAACAACTGCCTCAGAGAAGCTGCAAACGTGCCCAGATACGTCGCCGAACGGTTCTTATTTAGAGACCTAAAACAAATAAGAGTACTGGATATTATGGAGGAAAAAGCCAGAACAAAATTTGCTGAGCTAGAAGACCACCCAAACCGGATCTTGCAAGAGACATTAAGGTATGATGTGTACCATAGATGGAAACATAGGAGACCCAAACAACAAATATTAGTAAATATATAATAAAGGCTAGATAATCGTAGCTCTATCAAAAGAAGACAACTTGCTCACCTTTGGCATCTCATTATATTTATTAATGTTGATTTTTATAATTTTCAGACATCCCTCAAAAAAATATACAAAAAACTTCAAATCGGCTTCAGCCACTAAAAAAATCAATAAAATATTAACAATAGGCGAAAGCCACAAAAAAAAATATTAGTAACAAAACCCAAAAAAGGGCATGAGGGGCCCACATCCTCGAGCGCCGAGTTGCCGAACTGGACAGAGCCCAGAGCGGGGACTCGGCGCCCGAGCAAGCAAAACAGATCGAAGATAAGTCACTAGAGATAGCGGGAATAGAGCGCCTCACGCTGGCCTGCATTGATCGGGGTAGGATTTCATATGGGAGTCCGTGTACCCAAGACTCCCATATGATAAGCACTTTGCTGATTGAGAGCCTCTATAGCACATCAGAGTGCTATCGGGGGGTAAGTGGATGGTCTGGAGCATTGAAGCGGGGTGGAGTGATTCCTGCTTACGGGAGTTAATCCTCCTCGCCCCAATGAATTGTATCACCCGAATGTCATTCTCTAGGGGTGAGCAAATCTCTCAGGCTGGGTTAAATCACTATGCTTGCTTGCTTGCTATCCTGTGGTGAGTGTAGTACCACATACGTAGGTAGAACGATGAGGACCCTTTCTTAGAGAATCAAAGAACATGTGAGAACTCCAGAAAAATCAAATTGTGGCTATCATGTTAAAACTACCAACCATTCCTTCTCCCCTACCAAAGATAGCCAAATTTTACATAACATTCCATCTAAAAATTATAGACTAATGAATCTGTTGGAAGAACTTGAGATCTCCAAAGAAATGAAATCTAATCCTGATTTTTGTGTTAACACTCAGATTAATTTGAATTGCAATTATAAACCTTTATTTAAATATCTGTGGGAAACAGTAGAGTAGTGATCTCATACAATTTCTGTCCCAAAAAACTTTTTGTAACTTTTTTGAGATATGTTATTGATTAAATTTAAACTTAGGAAATCAGGAGACTTGTGGCTTCGTCTGTATATGCATTGAAACATTGACAGATATTTACATATAATTTTATTGAAAAACATCAAAACCTTCAGAAACTTATCACATATCATTTAACAACAAAATGTGTTCAATAAAAAGTATAGTTTGTGAAAAAACTTGATTTCCATCGAATTTTGCCTTTTCATCTAAGACAACCCTAAAGGCAGTAAAGAAAAAATATACAACTATCTTCTTCCTTTTGTAATAACACAGTGTATATAGATATGTCTTTACCCACTAAGTCATCTGTTTAATAGATACTTTTAGACAATTAAATTATTATAGTATTTGTACAGACATCTAAGGTACATTTTCTTTACATCAATTTTTCAATTATCCTTGTAAAAAAATTTTTCAATAATTTTCATTTGTAACGTCAGCTGTCAGATGTCAACACCGGACAGATGAAACATTTAAAATCCAACGTCTGATCAATCACTGTCAGTCAACTGCTCGCATCACTCGAAAATGGTTCGGTGATACCGTACCATGACCAAAATTTATATGTTTGTAACGTCTAAGTGGTTGTTCTTACTGTTTTATTATCTTTAATTAAAATCCAGTATTCCAAGAAGAGTAATCTTTCATCATCCGGAGTTTAACAGCTGACCAATGTTCTTAATATGCAAACACCTACAACCCGAAGTAGCCGGTACTTTTTTATGTACTTTATATACTGCGTAATTTGTGTGTGTGTGTGTGGAGAGAAAGAGATCGCATTAGACAAAGCGTCTTTTTGCCACAGAATTTTGTTATAGATATGTTTAAATTTTTATCTTAGAATCATTTATAAACTTGATTATGATATTAAATATAGATTTGTCAGAATAAGATAAAAGATTGCTGATGCTAACTGGAAGGCTAATGTTAAGGTTAATTAAACCTAAATATAAGTTTTGAGTCTGATCCCTATGATTAAGACAATCCAAGAATACATGGTTCAGATCCCCGATGGACTCATAGTTACACGGACAGAAGGGAGTTTCATAGATTCCAATCCTATGTAGATGCTCTGGAAAAAGGCCATGGTTAAGTTTTAGCCGGGTTATTAATGAGGAATGTACTTTGTTATAATTGTAGTTAAAATGAGGTATACATTTGGGTAATAATGGGTGAATAGAAAAGTAATGATTTCTTGATGTCTGCTGAACATCTTCGTATTTGGACCTCCATCTTTCCCTGCCAACACTTCTGATAACAGAAAATAGGTCTTTGAAGTTGAAAATGTTTGTGATTTCTGGTATCTCGGATGTATTTTTTGTCATTCCGTCCACTATTTCGTTTCCAACCACTCCGCTATGTCCTTTAACCCACAGTAAAGTAACTGTTTTTTTAGTGGATTTTAGATTATGTAATGTTTTTTTGATATCAAGAATACTGGAGTTTTGGAAATTATCTAATGGATGGCTACAAATAGCTTGTAGTACTGCCTGAGAGTCTGAGACTACTACAACGTTCTCGCAATAATTAGAAGCACACCAAGTTAGTGCTTTCTGTATGGCAGCAGCCTCGGCTGTAAAAATAGAACAGCAATCGGGAATTCGGTATTTTTCTGCATAATTGTTGTTTGAAACAAAAAATGCGAAACCAGTACTTTCATCTGTTTTTGATCCATCTGTATAAATTACTGTTAAATTTTTCCCTAATTTGTTTAGTATGGATTTAAATATAAGATTTGTTAAAGTTGGCAAGTCTGAATAAGATGGCATTATAATGGTTGGTTTGTCTATCAGAACTTCAAAGTCATGTTCGAAAATAGGAAATTTTGGTAGCTGTGAAATATAAGGTTGGTAAAGATTCGTATCGATAAAAGATTCTGTAAGAGGAGGCGAATTTTTTATCCTCCAGTAAGAATTTGTTAAATTTTCTGTCGAAAGCAGACCTATTTTGTGAACCATAGTTGTATTAAACGTTCTGTATTTTATTAGACATTTGTTTGCTAATATTTGCCTACGTATGTATAAAGGTGGTTCTTGAGCTTCTGCTAGAACTGCATGACTTGGTGAGGACATCATAGCTCCTAGACAGATTTTTATAGATTTATATTGTATTCTGTCTAGTGTTAAAAGATTTTTTTTGCAAGTAGAACCATAAAGAATACAGCCATAATCTAGAATGGATCGTATGTAGGATCTATAAAACATTAAGGAAATATATTGGTCTGCACCCCAACTTTTTTTGGAAACGAAACGCAGAAGGTTAATTCCACGCTCTGACTTTTGTTTCACATATTTTATATGGCTAGACCACAAGAGTTTTTTATCTAGGATCATGCCCAGATACTTATACTCTTCTTCTAAGGGAAAAGCATAATCACCTATATGGCATTTGCCTCTGATTTTTTGTCTACGTCTTGTAAAACATACAATCGAAGACTTATCTTTTGATATGCTAAATCCCATGTTTTTAACCCACCTATCTATATTCCTAAAGTTACGTTTTAGATTAAACATACAATCATCGTAGGATTTATGGCTGGTATATAAACATATATCATCGGCATACTGTATTATTTTACATTTGTCATCTATCAGGTCATGCAGATCTGCAGTGTAAACATTAAATAACAAAGGGCTTAGAATTGAGCCTTGTGGAAGACCGTTATATAATATTCTTGGACCGTGTAATACATTATTATGGTCACGTAAATATATTTTTCTGTTAACATACAAATTTAATATATTTACAGATAATCTTTTATCGATACCACATGCCACCATTTTTGAATATAATATATCCAAATCAACCACGTCATGCGCACCCTTTAAATCTATAAACAAACATAGCATAAATTCGTTCTTTGAGAAGCAAAGTTGAATATCCGAAACTAAATGTATGAGAGCATCAATTGTGCCTCGACCTCTACGAAATCCATACTGTGAATAGGGAAAAACTGCTTTACTTTCTAAAAGATGTTCTACTCTCAATTTTATTAGTCTTTCAAGAGATTTTGTTACACATGATAATAAGGAGATGGGCCTATAAGATGATGGAAGTTCTGGATTTTTGTTGAATTTAAGTATAGGACATATGACTATATTTTTTAGTGTCGCAATATTCTTGTTTCAACCACCAATTATTAAAGATTTGTAAGAGAATGTGTTTAGCATTTAATGGCAATTTGTCCAATATTTTATAGGTAAAACCATCTAAACCAGGTGCTGTATTTCTGCTTTTTTTAAGAGCAAACTCTAGTTCTGAAAAAGTAAAAGGTTTTGACATGTGATCTATGTTAGTATTAAAACGAAAAATGTCTATGTTATTATCAGCAATATTACCTGGGGCAGATGAAGGTGCAAGTTGATCTAGTAATTTATTAATGAAATCTTCAGAAAGTTGTGGTTTCTTATTGTATTGATTATTGTTGGAAAATGATCTTACAGTTCTCCAAATTTTTGAGAGAGGAGTACTTTTGTTCAAGCTATTTAAAAAATAAATCCAGCTACATTTTTTTTTCATTTTAAATAACCGTCTGGTTTGGGCTGCAATGTTTTTATAAATTATGTAATTATTATAGTTACTTTGCATTCGGTATGCTTTTAAAGCTTCTGATCGTTTTTTTATTATATGTGTACATTCCTCATCCCACCAATAGGGCCTTGGGGTTGAAGGAGTGAAGGGTTTCTTTATGGGCATAGATTTAGAGGCGACAATGGAAATAGTTTGAAAAAGTTGAGCTGTCTGCTCATCGTTTGAAAGATCATCGGTTGTTGAAAAGGTAGAAAGTTGATTCTCTAAATATGTATGGAACAGTTTCCAGTCAGCGCGGGATTCATTCCATTTGGTTGATGGATTAATAAGAAAAGAGGAAGGATTAATTTTAAGTTCTATTTTAATAGGAAAATGATCGGATCCCAGTGTGTCAGAGTGTACTGACCAGTTTATACGGTTTGTTAATGTAGCTGATGTGATAGTCAAATCAACGGCAGACTGATTCCCACTTGGACCGATTCTAGTAGGTGTTCCGTCATTTTGAAAGACTAGTTCGAGAAAATCCATACTTTCGACTAAAGTTCTACCATTACGGTCATCCGGGATCGGACCCCACATGCAATGGTGGGCATTAAAATCACCACAAAAAACTGTTTTATTAAAATCAAATTGTTTGAATAAATGTATCCAATCTGTTTTATCTACTCTGATGTCAGGAGGTCTATATATAGACACAAAAGATATATTAATTTTATTAAGTAAGACTGCACACACTTCTATTCCACTATTAAAATTATAGTTAATATTTATTATTTGATAATCAATGCTCTTTAATATGAAAATACCTACGCCACCATATCCGCTGTCACGACATTTTGAAACAAAATTATATCCTTTTAATTTAAAATCCATTTGGCTTTTCAACCAAGTTTCGGATAAAATAATAATATCTACATGAAAATTATTAATATAATTTACAAGATTATCCCTATTGCTAACTAAAGATCTACAATTCCATTGTAAAATATTTAATAATGATTGACTAGGCTGATTGTGTTTATCCATTTGGAAGTTAGTGACTGCTGTCATTAAGACTAGTCCCTATATTATCCGTTTCTGTGTTAGTACCTGTATCTTCTAGATTATTAGAAATAAGTTTTCTTAATTCATTTTCTAAATTGCATATGGGTTGAGATTGATTAGTAGTATCTATGAGTTGGTTTATATGAGATGTCACAAGTAATATAAGTTTCTCTTTATAGTCAATAAATTCGTCCCTGTAAGGATTAGGGATTATCGGATTAGATTTAGGGGTGGGTCTTTTGCTAGTTGAGGCAGAGGAATGGGGTAGAATTGGAGGAGAAGTTGCTTTACGTTTATTAGCTGTATTTGTTGTGTTACTAAATCTTTTTGCCGGATTATTTAATGTGAAATTAGAGGTATTGTTAGTTGGGTTAGGTAAGCTTGGAAAATTAGTAATGTTATTTAAAATAGCAAATCTATTATTAGTAGTTATTTTTGCGTAGTTCGGGTTGTTATGTAGTTGCTCTGCTTCTTTGAAATTTATATTTTCTGTTGCCATTATTGTCTTGATTTTTCTCTGTTTCTCGTATATTGGACACTTTCTTGACAACGAGGTGTGCTCGTTAGTTTTACAATATATGCATAGATTATTTCCACTACAATTTTCTTCTGTATGAGAAGTGTCTGTACATTTTTTACATTTACTCTCCTTGGATTTACATAATCTAGAGCTGTGTCCGTACATAAGACATTTGTAGCATTGCACCACTGGATGCACGTAAGGATCAACTACGAAGTTACATAAGTTAATTATTATGTTTTGGGGAACTTCATTGCCCAAAAATTCTACAATAATTATTTGTCTTGGTACTAATTGAGTAGTACCGTCGCTGTTGGTTATTTTTCTTTGCATTCTTTGTACATTCACCACCTGCTTTCCAGAAATGATTGCGTCTTTCAGGTAATCCTCCGAAAAGGACGTGTCAACCATTCTGACTACGCCCTTTCTGTGCGTGTAAAATTTAGGGATGTATGCTATTAGATCGTTTTTAATTATCAATTCATGATTAATTAATTTATTTGCTGCAGAATAAGTTTTTAATATGACTTTTACCCTACTAATACCTACCGTTTTTATGTCTACTACATCATGTTTTATTAAAGGATCATTTAACAAAAAAGAACCGACCCTGATTGGAAATAATCTTCCAATACTAGAATTTTTATGTTCAATATAAACAAAGAATGGTGCCTTGTCATCAGATTTATACCTATTATCAAAATCGATTAAATTATTTACAGACCTGTTGTTATCCATATTAGTTTTTTTAGAGTTGTTTTGGTCAGGCGGTTCGCCAGAACCTATTGACTCTGCTTCCATATTTACCTAGTTTTTGTTGAAAAACTTTATGGCTCTAATATATCAGTTTATTAGCACTAATTAAATAAATTCACAAAATATCACAATAGCAATTATTTTGAAAACACCGAAGACAATAATATTGGAGCGACCTTCACTCTATGATTGTCGAAACGATACTGTACTGCGTAATTTAAAAAACTTTGTATTTAGACATCTTTTTACTCTTTAGTTTAACTTTTTATTTTAGCATTAGCTCTGATGATGACACATATGTCGAAAGCGCTTAGCTAAGGAAATTAAATATATTTGCACACTTTAATATACTTTTTTCATTCTCTTCATATAATAATATAGCACTATACATTCTAAATAGTTTGCGATATTGTCATAGTAACAATCTGTGCTTAAACGTTTGTTGATGCTGTTAGGAATATTGAATCTGTTTCGTTTATTTGTAAAAAGTGGACAGTCAATTAAAAAATGTTTTTGCATTGTTTATTTCGTCACATATTTTACATTTAGGGGGATCGCCTCTTGTAAACAGGTGAGAGTGCGTGTATCTTGTGTGACCTATACGCAGACGCGTGATAACAGTTTGAAGTTTTGGAGTTCGTATTCTTGGTAGCCGCGGGTAAACATTATCTTTGATTGTTCTTAAAGATGTCAGTGATTATTTCCATTCTTGGTTCTACTTACACGTGATTAGGTTTCTAAAGTACGATTTTATGTCACCCGTGAGATTTCGACACTCCGTTACCTCTGTTTCGACACTTTCCGACACTTTACGGGCGCACTGATCTGCTAATTCGTTTCCATCAATATATTTTTTTATTATCTTGAATTCAGCTGACGTATTATGTATATAAAATATGAAAGTATTCGTAATTTTTAGTTTTGAGTTTTATTTTTCTCAATTATGCGAATCCCATTAACACTCTCTTTTTTGTGAAAGCTGTCTGTTATGCACCGATCATATTGCAGTCGTGTAAGGTCGTGTACCAGCTCATTTGAAAGGCTAGTTAATCCTCTACTCAGTAATATAAACCTGAAATTAATTATTAATACAGGGTGTCCAAAAAAATTTTTGAATTAAGATTATTAACAAAAAAGAAGAATGGATGTATTTTGTTTAATTCGAAATACATATTGTTGCCAGAAAACAGAAAAAAAAATGTTTACAAATAAACATTGCTTTTCGCTTAATTTATATGTGCAAACTTCCAAGAGGCAGGTGGCCGGTGACAGCTGGCTTAAACATTGCATTTAAACGGAAAGCTATGTTTATTTGTGAAATAAACATTTTTTTCCGATTTCTGGCAACAGTATGTATTTCGAATTAAACAAAATACATCCATTCTTCTTTTTTGTTAATAATCTTAATTCAATAAATTACTCTTGAATTAAATAAATTACATAGATTCCTCTTTTTTTTTTGTCAATTACTATGGCAGTTATTCTTATTTTATCGTTTAATTAACTTTTTTCCGGGACTTGAAGATTTCCTGAAATTTTGAAGCTAAAAACTGGACGTTCAGATTATAATAAAACCATTTTTTTCACTTATTCAAGATTTATTCTATATTTAGTTACTGATACTTTTTTTTGTTGCAGGTAAGAAACCTCTATATTTAAATCGGTAAGCAATTTAAATTAATCTAAGTCTTATTCGGATAACCCTTACCTGGAGAGACCTCATTTTACCACATGAACGGATTGACTACAGATTTTCTAAGGAAATAAAAACCACGTAAATAATATTTTTAATTTATTAATATAGTACATAAGTATATAATATATGTAATTAATACAGTATAATAGATGTGGATATAATAAGTACAGTAAATAATTTTAAAATATATCATTTTCCTATTCCCATACTATAATATATCAATTATGATGTCACTACCTGTATCATATTGAACTTCATTATGATACAAATTTTCATTAAGGTACAGATTTTTAACCGATAGAATCGCGATATGGCATTCGCGATGAAGGTGGTACACGCGCAGTGACCAATGGCGAGTCAAATACATACGCTTTGACAGTTCTCAATATGTAAACAAACCGTCAAACTGACAAACTACTGAATTTATTTGTGTTACAAAATTAATAAATTTGAATATATTTTTTGTTGTGAATCATCATAGAAACAATAGTGTATACAACTTGCATTTAATTATCATTATGAAACTCGTACTCTATACGAAACTCGCCGCATACGGCTCGTTTCGTAACCCTCATACTCGCTTCATAATGACTATCATAAAATGCTCGTTGCATAATATAATATTAAAAGTGGAAAGATTATTGACAGTAACTCATATAAGCGCTTAAAATACTAGGTCTGGATGCCGCGTATGAAAAAAAAGTTGATTAATAGCAAGCTTAAAATTTGTTAATAGCTTAAGGGTGTCTAGTCAGACAAACTTTGATATATGGGAACACTGGAACAGGGGAAGTTTTAATTGTGGAACAGGTTAAAAATTTGGAACGGTCAGACCACGAAAACGGCACATCTATTTTGTCCGATAGAACAGACTTAAACTCTCCGAAAAGAGATTAAACTCTCATGCAAAAATCAGACTGCTATTTATCACCAAATGGGCGTTTTAATGAGTGAAATATGTAGAATATGTCAAATGACAGGAATTATGACAGGTGATAAATAGAAGTCTGATTTTTGTATGAGAGTTTAATCTCTGTTCGAAGAGTTTGTCTGTTCTGTCGGACAAAATAAATGTGCCGTTTTCGTAGTCTGACCGTTCCAAATTTTTAACCTGTTCCACAATTAAAACTGCCCCTGTTCCAGTGTTCCCATATATCAAAGGTTATCCGACTAGACACCCTTAAGCTATTAACAAATTTTCAGCTTGCTTTTAATCAACTTTTTTTCTTACGCGGGATCCAGACCTATACGTAGCTTTCATTTATCGTTACGTAAAAAAGGAAATACTTCAAATTTGTATTTGTTAGGTGATAACGTTAGAAAATAGTACAAGTTAAACAGAAATGAAGAAAACAACTTAAATTGATATAAAAAATGTACTGTACGTACACACGTAATCAACTTAGTTACACAAACAGAGACAGACTGGTAAAAACTGAATTTTTACGATAACTTTGCAAGGAGTGAATATTCTCCCTCCAAATCAGGCGACTGCTCAGCAACCAATAATTCTGTTAGTCCAGTTAATAAGTGGTTAAATCGATTTTTTGCCAAAATGGGTTAGGTGCACTAATGAGTACAGAATGACTTCTCAGATGTTGTGAATAAAATAAATGGTTAAATTGACCTGCCCAGTTATGACCAATAATCGTTTACTGTGCTTAACAGGTTAACTCGAGTTTACGTCTTTTGGTCCACTCTGGCCACTGTACCGGGTGTACCAATAAGAATGGCTCTCGGCCATATCTCAGGAACCGTTTATAGTAGAGCTTTGAAATAAAAAATTTTATAACAAAAGTTGCCTCAGGAAAAGCCTGGAAATTATTTTCATAATTGTGGGACCACCGCTAGAGGGCGTAATTGAATATCAAAAATTAAAAAATCTAAATTTTACAAAATTTTCCTAATGAAGGGGCACTGGAAATCCGATCGTCGTATTCTTCATAAAATTCTACGCATATTTGATTTGACAAGTTTAGGTCTACCTTTGGAAATAAGAGGTGGGGGTGAGTGGGAACCTTGTTATGAAAAACTGGCTGTGAGTCCCGTTCTGCTTAATCAAATTTTGCAAACTTGGTCTTGTTGAAGACAGATCTTTTTCGTCAATGTAAAAGTTATGATTTCGAACCAACTTACTGAGTAATATGCCAGCTAGAAGGCGTTATTTATTTTTTTTCAGAAATCTAGTGTTCCTTGGAAAATACTAATACAAACATGCATTTTTAATACCATATTACAAAATTAGACAAAATTAGCAACAGAATAGCGAAAACCGCATGTTAATACCTTTTTTCTATCTCGAGATATCTTACAAAACGTGTAAATTTAAAAACATAACTGTTACTGTCACCGGTAAACGAAATAATTCATTAAAAGTAGTGTGCTATGGAGACAAAGAAGAAACATTTTCCAGCTGTCAACGTATATTAGGTCTTTTCAACGCTTCTCATTTGTTTCGAGCCTCGTTCATATCTCGTATATTAATATTATACACGGATTATACGGCATATGACAGAGGCTCGAAACAAATGAAAAGCGTTGAAAAGCCCTATTACAAAGAAATAAAAACAACTATTTAGTGATGACATAAACGTTCAAATTTTTGCCCATCATTTTCGTTGCAAACATTTACATTTTCAAGAGTAGATTGAACAGCAGTCTCAATTTCTGCTCTCGATATGCTTTGAATGGCGTTTAGTATTCTCTGGATAATGTATTCTAGAGTAGTGTATGATGGGCAACAATTTGAATATTTAGGTCGTCACTAAGTAGTTCTTTTTGTTCTGTGTTATATTTAATTTTAATAGTATTGTTTCTCTTTATATTGTTGTTTTAATTAATTATATTTTTATACGTTGACATCTGGAAAATGTTATTTTGTTTTTTTCCACAGCACACTACTTTTCATTAACTTAGTTTACCGGTGATAGTAACAGTTATGTATAAAATTTACACGTTTCTCGAGATATCTTGAGATAGACAAAAAGGTATCGACATGCGGTTTTCGCTATTCTATTGCTAATTTAATCTAATTTTATAAAGTATGATTAAAAATGCACACTTGTATTTAATATTTTCCAAAGAAAACTAGATTTCTGATAAAAATTAAATAACGCCTCCCAGCTGGCTTATTACTTATTAGGATGGTTCAAAATTATCACGCTTACATTGAAGAAAAAGATCTGTCTTCAACAAGACCCAGTTTTCAAAATTTGATGTAGCAGAACCGGACTTACAGCCATTTTTTCATAACAAGGTTCCCACTCACCCCCACCTCTTATTTGCAAAGATAGAGTTAAACTTGTTAAATCAAATATGCGCAGAATTTGATGAAGAATACAATAATCGGATTTCCAGTGCCCCTTCATTAGGAAAATTTTGTAAAATTTAGATTTCTTTATTTTTGATATTCAATTACGCCCTCTAGCGGTGGACCCACAATTATGAAAATAATTTCCAGGCTTTTCCTGAGGCAACTTTTGTTATAAAATTTTTTATTTCAAAGCTCTACTATAAACCGTTCCTGAGATATGGCCGAGAGCCATTCTTATTGGGACACCCGGTACATGGTTACGTACGATTATGGAGACTTGGTAATAATATGAAAATTTATGTATGATTTACATTTTTAGGTATATTTTGAACCGTATTAAAGAAGAAGCCATATCTCGATAAAAGGTGCCTTCTCGAAAAAATATAAAGAGGCAAAAAAGTTTTAAAAACACTGTGTTTAACTAATGGTACAGCAGTAATATTTTAATTGGAACGTACACAAACATTTGGAGGGTTTAAAAGAACAAAACCCCCATAAAATTTTTATGTAAACATATTAAAAATAAGCCTCAACTCGATAAAAACTGCCTTATCGAAAAAATACTAAGAGGCAAAAAATTTTTAAGAATATTAAGTTTAATGGTTCCACAATAATAATTTAATTAAGACGTACACAAAAGTTGGGGGGGGGGGGTTAAGGGAACAAAACCCCCATAAAATTTTTATGGGGTGCACAAATTTCACTATAATTTTTCTTTAAGATGCTCTTTCCATAAGAATGTCACATATCTATTTTCAATAAAAAATCTCTAATAGTTTTCGATATAGTATTCAAAAAAATCGATTTTCATTTTGTAACTTCAAAGGGCTATAACTTTTTTATGTGCATATTTGTACTAAGGTAAGTTAGGTTCATTCGAACTTTTTTTGGGTCCCAGAATATGTGATTTAATTTATGACCTGTGTTTTTGTTACACCCTGTATAGTTAATTACATTTTATGACTAACTTACAATATAAAGCAGATAAATTTTGTCATTCCCCACTTACGAGAGCCACTATTGTCGAAATGGAACTAATAAAAAAATTATATTATACCGTCCCATTTGACTATTTCAAAAATGTTTGATTTGTATAAGAAAGAACGAGCATCTTCTGTTTGCCTAACTATTTACACTAAAATCTTTCATGATTTAAGTTTAGATTTTAAAAAACCAAAGAAGCATATATGTCACAAATGTGAGAATTTTAATGTACGAATTAAATTTTCCTCAGGAGAAACTAAAACACAATAATTAATAGCCGAAAGAGACGAACATCATAGCATGGCCCAATTTGCTTATGAACAGAAAAGTCAAGACAAGGCAATTGCTAAAGAAAATCAATCAAAAGGAGTTTATGCATTTGACTTGCAACAGTGCCTGTCTACCCCTTACATTAAAACCTCAGTTTATTTCCATAAGAGGCAGCTGTGGAGCTTTAACCTCACTGTAGGGATGGGAAAAACCTACCGGTTTAAATTTAAAACCAGTTTTTTTACTTCGCAATTACCGGTTTTACCGGTTTTTTTTGTCCCGGTTATAACCGGTTTTTTCTTTTTAAAGTAAAAACCGGTTATTAGGTTTTTACGGTGATTAGGATTAGGTTAGGTATTATTTTGGATCTCAATCATAATTATTATTCTCAAGTAATTATTCCAAACAAAACCATAATTCAAATTTTATTTTATTTTATAAAATACAGAAGCAAACTGAAAGTTCAATCTCACATCAGCCAGAAACAATTATTAAGTTTTATTATAATATTTCATTGAAAAGGTATTTTTAATCATAATATTTACATAAGAAGTGATCTGGTTGAATTAGACGAAAACATCATCTATTTTTCACACTTAACTCTTGACATTGAAAGTGGGTGAATGATTTTTTCTGATTACCAAAAATAATGCTCTGACTATGAATATCGAATTACTGATTACGAATACGAATCTCTAAGAATTTCTCTACGTTTTCAAAACGATACACTCATACAGGAAGTATTAAATGAGTTAAAATGTACCTATTCTACAAATATACAAACGTGTTAAAAGTAATACATGTTTTTTCGATAGTGCTAATTTTGATCATATTGATATCGAGTCGAATGGAGCATCGCAAACTAAAGTGTATTGTAAATGTAACTGTGTAACCTATTGGATTAAAGAAACCGAAAACCGGTATTTCCAAAAACCAGTTTTTTTTGGCCGGTTATAACCGCCAGGTTAAACCGTAAGCAAAAAAAAACGGTATAACCGAAAACCGGTGTTTTGTCAAAAACCGCCATCCCTACCTCACGGTGGATGACATGGTCATCAGACAAAGCAACTTGCTACTTGTGGTATGAAACTATATCTGACCGGGGAGCCAATGAAATCGCTTCATGCCTTAATCATTTTTTAACACAGTTCCATCCATCCAATGGCACTACAGCCCAAATCGAGCCTTGGCTTCCTTCAATAAGCTTCTCCAATCATTTCGATTTACCGCTGTTCTTTTCCATGAACGCATTCCCAGGAAGTTCCTGGCATCCTCATCGACTTCGTCTTCCCATCTCTTTTTAGGTCTTCCTAAACACCTTTAAACACCTAACACCTAAAGTCCTCCTTTAACACAGTTGCTCTACTAAAAAACGGAAGTAATATTTTATTCCGACACTTATGGTGATCAGAATAAAAATAATGTCATTGCAATAATGTTTCTTAATTTGGTTAATCAAAAAGCAAATCTGAGGATCAACCACAAATTTTTGGTTAGTGGTCATACACATATGGACATGGAGTGTGATATTGACCATTCCGTTATTGAAAGAGCCAAGAAAAAACCAATGTTAATAAATCATCAATCATCTTAAAAGCTTTGTACAGGTAATCAGAATTGATAAACAGAAAAATCCCTTTGAAATTGTGATGATGTTGAAAGATAATTTCTTCGATTTCAATTCACTTGTGATGAAACATGGCCTTTAGATTATTAACATTATTAAAAAAAATGATAATGATGGCGAAAGGTGTCTGTGGAAACCAGTCCAATGGCTTCAATATGTTAAAAGCGGCGACCAAATTTCATTTAAATGGTCATTAAAAGAAGAAGATCGTTTTAAAACAATAAATGTTGCTCATAGACGGCGTCCAATTATATTATTATTTTTTACCTTACATTAACAAAAAATCAGTGCCGATAACCACAGAAAAGGAAGAAGACTTATTGTCTTTATTGCCTTTAATAAATCCTTCATTCCAAGTATTTTATCAAAATCTGAAAACGAAAAAGGATGTCGCCAATGATCATGACCTGGAGGAATTGGATCCTGACCAAGATATAGAATCTAATTCAGAATAAATATTTTTTAAACTGTAAAACTTTTTTGTTAAACTTTAAATAAAGAAATATATTTTTTTAATTTTAAGCCATTAAACCGAAAAATAAAATATGTATATAGTCGAGGCATTGAAGGATTAAAGTGTCGATTTTTTTGCAGCAAGACGGATTTTAATGCGGATTGGTGCGTTGGATTCGTGAGAATGTCAGGAAATTTTGTGAACGAATGTAATGAATAAGAAATCTCAAATTGCATATTGCATTTGCGCATAAGAAAAATGCATTTCAAAATTGCACTCAGTAAATAGTGGGAAAAATTGACTTAATTTTCTTGCTCGGGGGTTTTTGGGGTCGCTGAAAACGAATATGAGGTCGGCGAGAGTGTGCAAACTACCTGGTGCCTGCAGCGGGTGTAATAAACGTCTTCCTCTGGAGTATTATGGTAATTTGTTAAATAATTGGCCCAAACTTGTAACTCGGGGGTTTTTGGGGTCACTGAAAATGAATATGAGGTCGGCGAGAGTGTGTAAAGTACCTGGTGCCTGCATCGGGTGTAATATACGTCTTCCTCTGGAGTATTATGGTAATTTATCATATAATTAGTTTAAACTCGTTACTCGGGGGATTTTTGGGGTAATCTATTTTCTTCGATGTAACTATAGTGATCCAAAAGAGTGGTATTTTATTATAGATAAACATAAATTTTTATTATTATAATATATTTATGGTTAAAAAAGTTCATGTTACAAATTTTACCGTAATTTATCTTTAAATTAATTTTCTTCATCATTATCATCTTTTTCTTCATTATTGCCTTCCTCTCTCAAGTCCAATGCTATATTTGTGCAATCAGAGCCTGCACAAATTTTGCAGGCTAAATTACAAACTAACCCATGCTTCCTGCACCCGCATGAGTTGCCGCAGTCTGACCCTCAACTACAGAATATTATACCCCCGAGTAACAAGTTTGGGTCAATTATTTAACAAATTACCATAATAGTCCAGAGGAAGACGTTTATTACACCTGCTGCAGGCACCAGGTAGTTTGCACACTCTCGCCGACCACATATTTATTTTCAGCGACCTCAAAAACCCCTGTGTAATGAGTTTAAGCCAATTATATGATAAATTACCACAATACTACAGAGGAAGACGTTTATTACACCCGCTTCAGGCACCAGGTAGTTTGCACACTCTCGCCGACCTCATATTCATTTTCAGCGGCCCCAAAAACCCCCAAATAATGAGTTTAAGCCAATTGTATGATAAATTACCACGATACTCCAGAGGAAGACGATTATTACACCTGCTGCAGGCACCAGGTAGTTTGCACAATCTTGCCGACCTCATATTCGTTTTCAGCGACCCCAAAAAGCCCCGAGTAAGAAAATTAAGTCAATTTTTCCACTATTTACCGAGTTGCAAATTTATAATAATTGCTTATTTCAAAATGCACTTTTGAAATGCATTTTTCTTATGCACAAATGCAATTTCTTATTTATTACATTAGTTCACAAAATTTCCTGACATTCTGACGAATCCAACGCACCAAACTGCATTAATATCGGTTCTACTGGGCCAAAAATCGACAGTGAGGCCTTTTTTTGTGCTTCAATGCCTCGACTAATATAGATTAAAAATGTAAAGACTGAAAAAGTTTTGTACACACTTATGACAACAGGTAAAAGGGGGAGAAGTGTACTTTTAAAGTGTGTAAAATTAATAAAATTCTTAGCTGAGCGCTTTCGGCTTATAAAGCCATCTTCGGAGCTATGCTACAATAAAAGTTCTCTAATGAATAATTGATCTTAGAATTCAAAGTTTAACTTACGTCAAAAAGGTCAAAATACCACTATGAAGAGAGATGGGTTCCATTTATGATATGAAATATTTCTGTTTCTTATGTCGTTTTTTATTGGTTGAAAAAAACCTTGTCTGTCTGTTTAAAAAATTGTTCAATTTGCTGTTGATTATTTTTGTATCCAGAAAAGTTAAACATCAAGAACGAGCACGAAGGACTTTTACACGAAAATTACATGATATAAAACGAATATTTGATCATGGTAAGGTCAAAAAAACCTTACCGTTTGAATACTGCGGTGTCAGATAGCAGAATGGTCGCCTCGTATGGAGGATTTTTATTGACAGTCGATGTAGATAGGGTGTGCTCTTTAAGGTGTCTTCACATTTTCTCATATAAAGTGACAGTTGATATATGACAAAATTTTGTCATACCAAAATATGCGTTGCGGTTCAAAATAATTTTAAATTGTGTGACCATAATCACGAACTGTTTATTTTCGTTATGTTTTTATATCTAGACTCAAAAAGCTCACTAATTTCTCAATGCTCTTCTGGACCAATTCGTTTATCTTCTAGTCCAGGGCACATCTGTTTTGAGATAGACGTTGAGAGGTGACTCAAATTTTTTTGCAGAAATTGCTTGAAAATAACTCAAATAATAATATTTGAGTTATCCTCCCACTCAAAATGGTCCGGACATTGTTTAAATAATCAAAATGCCAAAATATGAAGAAAAAATTCGATTTTTTTATTGGTGTTTTGATTATAACATTAAAATTATTCATTTCTGAGAAAAGTTGTACTAACATAAAAGTTGCGTAATTATATTTCCCACAATATAAAATTAGTTAAAGATTTAATAAATAGTCATCCTTGTTGCAAAATAACAATAATTGCGAAAAAAAACCATACAAAAACAAGTATTGGAATTTTTCGTTTTTCAACCATTTATTCTAAACTTAGGACCTTCATATTTTAGTCAGAAAAACTTTATGATATAGTAAAACAACAACGTAAATTTTATTAAGATACGTTTAATAGATTTTGCAAAATAAATTTTGCAATCCACCTTTCGCAAAAAATTCATTTTTTTTTTTTAATATTGGAGGACTGAAAATAAAGCAGATAGCAAATTGATTTTTTTGTTCTTATAGAAGTATACTGTATTTTTCATTTGAAATTTGCAAAATTAAAATCGATTAATTACCGCGTCGTCAGGAAATTTTTTAAATAAACATTAATTTTTGGTGCTACGCGAAGGAGAGCGGTGTTCGATTCACACAAGTTGATTTCCACCAAAATTTCTTCCAATCTTTATCTATTATATTATTTTCTTAATCTATATTGTGTTGTATTTTAATATTTTAATTCCGGAAAAATCAAACTAATTTGATTATTGTTTGTGAAATATTGTTTAAACAATTGCATATGTTTAAAAATAATAAAATTTTATTCTCTAAGTTAAAATATATGAACAAAGAAAGTTTTTGCTAAAAAAAGTGTTATTTCAAAGGATAGAGTATGTGTTTTTATTTTGCAATCAACAAATTTATTGATCTATATCGAAGTGTATTAAAAATTAAAATGTAGCAATCATTATCACAGGTCATTGGAATGCACAATCAGAGCAAACTATCCGCTGTGCTGCGCGTAACACCAATTATAATTAATGTTTATTTAAAAAAATTCCTGACGCCGTGGTAGTTAATCGATTTTAATTTTGCAATTTGCAAATACAAGGTATAGTACACTTCTAGATGCAAACAAATTTGAACTTGCTATCTGCTTTATTTTCAGTCCTGTAACATTTTGAAAAATGATTTTTTTTGCGAAAGCTGGATTGCAAAATTTATTTTGCAAAATCTATTAAACCGACCTTAATGAAATTTACAGTATTGTTTTAATGTATCATAAAGTTTTTTGGGTGAAATATGAAGGTCCTAAGTGTAGCTTAAAATGTCAAAAGACGTAAAATGCGAAAACTTGTTTTTGTATATTTTTTTCGCAATTATTGCTATTTTGCAACAAGGATGACCATTTTTTAAATTTATATCTAATTCTATATTGTAGGAAATTTAATTATACAACTTTTATGTCTGTGCCACTTTTCTCGAAAATGGATACTTTTACAGTTATAATCAAAAAACCAAGAAAAAAATCGAATTTTTCCTTCATTTTTTGACATTTTGATTATTTAAACAATGTTCCGGACCTTTTTGACAGGGAAGATAACTCAAATATTATTACTTGAGCTATTTTCAAGCAATTTCTGCAAAAAAATTTGAGATACCTCTCAACTTCCAAATGTACTAATATTTTTACAGATGCGCAGTGGTCTATTCTGTCTCATTGTCCATTTTAATTTCCACGAGTTAGACCTAACTGCTGTCAGTTATATCAGTGCATCCTTACCCGGCTTAGATTATAATATAACAGCTTGCAATCTCTTTGGAACAGTACAGTCTAAGGCTCCTGTTGGCTGAAGTGAATTTGAATAATCTACTATCATAATTTTTGTTTTTTGTTTATTGATCTTGAGACCACATCTATTGCTTTCGGCTTCCACTAGCTGCAGCAGGCTGGACATTTCTTCTTCGGATGCAGTTACTAATGTTGTATCATCTGCATATCATAAATACCGCCATTCCATTTGTCGAGTGCTTTTCTCATTATTGTACATATATTCCCCATAGAAATTAAAAAGACTTAGAGATAGAATACATCCTTTTCGGACTCTTCTACTTATTTTAAAAGGATCGGAATTATGGTTTTCAATTCTTATTCTGGTTTCACTGTTCTCATATAGGCTTTTCACCAGAGCTGACAGATGATCAGGAACCCCCATCTCATGTAGAACTTTCCACAAAACTGTCCAGTCTACACAATCAAATGCATTCCGATAATCCAGAAAGCAGATGATCATCGGAATTTTGAATTCTCGTGCTTTCTAAATGAGTTGTCGCATATTAAGAATTTGCACCCTTCACGAAGCCTGCCTGTTCTTGTGGTATTTGTCTATCCAGGTATGTCTGCATGCGACACTTGATGATTCTCAACAGAATTTTACTTGGGTGTGAAATTAGTGAGATGGTTCGGTAGTTACTACATTTTGTGGTTACGCCTTTCTTATGAATGGGAGTAAATAGTGCGGTACACCAATCACTGGGCCATTTGCCGATTCTCCGTACATGATTGCACAGTCTCCACATTAATTGGAGGCCATATTCACCCATGTTCTGTGAAATTTCTGCCGTGATGTCATCGCAATCAGGTGATTTATTTCTTTTAAGGTGTTTTATGGCTTCATCGACTTCAGACCTTAGAATATCTGGTTTTAGAGTTGTTGTTGAGACTTGCAGTGCTGTTATATGATTAATGTTAAGGGGTTCAGCTTTAGTTCAGCTTTATAGAGTTCTGTGGAGTATTTCTTCCAAGTCTCCAGAACCGCATCCATATCGCTTACCATATTACCTGTCTCATCCTTTGTAGCGTAATTTCTAGTAAATTCCCGAGCCAGTAACTTTACTTTCTGAAAGAGATGTCAATAACCGAAATACAGGGTGCCAAAGTTAAACTTTTATTTTATTTATTTCTGAATATTTCCTGACAGGCATGGGACAACAACACGAAATTTGGTAAGTTGTGCTGGTACTGTACAATCAAATTATGTTAAACAAACGTTTCTGGCTACTACCAGAGGCGTACGACGGGGGAACGTGAATGGTTGACCCTTCCCGAATTCTACGCCACTGGCGGAATTGCTATTTTACTGCAATTTTTGATTCTCCAATACTTTATATGTAAAAAACATACTTCTCATTCGTAACGCTAAAGCCATTAGTTTTCGAGATATTTGAAGCTAAAAACGAAGGAACATAATACATTAATCAAAATAAGTGTGTCTTTTCATATTTAACTTCAAATATCTCGAAAAATAATGACATTATCGTGACGAATAAAGACTATATTATTTGCATGGAAAGTATTGGAGAATGTAAAAATTATGCTATATTAGCAGTTTCATCAGTGGTGTAGAATTTGGGAAGGGTCACCCATTCACTTTCCCCTGTCGTACGTCTCTGGTAGTAGCTAGAAACGATTATTTAACATAATTTAGTACGGTGTACGTACAGTGTCTACACTTTCTGCCAAGTATCACACGGATATGTCAAATTATTTTAAAGTATTCTTTTTTTTTAATAATTTATTCTGTATTTAAATCTTTAAGAACTATGAATGTGTGCCCGGTACTATAAAAGTATTTGACATATCCTTATAGTACTTGGCAGAAAGTGTAGGTACTGTACACCCTACTAAATTATGTTAAATTATCGTTTGTGGTAAATATCAGAGGCGCACGACAGGGGAAAGTGAATGGTTGACCCTTCCAAAATTCTACGCCACTGATGAAGCTGCTATTTTAGCATATTTTTAGATTCTCCAATAATTTCTATGCAAATAATATACTCTTCATTCGTCATTAGTTTTCGAGATATTTGAAGTTATAAATGAAAAGACACACTTATTTTGATTGATATTTTTAGCTTCCAATATCTCGAAAACTAATGGCTTGATCGTTACGAATTAGGAGCATGTTTTTTACATAAAAATACTGGAGAATCAAAAAATTGCACTAAAATAGCAATTCCGCCGGTGGCGTAGAATTTGGGCAGGGTCAACCATTCACATTCCCCGTCGTACGCCTCTGGTAGTAGCCAGAAACGTTTGTTTAACATAATTTAGTAGAATGTACAATACCAGCACCACTTAACAAATTTCGTGTTGTTGTCCCCATGCCTGTCAGGAAATATTCAAAAATAAATAAAATAAAAGAACTTTGACACTCTGTATTTAGGTTATTATTATCAACTTTTGTACTAAGGTAAGTTAGCTTAAATCGACCTATTTTAACCAGAATCAGGAATCTAAGGTTAAGCTATGGCCTATTCTTTACCAAACACCCTGTATAGTCTATTATGGCTTTTCTTAAAACAAAAACAATGCTGATCAATAAGTGGGGTAAAGTCGTAACAATGATCCACATAAAAAATAAAGATATCGAAAAAGTCGTCTTCTTCTTCTTGACTGGCTTTACAACTCGGGGTGAGTCCTCGCCGCATCCACTATGGCCCTCCATCGTCTGCGATCTTGCGCTTCGATTTGCCATTGTTTTACCCCAATCCTAGATAGATCGGTTTCAACATCATCCTTCCATCTTTTTCTGGGACGGCCCACTGATCTTCTACCGTCTGGTCTCTTGAAGAACACTGTCTTTAGCACTCTGTCTTCCTCTGATCTTACTACATGACCTGCCCATCTTATCCGATTAGCTTTTATATGTCTGACGATGTTTTCAGTACCATATAGAGTCACCAATTCAGCATTGCAGCGCCTTCTCGACTCTCCTGTCAATTCATCTCTTTGAGGACCAAATATCATTCTGAGGACTTTCCTTTCAAATATCAGCAATTTATTTATTTCTCGCTGATGTAGAGTCCATGTTTCACTCCCATATGTAACAACTGGGCGAATAATTGACATGTACAGTCTTAATTTAGATTGTCTTTTCAGCAGCTTAGATCTTAATAATGATAATAGGGAGTATAATGCTCTATTTCCCGCAGCTATTCTTGCTGAGACCTATTTTTCTATGTGATTGTCCTCTGTGATTACTGCTCCCAGATATTTAAACTCTTTTACTACTTCAAAGTTGATCGAAAAAGTGAACAAATAAATACTTAGCAGTCTGGATCACGGAAGATCTCAATTCGAAATCAGAAATTTAATCAAAAATGGAGCAATCAAGAGCAGCCTTTTTGAAAATTAGGAAATTTCTGAGTAACCAAAGAATCAAACTTCAAATCCGATATCGCATGGTAAAATGTTATATCCACTCTATTCTTCTTCATGGTGTCGATGTTTAGACTGTTAATGTTGACTTAATGAAAAAGCTGGAAGCTCTTGAGATGTGGCTTTTTAGAAGAATATTAAAAATACCTTGGACCGATCATAATTACGAACGAAATGGTGTTGCACAGAATGAGCAGAGACAGGGAACTTTTGACCACCATTTAAAAGAGAAAAACAGCAAACATGGGGCAAATACTTAGAAATGATAAATACGAGGTATTATTATTACAGCTGATTATAAAGCGTAAAATAATTGAAAGAAAAATGCGTCCTGTTAGATGACAAATATCCTGGCTGAAAAACATTCGCGATTGTACCGGGTTAAGGGGCTATCCTATTGTAAAAGTACGAAATTCATATACATTTTTCTTGGGAATTTCTGAAGAAAAAGTACTATACCAATTATTTTGAAAACTTGCATAAGCATTTATTATAAAAATAGGTACCGGTAAAACAATACTTATAATAAAATATTGAAAACTAAACGATTTATGCGCCATTTACTGGCACCGTGAAAATAAAAACATTGCTTCACTGCTGCAGTGATTAAGACTAATACAGATACTGAAAAATAAAATTTCAAAATTATTATTGAAACATAAGTGTTATTTCCTACACCATTAACTAGGGATTTTTTGATAGGATATAAAATAACAATTTGGAGGTTTTTGAAACTGAAAATATTTTAGCTAAGTTTAATATTTTTTTTAACATTTCGTCATTTTTCCAAATTTTAATATTTTTCAAAAAGTTTTAGGTGATGATATAGAAAACAACTTATATTTAAATCACTTTAAAATTTTATGTTTCGTTTCAGGATCTCTATTAGTCCCAATCACGGCAGCAGTGGAGCCATATTTTTTTTTCACGGTGCCAATAGATGGCGCATGAATCGTTTAGTTTTTAATATTTTTTATGAAAATGGTTTTACTTGTATTTCTTGTTATGATAAATGCTCAAGCAAATTTTCTAAACAATTGGTAGAGTAATTTTTATTTTAGAAATTCTCAAAAAAAAGTATGATTTTCGCACTTTTACACTCGGATAGCCGCATACACCTAGGATATGCCTAGGATACACACATACGCTTTTCAGGAAAGCACCAGATGGAGACGAATTTGCAGTGGTTATTGCCAACCTTCATTTGTGGAAGAAGAAGAAGATGGATTGCCAACCTTTAGAAGAAGAAGATGGACTTTTCTCCCCTACTAGATATATTATGTACAAGTGTAAACAAAACTATGTATGTATTATGTATATAGTGTGTATTTTCCAGTAGTGGAAAAAAATTATGTACGAGATAGTAATCGAGCGATATTCTACCATTAACAATATAACTTAAGTCAGTAAAAGATAAGCAATACTAAGCTGATAATAATACCTAGGGAGCGGAATATGTGCAACACAACATTACCAAAATATGCGCATATATATGCATTACTTTTACTACAAATATGCAGGTATTTTTTCTAAATTTGTCTAAATATGCAAATGCAAATTAAAAATACTCAAAAATAAAACAACATATTAAGTCGTAAGATCTTCAGAAAAGTTGCCTTCAAAAATACGTACGACTTTCCTCAAACAATCGAAGTCCTCATTTTTTTCTAAAACATTTTTTAATTTATTTCTAATTGTAATCCCTGTATTTCCGGGAATTTTTTGACAATGAGCAGAAAAAGTGTTAACAAGATTAACCGAATCACTTAATTGTAAATTCCTTTGTTAAAATGACTTTATTAGATCTGGTAAAAAACTAAAATTAACTTTTAATAACATAAGTTCTTTAGCAATTTGTACGTTACTTAAAGAACAAAGTACGTTACTTAAGCTGAAGAACAAAAGCGGAATTGTCTACAATTTGATGGATTTTTGTATTTTGATGCTTCTCTCTATGTCCGTCGTTATAGAAGTAAAAGCGAATTTGTCGAATAAAAACACTCTTTCCAGAAAAATTTCTTTTGTGGGACATGATGCTTTTGTTTGTCAGTTCCTCATTTAAAAAATGAAATGTGAAAATGAATGTAACTTACGATTTTGGAACAGGCCTTGCAAAACACTTTGTCTCCACTTAGCTTAAACTCGGGAAAATACTTTATCCAAGCACTTTTTTGAATGGTAGACAGATTTAAATTTAATATATACCAATCACTTCAAAGACACTAAATACGATACAACGTTTACTTTAAACAAATGTTGGCCGGAAACTGACAAAATAATTATTAGACCCTTAAAAGCAGGTAGGTACCTACGACTTGCTACGCTAATAAAATAATATTTTTCTGGGAACACCCATAATTGTTAAATTCAGGTAGTCATGGGAAAATCCAGATGAGCGATAGATAGATAAATAACGAGCTCGTTCATATCGAAGTTATAAAATTCCAACTAAGAGAGGAACATTTTAATCTTTTATATAATTTATTTTTAAAATATGCAAAATAAATCGTGATTAGCTTAAATATGCAATGTTGTGTTTGTTGTCTGAAAATATGCAATATATGCATATATATATATATATATATATATATATATATATATATATATATATATATATATATATATATATATGCACTTTGCATATATTCCGCTCTCTAAAATACATCTATGTTTATTATATTTTTCTTTTACAAAAATTAGAGTAATTTCTAAGTTTCTTAGTAAAAATATTACTCTCCGAAATAGGCTTACAACTCCACTTCGCATGATTAAATCTTAACTACATACCGATTTACATTTCCTTTATAAAATACATTGTTTACAATAGAGTAAACCGAAGTAAACCGTAAGAACTTTCCTAATCTCTATTCTAACGTTGAAGCTTTTATGGCATTAATTTGACTGTAATATAACGTTTCCATATGAACTTCGCTGATATGTTGATAATCCATCTCTCAAGAGCTTACCCATCGTTTAAAGTTTTAATACGTTCTTATAGTCATTTTGCAACATGACAACCCCTAACTCGCTGAATTTTATCGCTTTTAATCACATTTAACAGCAAGTTTATAGAAGCTAGTAAAACGAGAATTTAACTGCTTATTTCTTGTTTGCAATATCTAGATTAGTGTAAATCTACGCATTACAAATTAAAGTCGTGCAATTGCAATTATTTTAATTTTGTGCTATTAGGTGCTTATTGGGATAGACTATAATAACCACCTAAATGAATCGTATGCATACTTAGGTATTTTGGAAAAAATATAAATCAAAGTACTAGAAAAAAGATAAAATAATTAAAGATGTTTTTAACTTTGTTAAGGTCTGACATGATGGTCTAATTTCAAAAATCAAGTCACAGCTCCCTCATTCTATATCAAAATTCTAGTTAACAGGTAGATCCATTTTAGTTTATTAATGATGGCGAAGCTTGCGCTTCCCTATATCCGATCTGGACAGAAGTCCCTTAGGTAGTGTACTCGACCCAGAGGCGCAGCTACCGCCGTATCAGCCGTATCAATTATACGGGGCACCCGACATTCAAGGACCCCGGCACGGCATATCGACACAAAAGTTCCAGTTAAAAAAATTGAACAAAATTGAAACACTTAAAACGCTTAGAAAAAGTGTGTTGTTTGAATATCGACATTTTCGTGTAATGGATTCTTTATCTATCGTATTAAAAAATGTATATAGTATATACCTACCTATGAATATCTACTTGCCGCCGCTCGCCGTTATTACATAATAACAGAGTTTTTTTTGTTTTCGAGCTACTTTTCATTGTACATTGTTCATTCACCATTGGCTGTGTGTGAGACACTGTATAATGTATAATGCCAAATTGCAATTTATGTAATTGCTATACCTTTGAGTATGTTTGAAGCAGTGTGTATTGTTTTGGTATATTTTGCTGTAATCTATTCTTTATCTGTATATTGTATTTATTTATATAAATTTCTACGGAACTGGAGGTATTTTTTCTTCGAGGTAACAACTGGTTACAGCAAATGATACTGACTTTATTCTCACATAAATTGTATGTGGGGTAAGAAAGGGTTCAGTATTGGATCCTCTACTTTTTGTTTTATTTATAAAAGATATTACTAACTTAAAAATCGATGAAAACATTTTTCTTTTTTCTGATGATACGAGTATCACTTGGAGCAACTCAAATATTGCAACTCTTCTGCAACTATAGTTTCGGATCTGCTTACAATAAAAACCTGTTCCGACCCTAATTTACTCTCTTTTAAGGTTAATAAGACAGTAAAATTATTCAACCCTTGCTTCTTAATAACAGCCAGATTAGTACCTTGATTCTGTAAAATTTCTTGGTATTTTTGTAGACAGCAAACATAAAAGATTATCCCTTCTAATCGGTTTGTTAAGTAAGAAACTAGCCTTAGCTTTCTATGCAGTAATATCCGTTTCGAAGGAAATCCATTTAATATC
This sequence comes from Diabrotica virgifera virgifera, assembly GCF_917563875.1. Classification (NCBI taxonomy): domain Eukaryota; kingdom Metazoa; phylum Arthropoda; class Insecta; order Coleoptera; family Chrysomelidae; genus Diabrotica; species Diabrotica virgifera. The sequence goes on along the minus strand of NC_065448.1, from coordinate 181,845,568 downwards.
TTCCAAAATAACATATTTTTCTTTGTTCGAGTCACATCTTCGATATGGTTTGTAAACACCTAAGTACATGTCTTTCCAGCAAGACCTAATCATGACTACTCCACCAGAAATTCAACCCTTGATGAAGTTATGCTGAAGTTAAAATGAGTTATACTGCAACATCTTTCCCCAAGTTCCGTAAAATGACAAAAGCCTATCGATCTGAAAGACCATATTTATTCGGTAGAAGAGTTTCTATGAATAATTAAGAAAGTACAGTTACCCTTATATACAAGTACCTAAAGTATTTTTATCTATATTTGTGTGTAATACGGAGAACTTATTAGTTCCTAAGGTTGTATTATGCAATTTGCAATTTATTTAAATTTTGCAAAAGATTGTTTTTGTTTTAGTATATTATCTTTTATTTTGTAATATTAATGATATATAATTTTAGTAAACTATATTAATTTGTTGTTGGTTTTTCCTACTCTTTGTAAATTTTGGTCAAAAAGTTCTAAAATTTTCATTGATAATTAAGTAGGTAAATACATATGTTTCTATTCTATTCTATTCTATACAAGCGTTTTTACTGCTTTTGTTAAACATTTTTTAGCACTATTCCTTATCAGTCGTGGAAAGGGGCCCCGCGACAAACTTTGATAGGGGGCCCCTGTGGGGCTAGCTACGCTACTGACTCGACGCAACCCTATATTTACTGTACACAGCTGCCATCCCTACCACATATTACGATTGCTACGTATGCAGATTATACTGTCGTATGACATTGTGTTACTTATGAGAATTCAAAATTAGGATCCAAATTTTTTTAAAAACTATTTAAATTGGATATCATTATCACTAACGTCACTCTATCTACCGCTGCTCTCAAGTATTCTACAGAACCACATTTAAACCAGTCCCTTAAATTCTTCAACCATGACACTCCTTCCGCCTCTTATTCTTTCTTGTATTATAAGTCTTAGCTTTTCATATTGCTGTCCCTTCATTACGTGTCTCAGATATTGTAACTATCTTATTTTTATTGTATTTATTATTTCGTATCCTTTGCCCATTTCTCGCAATAGTATTGTAACGAAAAAGCCGATTGACTACCCCAGCTAATTGAAACAATACTCGAAAATATTATCCCAATCAACTAAGATAGCCATCGTTACACCCTTAGCTTAGCTCAGTCACTCAGGTGTGTGTTCGTCTTGTCCTAACCTTAGATATGAACTATGAAAATTGGAATGGAAGCAAACAAAACATAGTTTTTAACTAATCATGTTTATTGTTCATAAAGATATAATAAATAAAATGACTTAGTAAATTGCATTAACAAATGTATTCAAATTCTTGCCAAAAACTAACAATTCTGGATTATACTTATGGCTTTTGGTAACTGATGGTATCTTCTTGATGTCGTATGGTATTGCTGCTGGTTCTGCAACGGGCTCTGGGGTTGTAGGTGTTGTATTCCACCAGGCCTACGGATGTTGGTCGTTGCAGTCTTGGTTATGTGGTTGCAGCCCTGATGACAACATGGTCCTCGTTGTTGTATCGCCGGCGATTTGAGGGTTGTTGAAACTCCCGGAGGGAGAAAAGTGGTTTCTTTCCAAAAAACTATAAAATAGAGACACATATCAATCATCAAGAAGAAAAACCAACGTGTGCCATCTGCCGTTCTAATCGTCAGAAAGAGTAGCAGATGACAAGAATAAATCAAATGAAATTTAGATGAGAATAGTTAAAATTCTGATTACTAAACGTGCATACATGTAAATTAAAAGATAATTATATTTGAAACTAAAATATCAGAACACATGGTCTGACATTGGAAGTTAGGTTAGATAAAAAACAATTAGAAAAACTGTTAGACGGAGAAATATAATCACAATATAATGTTATCCTTACCCCAAGAGATGATTTGATGAAATAGAAATGATTTATTTTTCGAATTACATGCCTTTTTAAGGATTAATTTTTTCCTTCCAGTGTATGTCAGGGAGTAGGGGGTCAAGTCGATGAAGTGACACTGTCATTGAAAACGACATTTAAAATGACAACCAAGTACTATGAAGTAGCGGCATGTTCCGTATTGAAAATACAGATATTTGGAGAGTATGAATATACGAGGTATGTTCAGTATGATGATTTAAATGAAAGAGATATATTAAATAGAAGATAATAAAAGAGGGTAATAAAAGAGAGCGCCAACCGATTTTTAAAGGGGAAAATGGGTAAACCAATTAGAAGAAGATAATTATTAATGAAATATTAAAGGAAATAAGGTAAAATAATTATTTAAAAATAAAATATCAAAGATGTGACGTTTGTAACGTTACAGTATTGTTTTCTTCTGTATCCATGCTATTCTAAGCATCTTTCTGTAACACCACATTTCAAGTTACTGTAGCTGATTTATATATTCTTATTTCAATATCCAGCTTTCAAGTCCATATTGCAATATCGAGAACACGTAGCATCTCAAAGCTTTTACTCTCAGCTCTCATCTAAAATCTTTGCCGCAGAGAATTAATTTCATTTTTATGAACGCATTTCTTGCTATTGTACTAGAATTATTAATATCATAAAAAGCCTATTATCAAAATCGTCTGGGAAGCTCTAAAAGTGTTGCAAAAGAAACTTCGAAAGAATCTTCGAAATAAAACTCACACAGCTGAATCATTTTCCCTTCCAAATCCTGAAAGTCTAAACGACTACTTCGTTAATGTGAGTTAAAATATAACATCAACTATTTTGCCGCAACAAAATCCCATTTCCTATCTCCCTAACTCAAGAAAGGTCTCGAATTCATTATTTTTAAGACCAGTCGATAACTCTGAACTGATCCAAAAAATCAATAGTATCAAAAGCAAATCATCTTGTAGTACTAAGTGATGGACTATCTATAAAAATTTTCTCTAATCTCACAGAAAATGTGTTGGAAATCCTCGTCTCTCTAATTAATGATTCCTTCGAAAAAGGTTAATTTCCAGAGTGCCTAAAGACCGCCATTATTATTCCCCTTCATAAGGGTGGTGAAAAATCTAATGCTTGCAACTATAGACCTATTGCCTTACTACCGGTACTCTCCAAAATTATCGAGAGACTCATTAAAACTCGACTTATGTCCTTTATCGTTGATAACAACATTTTATCACAAAATCAGTTCGGCTTTTTAACAAATAATTGTACCACCGATGCCATGTTTTCTGTACTACATGAGGTTTACCAAGCACTAAACAATAATCTTTATACTGCCACTGTTTTCTGCGACTATGCCAAAGCTTTTGATTGTGTAAATCACGACATCTTGATTACAAAACTAAATTTCTATGGAATTCGAGGTATTTATTTAAATTGGTTCCAATCCCACTTGAATAATAGGAAACAACTAGTTAGAGCAAATGATACTGACTGTAGTCTCAAAAACATTGTATGTGGAGTACCACAAGGTTCAGTATTGGATCCTCTTCTGTTTCTTATCTTTATAAATGACATCACTAATTTAAAAATCGATGGGAAAATTTTTCTTTTTGCTGATGATACCAGTATCACTTGGAGCAACTCAACTATTGCATCTTTTCATGAAACTATAACTTCGGATATACTGATGATAAAGACCTGGTCTGACCCTAATTTACTCTCTTTTAACGTAAATAAAACAGTAGCATTATCCTATAAAGGAGCTCTTCAACTTTTGCCTCTTAATAACAGCCAGATCAGTACCGTTGATTCTGTAAAATTTCTTGGTATTTTTTTAGACAGCAACCTCAAATTGTACCTTCGTATCGATTTGTTAAGTAAGAAACTTGCCTCAGCTTGCTATGGAATAAGATCTGTCTCAAGGGAACTCAATTTAGCATCTTCTAAAATAACATATTTTTCGTTGTTCGAGTCTCATCTTCGATATGGTCTTCCTTTTTGGGGTTCTAGTACAGCTGCTCAATTTGATGTTATTTTTAAATTGCAAAAAAGAGCAATAAGATATCTGTTTGGCCTCAGAAGATCTACACATTGCAGAAGTTACTTCAGAGATCACGGAATTTTAACAATTCCATCTTTATATATTCTAGAAACGGTTTGTTTAATTCGTAAACACCTTCATGTCTTTCCAGCAAGGCCTAATCATCTTTACTCCACCAGAAATTCAATCTTTGACATTTATTTACCGATTCCATCCACTGAGTTAGTAAAGAAATCTATATTATATTCCGCAGAGAAACTGTACAACCATCTCCCGTTACAACTTAAATCTGTAACATCTTTCCCAAAGTTCCGTAAAATGACAAAAGCCTATCTATCTAAAAAGACTTCTATTCTTTAATAGAAGAATTTCTTAATGAATAACTAAGAAAATTGGGTTTCATACGCAGTAGCATAAACTTGTCAGTTCCTTATGTATGTTATTATATTTGTTGTAAGTATGTTCAATTTGCAATTTATATAAATTTTGCAATAATTTGTTTTTGTCTTGGCTTTTATATCTTATATTATACTGTACATTTGACGATTTATCTTATTTTAGTTAATTGTACTTGTTGTTATTTGTTATTGATATTATGTTTTCTTTTGACTGTAGCTGAGCTTTGTCCATAAAATTGTAAAAAATTTCAGTGAAAATAAAGCATATTTCTATTCTATTCTATTATCTTAAATATTATCAAATATTTCTGTTGTTTGATCATTAGTTACTGAAATCCAGGTTTCTAGGTATTTGTATTTATCAACCCTTTCTATCGGTAAATTTCCCAAATGTATGCTTGTTTTTATGTTTGCTTTCTTAGTAATTATCATGTTTTTGGTCTTATGTAAACTTTCATATAAGGTCCAAATAACTACAACTGGGTATGTTTACAAGAAAATGAAACGAAACTAGTTTATGAATAGGAAGTTAAGTTTAAATATCCAGAACAAGCTACTTCTCTAAGCAGTACTATCACAGGTCTAGATGTACGAGATTTAAATCTGAGGTATGGTCACTAATACAAATATGCAAACACTACAGAGATTCCAATCCAAAATCCTTTGTGCTGTCTGCAACGCCCCATTCTTCTTCTTCTTAAAGTGCCGTCTCCTCAATGGAGGTTGGCTACTACAATTGCAAACTCTTTTCTGCTTTCAGCTGTTCTTATTAGCTATTCAAAATTTAGCCCTGTCCATTTTCGGATGTTTCTGAGCCCCATGGTAGGTGCCAAACTATGTTATTCATCATGACCTGAATATGAAAACTGTTGAAGAAGTAACGGTCACTCAGTAAAAAAACTACTTCAATAGACTATCATCTCATCCAAATCCATTCTCTAACAATCTCCTGGCCCCAACACTGCTTAGAATACTAAAATAGTTGAATCCACTAGTCTAGATCTTTACACCGCTAAGAACTAGGTAAAGGTTACTAGTTAGTTTAAAAGTCAGAAATTTGGTAATGTAAACTAGATATAGATAAAGGGTGTAGCTTTTAAGCACGGTGCCATTTTTTCTACCTCTGTCAAACATATTATTGTTACTTGTTATATTGATAACAGATTGCAATAAATAAAGGAAGTTAAAACAAATATTTAACTACACTGGAAAATATGCCATAGCATGTTTGGCTAGATCGTCCAAAGTAATTCAGTCGATTTGTACTCTACGAGCCCCCTAGTGGGAAAGTTTTGGGGTAGTTCTGATTTCTTTCGTTATACACCGTTGTACACCGTTATACGGTGTGTGGTAAAGAATGGGCTATAGCTTAACCTTAGATTCTTAAGGTAAAATAGGTCGATTTAAGCTAACTTACCTTAGTATGAAAGTTGATAATTAGAGCTCGGGAAATATGCAAAATGCATATTAAGTGCTTATTTGCATATTTTGGATAAATTTTATAAGTGCATATGCATTTATTAAAATTGCATATTTTCAGACTTTTTTTACCTCAAACAGAAAAATTTTTAGAGAGAAATTCTCAGAAGTCTCAGATCTAACCAAGAAATCTAAAAATTATCGTGGAACCACTTTCTGGTAACATCCTTAATCTCTGCCTTTTACAATTTATAAGGCAAGGGAATGACGAATAAAGGAGACGAAGGGGACTCTACAATATGCAGAAATATTTTGTTAGTGAAAATAATTTGTTAAAATTTAAAAATATTTTTTTAAAGTTACTTGTTTAGCACACGCTTTAAATAGAGTAGCAGAAACTGTAAGGAAAGAATTTCCAATGATCAATACCCTTGTAATATTAAATATAAAAAAATATTTTTAAAAGCCCTTATGCGAATTCAAGTTTATAAGGATTGTTTACCTAACGTGACTTTACTACTTGAACTTGTGATAACTAGATGGGGAACATGGTTTAATTCTGTAAATTTCATAACCGATAATTATGAGGAAATTCTAGACATCATTTTGTAGTTTAGATGTAGATAACTCAGGAACTATAAAAAATGTGTGGATATTTAAAAAAAACCGTTATTAAAAAGTAATTTGACACATATCCAAACCAATTTTGTAAATATTGCTGAACCAATTACTAAATTAGAAAAGCGAAACCTTTTATTAGACCAAAGTAATGAAATTATCAATTAATTAAATAAAAAAATTAAACACCTTGGGGAAACCAACAAAGTGTAACTATCAAAAATTCTGCACGGTGTTAAAGACAAATGTGATGGGAAAATGTGAAGATAATTTAATTTTATAGGTATAACCCTTAATTGTACAATATTTAAAGTTTGCTCCCTTAAGTTCATGTGAAGTAGAAAAAGTTATTATTTTAATGTGAATTTTTCCGTGTATAAACAATTATTCTTAGATAGACGACTCAGTTTTTTGTAGAAAATTTAGGAAAAACATTTAATATTTTTTAGTTTTAATTGTAAGAAAGAATGATGATGATAAAAATATAAAAAGAATAAATAAATTATAAATATAATGATGTAGGTAATACAAATTTCAATAAATATTTTTTTATTTAGCTTAAATGTCTCGAGAGCTAAGGCCATTAGCATAAAATAAATAATTAAATACCAAAACAAGGATTACTGCGTTTTCTATTTATATGCATTAAATTCATAAAAGCATATTTTAGTGCATATTTCAACTATTTTTTGTGCATATTTGCATGCATATTTTAGGATTTTTAAGTGCATATTTCCCGAGCTCTATTGATAATAATAATAACCGAAATACAGGGTGTCAAAGTTAAACTTTTATTTTATTTATTCTTGAATATTTCCTGACAGGCATGGGATAATAACACGAAATTTGGTAATGGGCGGGTTTTTGAGACAATAAATCTAAATTCGCCACCAAAAATGATGTGTTACCCAGAGGGCGCCACATACGCCTTTCAGCGCTCATTTAATGGGTTCAATTTTTTTATTACACACTCTACATACTTTTTGAATCAAAATGGAATTTGCGATGCAATGACATAAATATGAGAACTGGCACAATTATTATGGTTTTAAGTTTATTTTTCGGGTCTAACTACAATGATATTACGCAAAAAATTTTCATGTATCGCAGATTTAAAATGCGTTTATCTAGAGAACAGTTGAGTTTAGCAATATCAATGTAGTATGCATTTTTTAAGTAAAAATATTAAGAAAATAAAAATTTTGATTAAAAAATATGTAGAGTGGGGCATAAAAATAACTGGACGTATAAAATTAGCGCTGAAACACATGTGTGGCGCCCTCTTGGTAATACATCATTTTTGATGGAGAATTTAGATTTCTCATCCCAAAAAACCCCTGCGTACCAAATTTCGTGTTGTTATCTTATGCAGGTCAGAAAATATTCAAGAATTAATAAAATAAAAGTTAAATTTTGACACACTGTATTTCGTTTATTATCAACTTTCGTACTAAGGCAAGTTAGCTAAAATCGACCTATTTTAATATCAGGAAGCTAAGGTAACTATGGCCAATTCTTTATCAAACACCCCGTATATATATTTATTTTAGGCTGCTGAATATGAATATGAGGTTTGCAGACAAAATTTCGTGACCGGACATTTGTCACGAAAAAACAGAGGAAATCGCGAAAAAGGCGAAAAATTTCTGCTTTTTCCCGCTTTTTTGGTTAAATCTCGAAAACTATTAACTTCTAGTGAATAATATGTTAACATAAATTAAAGTACTTAAATTCCCTACAAATAATATAACTATCTAGTTTTTTTTTCAGACGAACCGTTCGGTCTAAAGTGCAAGTTGAAAATTGCCAATTTTTAACAGTGTCTGCAAAACCCACTTTTTACATATCAAAACTTCATTTTTTATTAGAATGCTGTTTTTTGATAAATTTCTCCTAGTTATCTGCACAGATGATTGAAAAGAAAAAAAAAACGGTCGAAATTGTACAAAAAAGGTAGGACTCTAACAAAATAAAACTTAACATATCGTCACAGCATAGAAAACGCAACAGCAGTGACACACTAGTAGGCGGGAAAAGTTCGCGCACTATTACTGCGCAGATCGTCGGCCATTTTGTGCGTAGTACCAGACAATGTAGAAAATCGTCAGTGTTGCCGATTTGTACATAATTATCAGATTTACTCAACTTTTATGACATTCATATTTTTAACATAATTTTATACGTATGCCTGTGGGCTATATAGTGGGAATTATGTCAATAATTGGGACATAACACAAAATATTGACGATGAATGGCGATTGTATTGTTAATCTTTTGCATAAATTCCAGAAATTATTCAAAAATAATCTCTTACGGGTAATAAAGTTGGTGACATCGGCAACACTGATGAACCAACACATCACATCACCTATGGAGACCTACACAGAGGAGAGGAATCGAGATAGGACGACCTTGAAATTTTTGTACACAATTTTGCCTGTTTGCTTGGTTTCTCGCTAGGGCGGCGGTGGCGTAGAAATAGATGCTACTTTTGCATTGGAGTGAATGTGAAAATTTCGAAAATAATTAATTATTCGTAGTTAATATAAGATTATTGGTTTTGGTGGTTAATATTATTTAAATATGAGTGCCAAGAAAGCTTACACTAAAAGAACTTGCTTCGTACCGGGATTTATATCGAGTTATCGTTCCGATAAAAAATTCAAAAGGGAACTTAACGAAGTTAATAAAGACTTTTTATAAAGATTTGTCTTTATGTTATTTATAACGTTCGTGGATTAAATCTATTCGTTTGTATGTTATTTCCTTCGGTGTAAATAAAATTTGTGCCTATTATTGGTTTTTATTTTAACCTGAAAATTATAGTGATAATAGTAGGACGATCTTGAAAGTTTTTCTGTCGAAACAATGCATTTTTTGAGACAAAATATTTCACAAAAATTAACATTAATTTTATAAAAGTCAGACTATCGTCTGCGTAGTTTATAGACATATATTTTTATTAACTAAATTTAAACATCTGATAGGTAAGCTTTCAGAATATAGATAAATGAAGTATTAAAAAAAAGCAGTTTAAATTTTGATAAAAAGAATACCTAATTAAAAAAAATTGATCAATAAACTTCAAATTATTTAAATAACTTTTTAAACTTTTTAAAAACAATTACGTACAGTTAAGTCAATTTTTTCAACTAACAAACTTTTTAATATCAGTTACAAAGATATTAAAAAATTAATTTGCCGTTGAAATACCATTGGTATATAAATGTGGCAGTTAGATAATGTGACAAAATATTTCCGCTTCAAAATAAGCTGTCCTACATATTAAAGTAATGACAAATTTAAATTTGATGTCACATCTCCATCTACAATGGTATATAAAGAATACACTTTTTACCACACGTCGATATGTTATAAGGTTAAAATAATTTATTTTTGGCATAAAACATATTCAGCTACAATCCACCAATAAATTAATGTCTAATTACGCTAAAAACAAAAATAAAATGAGTTAAATATTAAATAAGTCCATAAGAGCTAATGTATTTGTAGCACCTATTCGAACACTTGCGCCTCTAGCGGCGATTGCTGAAAGTTGAATTAGAGGTTGAAAAGTTAGCCCACAAACGATGCATTGCGTTTCCACTCCTTCTTACAGGTCTCCATAACATCACCACTGAGATGCACTACGCGAAAAATGGCGACCCTGTACTTTTCAACTTCAAAGGCGGCATCAGGGAGTGTCCTTGCCGGTTTCGTTTATTATGCTGTGATATCGTGATTATTAATATTACAAATTAAAATAAACTTACGTGCTTAGAAATCGGCCCACCTAAAAATTTGGTCATTTTTGAAGTCTCGTATTTCCTAAACCTGTTGGCCGATTTAAGTGATTGTTTTACTATGTTATAGCCTTATTCTTCAACAATATCGTTGTAATAATATGATTGCTAAAACATGTAAGCGTTATTTTATACCGGGTGTAACAATGATAGTGTGTTTTTTCCTCAAGGTTCGGAACACCCTGTGGAATATTCTAGCGTATATAAAATATTGAAATTAAAACTCTACTGTAGCCTTAAGCTTTCTTAACATTTTTCTTTTTGATTCATTCGCTTATGTTGGATAATAAAAAAGTTAGGTATTTTAACAACTAGCAACGTTCTTCATCAATACAGGGTGTTTTTAATAAGTGCGACAAACTTTAAGCATAATAAGGGTATATTTTTATTTGCTTTTTATATGCTTTAAGCATAATAAGCATAATAAGGATAATTCTGTATGAAAAAATAATGACCGTTAGGTTTATAATCATAGTTCGCAAATGCTTCGTTTCAGAAATACGGGATGTTGAATTTGTTCGTACAATCTGACGATTTATTTATTGCTCTAAAACCGCACGAGATATACAAATAAAATTGGGTAGGTTTTCTTCTTCTTCTTCAGGTGCCGTCCTCGTTCCGAAGTTTGGCTATCATCAAGGCTATGCGTATTTTTGATACCGTAGATCTAAATAATTGGCAGCTGCTGCACTTGTACCAATCTCTTAAATTCTTCAACCATGAATGTTTTCTTCTGCCAATGGATCTTTTACCTATTATTTTTCCCTGAATAATTAATTGTAGTAGCTGGTACTTTTGTCCCCTCATTATATGTCCCAAGTATTGCAGTTTGCGCTTTTTAATAGTAAGCGCAAGTTCTTTTTCTTTCTGCATCCTTCGCAACACTTCCATGTTTGTCACTCTATCTGTCCACGATATTCTCAGTATCCTGCGGTACATCCACATCTCGAATGCTTCTATTTTCCTTGTATCGATCTTTTTCAGTGTCCAAGCTTCCATTCCATAGAAAAGAACTGACAGCACGTAACATCTCATCAGGCGAATTTTAAGATTTAAACTTAGCTCTCTTCCGCATAAAACTGTTTTCATTTTGGTAAAAGTAGCTCTAGCTTTTTCTATTCTGATCTTGATTTCTTCAGAGTTGTCGTTGTTTTCATTAATCACAGTTCCCAGGTAATTATATTTTCTAACGCGGGTAGGTTTTAATACGTAATTATTGCGCATTTTTTGGCATACAGTTAATAATTGTATATTCACCATTGGCGTGCATACGGGTAACATGACCGGGTAATATGACTCGTATGCACGCCAATGGTGAATATAAAATTCTTAATTGTATGTCAAATATGCGCCATAACTGCCTCTTAAAACCCACCAAATTTCATTTGCATATCTCAACCCGTTTTAGAGCAGTAAATAAATCGTCAGTTTGTAAAAAAAATTCAACATCCCGTATCTCGAAAACGGAGCATTTGCGCACATATGTTTATAAATGAAACGGTCATTATTTTTCATGCAGAATTTCCTAAAGTTTGTCGCACTTATTTTGAAACACTCTGTATTGATGAAGAACGTTGCTAGTTGTTAAAATATCTAACTTTTTTATTATCCAACATAAGGGAATGAATCAAATAGCAAAATGTTAAGAAAGCCTAAGGCTACAGTTGAGTTTTAATTTCAATATTTTATATACGCTAGAATATTCCACAGGGTGTTCCGAATTTTGAGGAAAAAACACACTATCATTTTTACACCCGGTATAAAATAACACTTACCTATCTAGCAATAATATTATTACAGCAATATTGGTGAAGAATAAGTCTATAACATATTAAAAAAATCACTTAAATCGGCCAACAGGTTTAGGAATCACGAGACTTCAAACATGACCAAATTTTTAGGTGGGCCGATTTCTATGCACGTTAGTTTACAAAACAAATTAAAATACAAAAGGTTGTATAATATAAAATTAAATGAGCCGTTGTCTTTTAAAAGGTCCTTGCTGTGGTTCTCCGATAGCGATGGGTCCCGATATGCAGGGTGAGGCAGATAAAGGGCCAATTAGAAATATCTCGAGAACTAAAGCTAAAAGAATATTAAAAATTGGAATACAAGGGTTTTGAGGTATAAACTATTTAATGAAAATAGATTGGTCTCTTTGCTACTTCCGGTTATACCGGAAGTTGATTGTAACTTCGTTTTTTTAAATGGGACTGTTCAATCTCAAAGTAATCCCTTAATTTGTAATCTCACATTTTTTCTTAACTTCCTAAACTTTTATAGTTTCACCATGTATAATTGAAACATTGGGAAACATCGAGTAATATTTTAATAATTAGAGTCCATTCAACCTGCAAACTTAGTAAATTGCCAAATAATGTATTTTCCAATTGAACTTTAAGTTTTGCAATAGCTTCCTTTAAACTGTAGTTGCAACCTTTCAAAACGCAAGGTCCGTAGTTCGGTTGTCATGCAACTTATTGATGAATTGCATATTTTGACGAGATTATAAATTTACCAAGGGGACTATTTTGGGTTGCAGTCTATCATAGAAAGTTACCTGAACATCATCTATAGTGTAATTACGTAGCTGTCAATAAAACCATATTTTTTCTCCACACTCAAACATTTATTTACCATCGTCGATCGAGAAGAAGCGGACAAAGGGGCATTACAAAACAATTCGATCCTGAGATCTACGTCGAATTGTCCATTGGTCCTTCGACAAAACAACATCAAAAGGGCGTTAATTGGATTGGAGCTTCGAAGGAGACGACCCTTAGCGACCTGAAATAGCTGTTCCCCAGTTCCGTACAAGATCGACGATCGAATTCGATGTGAGGAGAAAAGAAAATATAAAGGCACCGACATTAGAAGTAGAAGCCTTCGAGAACCTTTGAGCACCAGAGAACCTGAGTAGCAGTCCTTAAGTCTACGGCTCCAGCGGTTTGGAGGTGAAAAATCTAGCGGCATCCAGAGATCCAGCTAACCAGTTCCAGTTGCAGTTCTAAGAAAGAGGCAGCGCTGCAGATTCCAGGCCCACCCGGTGACATACAAGTGAACATCGGAATAAAACTGTAAGTTTTTGAATATTTATTATCATTTAGGGCAGTGCATTTTTTTATATAAAGTAAAAAGTTTATTAAAGAAACTTAAGCATCGAATTTTACTAAATTTTATTGAAATATTTATTCTGTATATCTATTTACTTAAAATATTTACTGGTAATATTTGGTCTAATTCAAATCTAACAGTTGATTATTTGGATATTAAGTATATTTGGTAATTTTGATTCTTATAATTTGAAATTCTTAAAACATTTGATTTTCTAAACATATATATAAAATCCTGACATACTGACACATTTAATAAATCAAGTTATTTTTATACTACAATCTTGCGTTTATTCAACTCCACATATTTATGTCGCATATTATGCATTTTATTATATAAAGATTTTTATTTCTCTGGTTTAAAAGTGGAATTACTTCATTGTACAAATCAGCGTTTTTTGAGGTAATTGGTTTATTATTGAGAAAGGTTTTTTTTTGCTGAGACATTATTTTGAATATAGGTCAAGTTTATATTTAAAACATGAAGACATTATAAGCAGAACAAGAAAAACTTGGACAGGAAATTGCAAAAATCTTGACTAATATTAAAAAACTGAACAAAGAAAAGCGTACTACAGAATATTTAAACATAAGGCGGCAGACAGTTGAAGAATTGTGGAATGACTTTGCGGAACAACATAATGAAATTGTAGAAAAAGGTTCAAAAGATGATAAATATTTTACATCTAACTATTACGAACAAGTACAGAAAAAATATGAAGAAACGAAAAAGGCTTTAGAGGAGTTTATTAAAAATTCATACAAGTCTTCGATAAAAATTAGAGAAGTAAAAATTAGAATGGGAAAACTTCATAATTTATTGGAAGACGACGAAAACAATGAAGATATACAAGAGGATTTAAAAGAAGAGGTACAAAAAATAGATGCTTTAATAATGGAAATAACTGTGGAAAATGAACAGGATGCACTAGAAGCTGAAATAGAAAGATTTTATACGATGAAAAGAAGGGTGCGGTCGATTATAAAAGTAAATAAGAGATTGGAGGCGGAAGGATGCAAGAAAGAAAAATAATACTACCTCAGGCGAAGTTGCCCTCTTTTGAAGGAAGATACGAGGCTTGGGGAACATTCTTTGATATTTTTAAACATTTGATACATGAGAATAATCAACTATCAAATGTGGAGAAAATGCAGTATCTGAAGACAAGCCTCCGAGGAGAAGCAAGTAGAATAATACAACATTTAAACACAACAGAAGCAAACTACAGTGCTGCGTGGAAAATGTTGCAAGATCGGTACGATAATCCGAGGATGAATCTATTTATATTAATAGACAAGATACTTCAGGCTGCGGAGGTAAAAGAAGCGTCAGCAAAGGCGCTTAAAAAATTACATGATACTATCCACGAATGCTTAGAAGCGATTAGTGGACTAGGTATAATGACAGAGTCTTGGAGTCCTCTTATAGCAAGGATAAGCATGTTGAAGTGGGACACAGAAACCAGGAGATTATATGAAACGTCAATTCAAGACAGTAGGGAGATTCCTACATATAAGTCAACACAGGAATTCCTACAAAGAAGATTCCAGACATTGGAGATGTTGGAAAAAGAAAGGAAAAGAACAGATCACAAACAACAGGCAAAGAAGAAGATAACCTGTGTGGTATGTCATGAAGAACATAAACTGTACAAATGTCCAAAGTTTCTAAGTCTGCAAGTACGTGAAAGAAACAAAATCGTAAAGGAAAAACAATGGTGCAGTAGATGCCTACTACATAAAAAGGAAGTACCATGTTATTCCACTTATAGATGTGCAGAATGTAATGGACAGCGTAGCTCATTATTACACATGTCAGAAGGTCATTATGACAACAGAAGGAATTCTGAAAACAGAAGGCCAAAAAATAGACCCAATTCTAGTGGGACCAGGGATGACAACAGTTACGACGGATCGTCAAGGAGACAAGAAAATACTGTGAGCTGTTTAAGTCATCAGAATGAAGAAGTGCTACTAGCAACGGCATTAGTACGAGTAAGAGACTCAAAAGGAAGCTCACAATTGATGAGAGCATTGATTGACCAAAGCTCGCAGTCATCATTCATTACGGAGCAGGCCGCTACAAGTCTCGGAATAAAAAGAAAGGCTGTTCACGCTCAGATATCTGGAATTGGCAATGAAGACCAAAGGACGTCGAAATGGAGCGTGACAGTAAACTTAGAGGCACATTTCAAAAATGAATCACAAAGAATCACAGGCACAAAGAATCTACCGGAGAGGGAAATACAGATAAAAGAAAGGAACCATAAGAATTTAGTTCTGGCGGATCCAAATTTTAGTGAAACAGGTTCAATAGATATCCTCTTAGGAGCTAAAGAATATAGTTTGATATTACTGGATGGAGTAGATCGAACAAAGGATGGTTTGCTCACCCAAAATACAAAATTGGGTTGGATAATGTCAGGGATAGCACAGCAAGAAAATATCCCTAATATACAAGTACTCAGCATGATATCCAGACGACAGATGGATGAACAGATAAAAAAATACTGGGAGTTAGAAGAAGTAGATCAATGCAATACTCTTTCAGTAGAAGAAAAAGTGTGTGAAGAATATTATAAAAGAACCGTAAAAAGGGACAACGAAGGAAGATTTGAAGTTAAAATACCCTTCAATTCTAATACAAGCATATTAGGTGACTCAAAACAGCAAGCATATGCGAGACTGCTGCAATTAGAGAAGAAATTTCAAAGAGACAGAAACCTTGAAAAGGAGTACAGAAAATTTATGAAGGAATATGAAGACTTAGGTCACATGAAATTGAATCAAACCGAAATAATAAATAGGCAAGGGTATTACCTTCCTCATCATGCAGTAATAAAAGAGGATAGTATCACAACAAAATGCAGGGCCGTGTTTGACGCTTCCAGTAAAAGTTCAACAGGAATCAGTCTCAATGATATAATGCACTCTGGACCTCGTTTGCAACAAGATCTTACAAATATATTAATAAATTGGAGGTTGTACAAAATAGCATATACGGCAGATCTAGAGAAAATGTTTAGGCAAATAAATATAGCGGAAGAAGATCAAGTTTACCAGAGGATATTATGGAGACAATCTGTAAAAGAACCAATAAAGGAGTATCAGTTGTCAACAGTAACATACGGCACGAAGGCAGCGCCATACCTTGCATTAAGAACAATACAGGAATTATGTAATGACGAGAAATTAAAATATCCACTAGCTGCGGAAATTGTTAAACACAACATGTACGTAGACGACGTGCTAGCTGGATCAGAAACGTTGGCTGAAGCTCATCAAGCTCAAACAGAGTTAACAGAAATGTTCAAGAAAGGGGGTTTTGTATTAAGAAAATGGCTTAGTAATAGTCAAGATTTAATGGAAACCATACCGGAGGAACTTAAAAATGCCGATCTCAAAACGTTAGACAAAGAAGATATACATAAAACGCTAGGGATCCACTGGTCACCGGTTGAAGATGTAGTTACATTTAAAATAAATATAACCGAACATAAAAAAATAACAAAGAGGCTGGTGTTATCAGAAATAGCAAAAATATATGACCCATTAGGATGGATTGCGCTAGTGATAATGCAATCAAAAATATTCATACAAGATTTGTGGAAAAAAAGGATAAGTTGGGACAAAGAATTGGATAATTCTGATAAAAAAAGATGGATTGAGTATTACTCACAGCTAAAACACCTCGAAGAGATAGTAATACCTAGGTGGAATAATCATACCAATTCAGGGAAAATAGAATTGCACGGATTTGCTGATGCCTCTACCAAAGGATACGGAGCAGTAATATATACTAGAACATTATATCCTGAGGTAAAAACAAGCCTTATAGTAGCCAAGACAAAGGTTGCACCAGTTAAAGGTTTAACAACACTGCCGAGGTTAGAACTATGTGCAGCATTGCTGCTTAGTAGACTCATGAAAAGAACAATTCAAGCGCTAAATCGCAGTGATGTGGAAATATATGCATGGTCTGATTCCACAATAACTCTGGCCTGGATACAAGGACAACCAAACAGATGAAAAACGTTTGTAGCAAACAGAGTAACGGAAATAGTAGACACCATACAACCTGATCGCTGGTTTAAAGTAGATACAAAAGAAAACCCAGCAGATTATTTATCTAGAGGGATAAAAGCGAAAGAATTAGTGAGGATGGACATATGGTGGAATGGGCCAATCTGGCTAAAACAAACAAATATTAGGTTCCCAATACCAGAGAGATTGGATACCGAAGAAGAGAAAAAGAGAATAGAAATAATAGCTAACACAACTTTCAAGGTTAGTGATATTTGCGAAAGATTTTCAAATCTGAATAGAATGCAACGAGTACTATCTCATTGCATTAGATTTACAGACAAATGCAAAAAAAGAGAGGTAGAACATAAACAACTCACCCCTCAAGAATTAGAGAGTACCTTGCAAAGAATAATAAAGAATACCCAAGAATTATATTACGCAGAAGAGATAAAAACGCTAAAGAGTGGAAAACCACTAAACGGGAGGAGTAAACTATTGAACTTACTACCCTATGTGGATAACCATGGCATATTACGGGTTACAGGGAGACTTCAGAACTCAGAGCTCACACATGATGAAAAGCATCCCTTAATAATACCTCACAAAAGCAAATTAAGTAAATTAATAATACAACATTGCCATACAAAAACGTTGCATGGAGGCCCACAACAAACTCTGCACTACATAAAGAAAAGATTTTGGATCACGCACGGAAAAAGAGTAGTGCGAGAAGAAATAAACACTTGTGTCAAATGTAAAAGATACAAGGCTGAAACGGCTCAACAATTAATGGGAAGTTTGCCAAAAACGAGGGTAAACCAAGCTCTCCCATTTGCAAATACTGGTGTAGACTACGCCGGACCAATCAAAATAAGAGCAAGCAAAGGAAGAGGGTGCAAGAGCTATAAAGGATATATAGCAGTATTTGTATGCCTAGCCACAAAAGCTGTACACCTCGAAGTAGTAAGCGATATGACAACGGATGCATTTGCTGCTGCATTTAAGAGATTTACTTCAAGGAGGGGACAATGCAGTCACATATACAGTGACAATGGAACAAACTTTGTAGGAGCAGCAAACCTGTTATTCCAAAATAGTGAGAAAGTGAAGGCATCATTAACAGACACCTTAACAACATTGGGAACGCATTGGCACTTCATACCAGCGTATGGGCCACATTTTGGAGGCTTGTGGGAAAGCGCTGTTAAAATTATGAAATATCACTTGAAGAGGGTAATTGGGGATAGTGCGTTAACATACGAAGAACTAAGCACAGTGCTAGCTCAAATAGAAGCATGCATGAATTCCCGACCTTTATGCGTTGATACGGAAGATACAGAGAACAGAATAATAATAACCCCAGGACACTTCCTAATTGGAAGAGAACTAATTTCGCCAAATAGGGAGGAAGAGTTGAGCACATATACGAATATGCCACAAAGGTGGAGGCAGTTAGAAAAAGTAAAAAGAGATTTTTGGAACAGTTGGAGACATTACTACTTATCAAATCTACAACAACGATATAAATGGCAAAAACCCGTCAGAAATCTATCAAAGGAAGAAGTGGTGATAATAAAGGAGGATGACACCTTGCCGGGGAAGTGGCCACTAGCGAAGATAATCGAAACACATCCCGGAGCTGAAGGTTTGACAAGAGTCGCAACAGTTCAAAAGGCGAACGGAAAAGTAACTACTCGTTCTATACATAAGTTAATACCAATAGTACGAGAGACCACCTCACGAAAGACAAATAGAGCACGTAGCATGTGGAGAAAATTTATGTTTTGCATCCTATTTTTAGTATTTTTGAAGCCATCAAATGCAGATTTGTACAAAATTTATACCCAATCCCCCGGATTGTATTCAGAGCATCTAGGCGATGTATATATAGATCGAGGGATATTTAGAATAAATACTCATCTAGAAAAGAAAAAAATTTTAGATGGTGAACGAACAATAGATTCAATGGTAGAAACTCTGGAAGATATGTGTAAGACAAGCAATATAATAAATTGTAATTCACTATCGAGCCAACTAAAAGAAGAACAAGAACGAGCAAAAATGATAAGTAGAGCATTAGATCTGGAAGTTAAAAGAAGGCCGAAGAGGGGACTTCTAGGAACAGTCCTCACATCAGTATTTGGGGTAAATGATGAAGTATACAGGGACATAGATTCCTTGGACGAAAATCAGAAGGATCTAATAATAAATTCAAAACATCAGACAAAGCTGATGTTACAAACAATAGCTTCGATTAACTCTACAGAAGAAAGAATAAATGGACATTTAAATAGGTTCCGAGAAGCACTAATAAACGGAACTAGGGAAATGTCAAAAGGCCTAAGTGATGTGTCATATAGAGCTGACACATTAGAGAAAGAGTACATACGACTTAAAGTGGAAGCGACTTATAACCGTGCAACGGAATATGCAAAAGAATATACGAACACCTACGAAAAAATATTAAATCTTCATTATAATCATGGACACTTCATAGATATTTTAAAACCCGGACAAATAGAGTCAATTATTTCGAATGCTACAAGATTCCTTCCACAAGGAGTAGATATAAGAAGGCAGCCAATAATAGATACGGTCGTACAAAATGAAGAAGGAGACATCGTCATTATTGGCTATTTCCTAATAATTGACAACACTAGATACAACCTACTGAGAGTCCGTTGTCGGTGAGAGGTGGTATTGTGCGCTCGTTGTCGGTCCCAAGGAATCTACTTGCAGTTGATTACAATAACTTACACTATTTTGAAGTGACATATGAAGATAAAGGAAGGTGTATAGAATTAAACAAAGGAGAGTTGGCATGTTCACCTATGGGAATCATTAATATGGACACCCAGCCAAACTGTATCTTAAATGAATTATATGATAGAACTACCAACACCACCTGCAATATAATAGAGTACATGATAAAGGAAGCCAGTTGGTTGAAAATGAGCACACCGAACCTCTGGCTAGTCATTCCACCATACGCTATAAATTTAGCTATAATGTGCGACGGTTCTCGATCTGAACATATAATCAGTCAAACGAGTTTTATAAAGCTGTCACCAAAATGCGTGGCTCAGACCCGAAACATAACATTACTCACATCCAGTAATGGATTGGAGACAGCGATTGGAAGTTATCTAAAGACTCCTGTCAGTCCCATTGAAGAGCTTATGCAGAGGCCAATCATGAAGCAGATCAACATTTCCAGACATAATATAGATATAAGGGCAGATGAGTTGCCAAATATTGTACTTGAGGCAGAGCAGTTTGACCAAGATATATCCGAACACACGTGGAAAACCATTGCTAACCATCAGTGGATTCCTCATTTAACCACGGGACTAGTCACTATATTCATTGTTATGTTGATTGTCATTATGTGGAAGGTAATCAGATATATTCGAAACTCCAAGAGAGCCAAAAAACAAAGGCGTCAAGGTTCTTGCATCAAACCTGATCCTGTGCCTCGAAGACATGCGGTATCACAACCAAATTTAAGTAAAACTTTAGAGAAAGCCCCACCTAGATCAGTTTCACTTAATGAGCTTAGGTTTGAATTAGACAGTTTAGCTGAATCATAAATTCTAAATATTTAATTTATACGTAGCACTGCTCGGGTGAGATAATAATTCAAAAACCGAGTGAATAAGTGTTAGAATTATTGTTATATTCTTATTATTTTATATTATAATGTGTTTAAACATTTTCTATTGGTCGTCTCTTTCTTTTAAGTGGCCAATATGTTCAATCTCAAAGTAATCCCTTAATTTGTAATCTCACATTTTTTCTTAACTTCCTAAACTTTTATAGTTTCACCATGTATAATTGAAACATTGGGAAACATCGAGTAATATTTTAATAATTATAGTCCATTCAACCTGCAAACTTAGTAAATTGCCAAATAATGTATTTTCCAATTGAACTTTAAGTTTTGCAATAGCTTCCTTTAAACTGTAGTTGCAACCTTTCAAAACGCAAGGTCCGTAGTTCGGTTGTCATGCAACTTATTGATGAATTGCATATTTTGACGAGATTATAAATTTACCAAGGGGACTATTTTGGGTTGCAGTCTATCATAGAAAGTTACCTGAACATCATCTATAGTGTAATTACGTAGCTGTCAATAAAACCATATTTTTTCTCCACACTCAAACATTTATTTACCATCGTCGATCGAGAAGAAGCGGACAAAGGGGCATTACAAAACAATTCGATCCTGAGATCTACGTCGAATTTTCCAGGGACACTGTATATATTTTTACAATTTTGGATTCTCCTCGGTGTCTTTTTTCTTAAAATATAAGGTTTTGTAAGTTAAAGGGTAGGTTAAAAGATAATAACGTTTTCTTATTAATTTCGTAGTAATATTCACACCCTGTAGGATTGTAGTAGTTTGATATAATAAACTCTATTAATGTTTAAATGATTTTTAATATAGTCTACTATTGTTAAGAGTTATTGGTATAGTTTAATTTTTCATTTTAGTATACAGAGTTGGTCGAAACTCGGAATGAGTATTTTCTGAGTTTTCTTAAATGAAACACTCTGTATTTTAGTATTGTAATGAAATATTCTTTTATGGTACTTTTTTAATTTCTTAAGCATTCCCTATACCTAACTGCTTTAATTTGTGAGTTATTGGTGATTCAAGCCAAACATTAATTGCAACACAAAATAGGTGAAATTGTATTAGGTTGTCCGTGAAAATATTCAATTATAAATATTTTTTTGGAAATAAATACATATTAATCTAGACTGATACTTAAAATTGCCAATAATGGTTGAGGTGTCAAAATACCATCAAAGTTAGGATTGTTGGTGCGATTAACAATTAAGCACAACTTAAAGCAGTTAGGTATAGGGAATGCTTAAGAAGTAAAAAAGTAACATAAAATATCATTTCATTGCAATACTAAAATATAGGGTGTTTCATTTAAGAAAACTCAGAAAATACTCATTTCGGGTTTCGACCCACCCTGTATACTTAAATTAAAAATTTAGCTACACTAGTAATTGTTAACAATAGTAGACTATATTAAAAATCATTTGAACATAAATAGAGTTTATTATGTCAAACTACTACAATCCTAAAGGGTGTCAAACGAAATTAATTAGAAAACGTAATTATCTTTTAACCTACCGTGTATAATGTTACAAAACCTTATATTTTAAGAAAGAAGAAATCGACGTAAATACAAAAATGTAAAAATATACAGGGTGTCTCATTTAAAAAAACGAAGGTATAAGCAACTTCCGGTATAACCGGAACTACCAAATCGATGAAAATATTTTCATTAAATAGATCAATCTTCAAAACCCCCATATTCCAATTTTCATAATTCAGTTTCCTTTAGTTCTCGAGATATTTCTAATAGGCCCTTTATCTGCCTCACCCTATATAACGTATGGTCCTAAAGTTTTGGGAAAAATTTCAAAAGCATATAACTCTGACCACAATAATCTTATATTTTTATTAAATTATTCAACAATTTAACTTAACTATCCTTATTATAAATCAAAATTCAAATGACAGACAAGGGACCATTATTTTCGATTTGCCTAATAATTCCCCTGACACGTTGCATCATCCTTTGGACGACCTCGGCGTCAATTTCTCTAATTTTTGTATATATGCGGCGTCTAAACTGTTCCTGATTTTGTGCTTCCCATCCCTTATTATAGACTTTCCGACTTAATATTGCCCAGAACTCTTCAATTGGACGAGCCTGAGTTAGGTTGGGTGGATTGTCTGCTTTCGGTACAAAGGTAATGTTGTTAGTTTCGTACCAGTCCCTTGTGATCCTCGCGTAATGACATGAAGTAAGATCTGGCCAAAAGACTATTTGATCTTTGCATGATGTATGTTCACAAACTGAAGCAATTTAGAGAGACATCTTTGAACATAAATATTTGCGTTTAAGGCTTCGCCTCGAACAACACCAATGTAGGGCTGTGAGATAAAGCCAGCCTCAGAAATTGCACACCATACCAAAATTTTGTCCTCAAATTTTTTCTTACTTTTGAATTTTATTTCATCAGGTACATTTTCGTAATCGTTCGTGTAAAACTCATCGTTACCCTCCATCTCAGAGTTGGACAAAGTAAAATATTTTTCATCGTCCATCACTATCAACTTGTTGACGAAATGCACTCGCCTTAACGCTCGGCAACATCTCGGAATTCTCTCTAATTGAACATCTGTGTATTTTGGAGCTTTCCTTCTTTTCCGGTAGATAGTATTGTTACTCGGTAGGGTCCTGTATACTATAGTCTTTCCACCATGAAATCTTCTGGCCAGTTTTCGCTGTGAGACCCCAATTTTGTTCTTAGCTGCTTCAATCAGTCTTGCCTCTCTTATATGGTTCAAAATCCGCGGTCGACCACTTTTACGCAAGTTAACACATGGTATCCCTTCTTCACATTCTCTGGTTGTGCGATAAATTGTCGATTTTCTTATGTTTTGATCTCGATAAATATTAACAATATCTCGTTTCGACATTCGCCCAACCATATTATAAACACCTCGACGAATATCAATTTTATAAGACATTTCGCAGAGCACGAACCAAAATATTCTGCTTTGTTTATTAAATGTCAATAACTGATGACATTTCAATTCCATGGCCTTCTTTGTTAAATGCATTTTGCTTCTCAATCAGACCAGGTGAAACTTTTCCCAAAACTATAGGACCATACGTTATTCTGCTTGGTCTGGAAAATAAAAGGGATGGTGTCAGCTCTAAAGGAGAGATAACGATTGAAAAATAGATTGTAAGGTTAAACAGACCTTCCGCATTGTGCTGAGGTTCTGCAATGGCGTCGTGTTCTGGCTGAGGGTCTGATTGCTCCATAATCAGCCTCATGGGTCGTTCTCCTGGAAAATAAAAGAGGTAGTGAAATACTGACTTGTGATCATATATCAAGGAGAGATGAATAATTACGAAATAACTTGTGAGATTCTACATACCACTGTCTCTTTCTTCAGTCTCTTCTACGTCTATATCAGGGCTATTTTCCGGGAGCTCAACGTTGTCACATAGTCCTTCGCACGATGTACAAATTGGGGAACGATGGAGTTGGTTTCTGCATCCACAATTGCGTTGGCAGTCCACAATTGCGTTGGCAGCCCTTTTACCATTTACAAGAAATATAACTTAGTAGTGAGTTTAGTGCAGGGTCCAAAGTAGTTGGCACTGGCACGAGACCACTAATAGTTTTCTTCTAACCCCACTCACTTGGATCTTTTGTGGCTCGTTAGGTGTGGCTTGATATAAAGATAACGATTGCTGCACCTGGTAGTAAACTCTAAGTGAATGTTCTCGTGCAGCAGATTCGGTAGGGGGTAATGAGGCAATGTTGGTCTTATTTTTGTATGATGAAGATACGTATTGCCTGTATCTCAAATCGTTCAGACTGGTCTCTTTTTTCTTCCACATAGAGACATGAGAAACATGTTTCCTGCTGTGGCAACCTAATCCTGATGTGCATTAGGGTCTTTAAAAGCCTCCATGTTTGGTTGCAATTCTGTGTTCTTCTGCAGCACTTTAAGGAATTTCAGTTTCTCCTGACTAAATAATGCAGAAGTAGTATCACAACCACTTATCGTATGTAGGAATAAGATATGGTCCATTAGGATTTTTCAGCAGCCAGATGAGGATTTTAGAAGCTTTGCGAAAGCTTTTCTTTTCCAGGTTTCAGAAAAAATATATTTTTTGTGTTAGGACTACACAGGCCAATCAAATTGACCAGAAGGTGGATATGTTCCCTCAGCACTGTCACATGTCCATTTAACGGTGCCATCCCAAGGGCTGTCGTGATAATTAGAATATCAGAATTCTCCACAGGATGGACAATGTATATTTATCAAATGACAGCATTCTAATAAAAAATAGAGTTTTGAAATGTAAAAAGTGGGTTTCGCAGAGACCGTTAAAAATTGGCAATTTTCAATTTGCAATTTAGACTGAACAGTGCTTCTGAAAGAAAAAAACCAAATAGTTATATTTGTAGAGAATTTTAAGTACTTTAATTTCTGTTAACATATCATTTACTAAAAGTTAATAGTTTTCGAGATTTAACCAAAAAAGCGGGAAAAGGAAAAAATTTTTCGCTTTTTTCGCGATTTACTCAATGTTCCGTCACGAAATATTGTCCGCAAACCTCACATTCGGATTCATCAGCCCAAAATACATACATAATCAGAAGAAATCAGAACTACCGCAAAACTTTCCTAGTCAAAACACAATTTGATTGAATTAAAGGGATTGGTTTGACATCGAGTTTTTAATAAATAAAAATTGAGTCCTGAAAATGGAGGCATTATGTTTATTTATTATAAACACCTGGTAACAGGCTGACTAACATATCTGATGAGATACTGATTACAAATTAATAATTTATTGCGTATAAAGGGGGGCCACCGGTTTCGAGAATAACGATTCATACTCCATCATTAAACCTATTGGGGTAATGATGATTAAACTTGTAATAGCTAAAATAATAAAGAAATAAGGGGTATAATCAATCATTTGATTACTTCTTTAAACAATTTTTACCTTTACTTCCGGGTTTCTTTAAGGTTTACTAGTATCTCTTATTCTGGAGCTTAGTAGCTGGTTGTCAATTAAAATATAAGATAACATAATTATCAAATTTATACATTTTTTAGCACAGTTTATCTGGGAGTCCTATTTTTATCAATATTATTTTCTTCAAACACATGGTTGTAAATAAATGTAGCTCTATTCACGGTTCTACTAATTTTGAAGAAATTGATTAATTATTTTAAATTTTATTGCTGCTAAACCACAAAACCAACTCTTAATTTGTCAATGATATTTACCATAAGAAGTGTCAAGTAACTTTGGTTAGATGGCAACGACTCTATGAACGACTCTATGGCTCTATAAACGACTTTTAGTATGCATCTCATATATTATAAAATAGTACTAGTGATTTTGATATAATATAATATAGCTTTGTTAGTAAATTTTGGTATAAATGGTTTCTAAAAAACATTAATAACCTTTAGTTTTGCGAAACTTTTATGTGGTTTGTTTACATTTTTTTGGTTTTTCAA
Organism: Diabrotica virgifera virgifera; assembly: GCF_917563875.1. NCBI lineage: Eukaryota > Metazoa > Arthropoda > Insecta > Coleoptera > Chrysomelidae > Diabrotica > Diabrotica virgifera. The sequence continues at coordinate 181,819,151 of NC_065448.1, read as the reverse complement.
ATTGCTCAACTTTTAGTCTTTGCGTATGTCGTTTTAATTTTAGTTTTCAAGCATAATTGTTAGAACGACTAAATGTTGCTCCCTTAATTTGCTTACTTCCGGTAACCAGGTACTTATTTTTTACGTAAATGTGACAAGTAGGTAATATTTTTTAACCTTCAAATTTTCGTTCTACTATATATATGAAAGTGGCTATAGTTCTGCTGAACGGAAATTTATGTGTTTATTTTCTAAAATACTGTTTAACTGATTGTTTTTCTTGTAATTTATTTATTACCGCTCTATATTTATCTTTATGTTAATATTAGTCTGTATGATGTTCAAGCTGTTTAATGTTGAGTTTAAAATATTCTCGATAGTTAAAAAAGATTAAACACTTCAATAAAATAACCATATAAAATACGTCCACCGAAATAATAGCTATTTCCTAATTATTGCACTGATAGTACGTATCAATGACATTACATATGACGTACGTTTCGCTTAAAGTTTTGATTTAACTTGTTTAAAAATGAACAATTTTTGGGCAAATATAAAATGGAACAACGATATCATAATATGATGTAGGTGTACCGTCACCAACATAATAGAGTATATGTAATAGTTGATTACCTAACTCATGAGTTTAGTAGTCAAGGAATGTGGGTCAAGCATTTCGCAGACGACCTTGTGCTAGCAACTAGCTTAGCTCAAAAATTGACAAAATTGTGTTATCACCACCACCACCAGAGGGCTTGAAAAGCCTTATTTCTGACCTGCAACTCTGGCACAATAATAGTTAATTGCTCTTTGCCTTAATTACTTTTCAAAGACAAGATGATGATGTGCAATAGTGGCACAACTCAAAATAAGGATTAAATGTAAGAGATCTGTGTTACTATTCATTAAAGGCTACCTAACGCTCTCCCAAATACATCAAATTTATTATTTTTTTCTAAAATCATATTTTGGAATGAGATTCTTGAAAACGTGAATAGAAACAAAATCCAATTTCACATTGATCCAAATGCAGTACCCTGCAAAAATTTTTTAATTAATAATTGCTGCAAATAATAGGTAACTACAATTTTTTAATTATTAATTTTCCTAAAAAGCTTATTGAAATAAAAGACCCAACCATAACAAGAAAATCCACAGAGGCGTTGTTATTTCTTTTTTGTGTTTTAAATGATTTTCCTCATGTATAAAATTATAAAACAAGCCGTATCTCTTTCTTTAATATATAATTTTTATATATATATATATATATATATATATATATATATATATATATATATATATATATATCGGTTTTAAAACGTTCTCCTACGTCTTCCGATGCCTAGTCGCCATTCACTTCGGTCCATCCAAAGGTCTTCATCCAATTCTCTTTCTCTCATTTCTCGATTTATGCCTTCTCTCCAACTCAGGCGGGGTCTTCCTCTTTTTCGTCTACCATGAGGGGTCCACGTTAGGATTTGTTTCGGGAGTCGTTCTTCGGACATTCTTTGTACGTGTCCATACCATCTAAGCTGTTTGGTACTAATGTCATCTACTATTGTGTGTTTCACATTCATTATTTCCCTAATTCTGTTGTTGGTTACCCTTTCTAATCTTGATTTTCCTGCTGAGCGCCTCCAGAAATCCATTTCTGTTGCTTCAAGTTTTCTCTTGTATCTTTCTTTTATTTGCCATACTTCACTGCTGTAAGTGATTATACTCTTAACAATTGTATTGTATATTCTATGTTTGTTGTTGTTTGATATTGACTGGTCCCAGAGGATGCTATTGAGAAGGGTAATTGCTTTTCTTCCCTGGTTGTTTCTTTCTTCTATCGTCCGGTCTACGCTTCCTTCTTGTGTGATGGTCATACCAAGGTATTTATATGCGTCGCAATGTTTAATAATTTCGCCATTCCCCAGTGTAAGGTCCTGCTGTGTCCCACCGATACACATATATTCGGTCTTCTTTATGTTTATTTCCAAACCACCTTTTTTGTACTCCTCTATTAATTTCCTTGTCATATATTCTATATCATCGTAGTCTTGCGCTAGTACAAGTTGGTCGTCTGCAAATGACAAAGTGTATATTGTATTGTTGCTGATCGGTAATCCCATGTTTTTGCATTTGCGTTTCCAAAGTTTTAGAGTTTGTTCGAGGTAGATCTTAAATAATGTCGGTGAAAGGCAGCACCCTTGTTTTAGGCCTTTGCTAATTTGGAATCCTCTCGATAGCCTGCTTCCAACTTTCACCCTTGATGCAGTTTTGGTATACAATTGTTTCGTCGCTGTTATTAAATTTGCGCTTATATTGGTTTTCTCTAATGCTTCCCATAATTTGTTTTGTGGGATGCTATCATACGCTTTTCTTAAGTCCACATATAACAGATGCACCTCCTGGTTGACGGCCAGTTTCTTCTCAATAATCTGTGTAATACAAAACAGATGGTCAACCGTTGATCTCCCTGCCCTGAATCCTGCCTGTTCTTCAGCTTCTATATCTTTATATTCGTTTTCGATTTTATTTTTAATCAGTTTTCCGTATATTCGGCTGATCGAGTTCGTTACAGCGATGCCTCTGTAGTTGTCACATTGATCCCGTCTGCCTTTTTTATGTATGGTGGATATACCATAGTTCATATCCATTTTACTGCTCATTAAAATTTAATTTTAGCTGAATAAACCTCATTTTTTAGATTCTTTTTTTAATGAAACCACTGAATAATTTTAGTTTTGACGCAGTATGCACTTCAATCATAGTAGACCTTGCTTCGTTTCATTTTAATTAAAAAAGAACGCAGATTATATAATTTGAAACATAAACGGAAAATTTTTGCGTATATATGTTACGAAAATTATTATATAAAAATGGGATGAATGTTTTGAAGCTAAATGGAACAAACAATTTTTTACAGGTAGCATTTAAAGATGATTAGCATAATAATACTAATTAATTAATAATTAATCATCTTTAAATGCTACCTGCAAAAAATTTTTTGTTCCATTTAGCTTCAAAACATTCATCCCATTTTTATATAATAATTTTCGTAACATATATACGAAAAAAACGTTTATGTTTCAAATTATATAATCTGCGTTCTTTTTTAATTAAAATGAAACGAAGCAAGGTCTACTGTGATTGAAGTGCATACTGCGTCAAAACTAAAATTATTCAGTGGTTTCTTTAAAAAAAGAATCTAAAAAATGAGGTTTATTCAGCTAAAATTAAATTTTAATGAGCAGTAAAAATTATACAGTGCTAGTCAAAAGTCCGTACCCCCCCTCGTATCTTTTGAACGTTTATACCTATAATAGTGAAATTTGGAGGAATGAAATAAACGGACGTAAGCTTCTTAACTAGTCATGACAGGTGACGTAATAGTGACAGATGACGTTACAGAGACACTGTGACCGATAATTTTAAATGGGACCTTATGGCAAATGATACCTAGTTTGAAAGGTATTCAAAATACCTATTCAGTCATACTAATTTTTTTGGGTTTTAGTTGATTTTGTTTTTGGTGAATAAATTAAATAAATAAAATATTGTAGTTTTGCATTTAATTAATAAAAATTCAAATGTCCGCCTATGGTTTTTTTGTCAAAAAAATTGACGTTTATCAATTCTCTAGTAGATTTTAGGTCAACGTCAACCTTTTTGACAAGTAATTATCTGCGGAATTTTGAATTTTTATTAGTTAAATGCGAAACTACAATTTTATATTTATTTCATTTATTCATCAAAATTAGCTAGAACTCAAACAAAATTAGTATGACTGAATAGGTATTTTCAATACCTTTCAAACGAGGTATCACTTGCCATAAGGTCCCATTTAAAATTATCGGTCACAGTGGCGCTGTAAAGTCATCTGTCATAATTACGTCACCTGTCATGACTAGTTAAGAAGCTTATATCCGTTTATTTCCTCCCTTCAAATTTCACTATTATAGGTATAACCGTTCAAAAGATACGAGGGGGGTACGGACTTTTGACTAGTACTGTATATTAAAGAAGGAGATACGGCTTGTTTTATAATTTTATACATGAGTTTGGGAGAGCTTTAGGTAGCCTTTAATGAATAGTAACACAGATCTCTTACATTTAATCCTTATGATTAATTATTTATATGGGAAATAAGCCACAATTAAAATGAAAAAAATAATTTTATTAACGTTTCGACGCCCAAATCGGGTGCCGTTGTCAAAATACAAAATATTACTAAAATAAACAAAAGTGTTGTTGCTAAGCAAAAAAATTCTTCTAATAATTTATTTCATCTCACTTATTTATATTGGTAATTCAGACATATATTATACATTTTAAAGTAGAAGACTTTAAAATGATATTGCCAATATTTATGAGTTGCGTTCCTGGGACGACTTACTGAAAGATAGTTCATTCGATTACATGAAATCAACCCCAACTCAAGAATATCCGTCATAAAAAATTATAGCATGTGATATGTCTTTAAAAAGACAACCAAATGCAACGACAGTAAAATTCTCGTGTTAGAGACTTCATAGTAAATCACAAGGGAAAACCAGGAAAAACCCTGTGATACTATCCCGACATCGTAAGTATTTGGTCTTACATTAATTTACTCTCAAAAAGTAATACCAAATTCTGACTTGTAAGATGTTTAAATTATAAATAATATTAATAATACTAGATATATAAGTAATACTAAAATATAAAGTATGTACTAGCTCGATATTATTGACTTACTAATCTTGGTATTTTCTTTCTATTGACTTCCTCTTTCAGTATGGGTAACCACATCCTACTGCATTCTACCGAGGAATTTGCGACACAATTGGTTTCATTTAGCATAATTAGAGCCGCTTCTTTGATTTTTCTCTTTTTACTATCTGATTCTTTCAGGACTATACTTGAATCTCTCCACTGAACTCTATGTTCATTATCCCATGCGTGTTGACATATTTGAGATCTTTCAAATTCTCTATTTTTAATATAAGATTGATGTTCACTTATTCTAACGTCTAATGGTCTTGATGTCTCACCTAAATAAAATTGTTCGCATTCACAAGGTATTTTATAAATGCAATTCTTTGTTCTTTCTTGATCATTGTTAGGTTTAGTTTTAGATAGAATAGATCTCAATGTGTTTGTTGTTTTGAATGTTGTTGAAATGTTGAATTTATTTCCTATTGTTTTAAGTTTCTCTGATAGTCCTTTTATATATGGTATTGATATTTTCCTCGTACTCTTTCTGGTGAATGTTGTAGGATCCCGTTCTAAGTTGTTCTGTTCCATTCGATCCAATCTTGACAATTCCTTATTTATAAACGATAAAGGATAATCATTTTTTAATAAAACAGATGTTAACAATTGTTTTTCTGCTAAAAAGGAATTTTCGTTAGAACAAGTAATTTTGGCTCTATCATATAAGGATTTAATGATTCCCTTTTTAACGTTGATGTTGTGATTTGACTTGTAATTGAGATATCTCTTGGTGTGTGTTGGTTTTCTATACACTTGAGTCTTATATCCAATATCCTTCTTTGAGATCAAAACATCGAGGAAAGATAGGCTGTTATTGTATTCCTTTTCCATTGTAAATTTTATTGTCTCTTCTTGATCGTTTATAATATTCAGGAACGTATCCAACAATTCTGATCTATGAGGCCATATTGAAAACACATCATCTACATATCTCCACCATATAAATTTATTTCCCATATAAATAATTAATCATAAAAATGCCACAAGGAAATAGCTTCAGAACAACTTTAATCCTTATTTTGAGTTGTGCCACTATTGCACATCATCATCTTGTATTTGAAAAGTAATTAAGGCAAAGAGTAATTAACTATTATTGTGCCAGAGTTGCAGGTCAGGAATAAGGCTTTTCAAGCCCTCTGGTGGTGGTGGTGATAACACAATTTTGTCAATTTTTGAGCTAAGCTAGTTGCTAGCACAATCTCGTCTGCGAAATGCTTGATCCACATTCCTTGACTAATAAGCTCATGAGTTAGGTAATCAACTATTACATATACTCTATTATGTTTGTGACGGTACACCTACTTTTAGTAACTTTTATTTACCCTCATAATTTATGAGTATACCCTAGTGATATTTTCACGACTCGCAGTTTAGAAAGTAAAACAAAATAAGCGAAAGTTTTACTTTTAATAAAATTTAAAATAATATCCAAAATAAAATTTTATTGGGACCAATCTTTTGGTAACACCTTTGGGGTTTCTAAAATTTGCAAACCAACGAATTGCCGGAGCAAGGAAGGCCAAGGGTGTTCTAACAGTTGCGTCTGACCTCCCGTCTGTCCAGCGTGGTAAAATTCCAACGAAGATTAGTCCCCCATACTCAGAGTAGGAGTAAAACTAATATATAAACTAATACAAATCAAAAAAGCCTATTACATGTATGAAACCATGTATAAGTTTCTCAAAAATACATTTAAAGTCCTATTCCGAGGCATTTTTCCGGGTCTGTGAATATGCTTTCTTTTTAGCCCGGGTGGGTTACTACCCTCACTTGAGAACCTTCCTTCTTTATCCGGGCTTGAGAAAGGCTACGTGAACGCTGAGCTACTCAATTCACACAACGCCCCCGCAGGTGAAGTTTACCGCCAATATTAAAGTCAATATCTATAGGACAGTACTTAGGCCAATTATGACTTATACCGCCGAAATAAGACCTGACTCCACAAGGTCAAAAAGTCTGATGGAAACGTGTGAAATGAAAATAGTCTTGATCTATCACAGGAAAATCATTATTGGATAGACAACGTAGCACAGACCTTAGGTAAAGCTGTAATAGAGATAACATAAATAATGACTGGACACTGACAAGAAAACAGAATGGTATAGCCATATAAGCAGAATGGGAGAAGAAATGTTACAGAAAAATAAAGATCGAGAGATGATACTGAATAAGTATAATGAAAATTTTTTGCTCAATTAGAAATCCAATGAAATTAATTAATTTGTGGTCATCTGATTGAATACAACCAATAAAACCAACATTATACTGAAAACAGATCCCATGGGCTGTTTTCACTCAATCATGTAGCTATGGAGACCTACATTTCGTTTCATTTCGATTTTGACATTTCAAATATTCAATATTTCAAAATGTCACGATTTGGTTGTAATACTGATGAGAATATTAATGAAATTATCGAATCAAATATACCAAAGAATACCGTTTACATTAAAAAATTTGTATGGAAAGCGTTTATCGACTTTTGCAATGATAGAAAATATGAATTAGATGGAAATCGGACGGTGGAAGAATTGGCGTCGATTTTAAAGGATTGGGCTGTGAACATGAGAAGAAAAGATGGTACAGAGTTTAAAGAAGCTACTGTCAAAACCATGTGGAACCTAACAAGTAAGCTTTTACAAGAAAAGTATTATAAGGAAATGAAAGTTATTATTGACCCATTCAAAAGATGTCTGGATCTTCATTAAATTTTTCTAATTGTTCCTTTGTTAATTGCACATTTGAATAAATTGTTTCTGCTCTGTATTTTTTTTTTCATAACCAGCAAAAAATTTTCTATCCGAATAACCCTCGAACATTGATAAATGCTCAAAAATTTTTTAACAACTTTCTCGAGCTTGTTGCTTACAGGCAACAGACCTCCGCCTACGGCGTCGGTCTGTTTCCAAGCAACAAGCTTTCGAAATCTGTTATAAAATTTTTTCGAACAATTATCAATGTCCTTGGGTTATTACTACTGAAAATAAATTGCAAAATTTTCAGTTAATCTCTCTATCTCATCTCAGGGATTTATTATGGGTTTGTCGAAGGTGACCCGGTTATTTATGAGCATTATAACTACAAACATTTATTGAACATAAAATGAAAAACAGAAAATAGGGGAATTGCAACAAAATATAAGAAAATGTATAATCACTATTGGAACTATTGACCATAAAATAAATAATATAAAGTACTGTTTAGGCTTAACCCTTAAACGCCCAAGGGTGGGTAAAAAATGTCCACCTAATGCGTGTTCCCTTGTAACATATTTATTACGTGTTTGAAAATTTTATAAAAATTATTTATTGTTAAAAAGACAGTCGTTTATCGAATGTTAAATTGGTTCTACCGATATTTTTGAAAATAAAAGTAATATCTTGAGTTAAATATGGGTGGGCATAAAAAGTACACCCTTGGTAAAACTTGTTACTAAAGGTTTCTATATAATTTCTCGTTGGTAGGAACATAATCCATATAACTATCGACGTATAATTACATAATCGACATAATTATCCGCCAATGAGGAGGCTGAAAGGAAGAATGTGGAGAAAATCGACAAATCTGAATTACTGGCTCTTACTGATATGTTAATTTAGATGTACATTGTAATTTTGTTGTAAGGTTTGTAAATTGTGTATATTAATATTTTAGAAGATGTTGTTTTTATTAAGCATAATATTCTTAAGTTTAATCCATTTCCAACAACTCTCAATAAATATATTAGCTATTTTCGAGGTGGACATTTTTTACCCACCCTTGGGCGTACACGGAACCTAAAAAAGGTTGGGCGTTTAAGGGTTAAGAGACCTAACTTATCACATATATATACAACTTAAACCTAGGAATATGGAAAATATGAATATAGGATACACCCGGATCAGTAAAATGTACCTAAATTAAGCAAGAATCAGATATATGTACCCTAACCCTACTATATCAATATTGTCAAATATGAGGTGAATAATTTATACTCTGAAGTATGAGATACCTACTTCTTGTAAGTCTACCTGTGGGATTAACTAAGTACAATTAAAATATAATACCCTGTAATTACTCTGTTAAATTTAATACCTTCGTATAGCGCTATGTTCCGGTGTACAACGAGGGTAACAGGAAGGATTTAGGCCTGAACAAAGTAGTAGGTATAGACACAGTATAGCATAGATGGTATATATATGAAAAGAAAGATGTTTAAGGGTACTGACTTTCTCTGTCCTTGCTTACGTTCTCGTGGTGGGTGTTCCTGTGGTGGTGATTCTGGTACTAAATGCTGGTTACTAGCTACTAGGTACTAGGAGTGTTGGGTAGCCACTAGTCCCCAAGGTGTGTCCTCAAGAATTTGGCCTAACAAGGAGAGAAAATACACTGTCAGTAGGGACTATACGGGACAGTAGAAATACTAGAGGCTATAAGCTTAGTAATAGCTTTAAAGATATTTACCTGTGATGGTATGTGGCCACAAGAGGAGAGAAGTGGGAAAGCGTGTCCCAAGCTGAGGTTATGTCACCAAAACTTTTCATCCGCTCACAAATATAACATCGCCTCACAAATCCGTCATTAGCACATGCCTTTCGAAGACGGTTTATCGTAAAACCTTGCGATTTTATGGTGGATGAAAATAGGATATTGTAAAATTCCTAACACTTACAATAGCCCAGCACTGTCAAGACAAGGACCAAAATTGACCAATATGAACAGACCGGATGTCATCCGTCTTACCCCAATGTCATTCGATCCCCAAACGAACATCGAAGTACACCATGGTTGACTCAGTTACGTGACAAGAACCTACACAAAGACCGTGAGCCAGAAAAAGACACAGACAGTTCTGTGTTCTCAGACATTCCTAAAACAACTCAACAGACCCATTTTGCAAACGAACCAAACATTTTATAGTAACTACCATAGGCGTAACCAGGAGGGTTTAAAGTATTTAAATATCTTTCAGTTTAACATACCTGAATGAATTGTGAAGGTTAAAAAAAAACGTAACAGGAAGACTGGTAAAATTAGCACGATAACCGAACGGCCGACGGAGTATAGGAAGGCCAAGGAAAAGATTGAGTGACAACCTGGATATCTGATGAGCAGGCATCTGAAGATGGAACAGGGGCGAGCCTATTAAGGAAACAGGAAGAAGAAGAAGAAGAAGAAGAAGAAGAAGAAGACATTTAGAGTGTTATGAAGTAAAGATGAATATGAAATTTTCCACTAATGTTAAAATGTAATCCAGTAACATAGGAGCAATTGATTTCCTATTTTATTATTTTATATTTTACTGAAGTGAAAATGAAAGTTTAAATTAAAGTAATCTACTTGTCGACACTTCCCTGTATGAAGTGTGTCTGTGAATCAATACTTTCCACAGTCGACGCTGTTTCAATCCAAACTTTATTACACCAACTGTTTAGCTACACTGACAGAGGCAACAGAATGCAAGAATTATGTGTTTAAACCTATCTGCTACCATTCGCATTGTCCTCTATTTGGAAAGGATTAAAGTGGGATGAGCTTCGTCGGCGCTATGTGTATAGATCCTAAAAACTTCATGAGGAATCATTTGGTTTCTACAAATAATGCGGTTGGGAGCAATTGACCGAGGATAAATGCTCTCTACTTTATGCAGGATTTCGTGGAATTATCTTAAGTGCTTGGTTCGAAATTGAAACGATCAAAACACTTTTGTCGGTTCTAATCTTAGAGGATTATTGTTGCCATTTGAAAACGTGACAATTATTCATAAAATGGTGTTCTATCATAAAATTTTAATATCAAATGGTATCAGCATATTATTATGTAATATTGTATACTTTACCTGTTTGTTATTTTTATTTAAATACTTTTTTTAATCCAAATTTTCTTGATTATATTCATTTGTTAACTTTCTGTTTTCTTCTTCTAATATCTGCTAAATAATATTCTGTTTAATTTTTCAATTACTTTTTATCCTTATATTTTCCCCGTACTCAAAAGCAGTACCTAACTAACTTAGTCATAGGAATAGGTATAGGCAGGTAGTAGGCAGCATGGCAAGCAGGTCGAACGTATTTAGCGAGCTTACAGCGAATACGAATCTAAAATGTTATAAGTGTAACAGAAAGTGTGTGAACGGTATTAAGTGTATTGGATGTAATACATTTATGCATTTTAAATGTGCTAACGTTGACGAGAATCATCCAGTAAGTGATTTTAAATGTGACCAATGTGATATACCGGAAGCTGTGTTCTTTGACGCAATGGAGGAGACTGCTGGCGGTAAGATTGATCCAAAAATTTTTATCTACATAATTAAACAAAAAGACTGCCTCATACATGAACTGAGAGATAAAATTATTATTTTAAACAAACAAATTGAATTAACCATTAACTACACGCGCTGGCGTATTTTGTACGCCAGATATAAGAATTCTACTGCAAATATATTTAAAAATTTAATATTTGACCTTGTTTATGTCTCTAACCTATCAGTGGAATGTGCTTTACAATTTGGTTTTAGTTTCGTTATAATCGGCGTTCTGGGAAGATCGTAATTTACAGTTTATTATTTGTTGTTTCTGGTGGTGCACAATATTCGCCACGATTATATTAATATAAGTAGTAATATAAGTACATATTTTAATTGTTTTTTAGTCATTATGGCACAAAATATATTTTTCTTTATAAACAATACTTTTTCTCATGTAAAAAATAACATTTCAAAAAAATTTTTATAAACAATTTTATTTATCATGGAATCCAGTTATTCCGTAATTCCAGTTATAAATCCCAATTGGCTTACTGAGAAGGAACTCCAAGTATTCACTGATGCCAAATAAGGTTTATAACAAACAACTAAGTGTATTTTTTCAAAAAAAAAAATAAACAAATCCGCTGTTTTTGTGTATTTTCTTGTGGCGTATAAAGCACGCCACGCGTGTAGTTATGTCATAACTTGATGCGCGGGTAGTTAAAGGTTAATGAAGAAAGTGGATTCCGATATTCAATCTTTTTCAAGTAAAGATAATGTTGGTCAGCAAAAGCACAAACACGAAAGAAGCTAATCATCACAATTGAATGAGTGTATCTACTAACAACAAACAAAAAGCGGGGAATTCCAAACAACTAGAACCGATAATAATATCGTTTCCAAACCTGACCAACGATTCGACAATGTTGAAACGTACAGCAGTGTTGCAAAGAGAAGAGATCTAACTCATCAAGGGAAGGGAAGAAGAACTTAACAATTTCTAATCAAAAATTAGCAAGAGCGGTGGAAGAAGCCGAGACGAAATGTGTGCTTGATTTCTATCAGAATTTAGGACAAAATCCGACAAATTCTGAAGATAATAATTTAAGATCTATTCCCTGTGTTCCAGGCAACAACAATGTAGACAGCGATGGTTTCCGCAAAGTTATTAGGAAGCACAAAAGGAAATTTGGTACTGGAGACGGGGACGAAATGTTTTATGGCAAAGAAGAAAATAAAAACCGCAAAATATGGTTAAACATATCCAATATTCCTGACTCTATAACTGCAGATGACATTAAGATATTTCTTCAGAAACATGCAAACTCCACTGATTCGCAAATAAAATCACTTCTCACACTTAGTAATATAAAAGACAATAAATCATTCATGATAGGAGTTGAACCAGTGCTAAAAGAATAAGTATATGACGTTGCCTTTTGGCCAAAAACATTTCGTTTGAACGATTTAATTTTAGGTTAGGTAAACGGTTTCTAGGGGATCAGATTGAGAAAACATATGTGCAACAGGGACAACCTAATTCTTTTTTGGAAGTTTAAATCCACGAGAGACTCTTTTCAATAAAAGTAAATTTTTCGTAAAGATAGTGCAGCTTAATGCACAAGCCTTACAAACAAAATGATAAATTTGGGACTATTGGTATTAAAGGAATCACCTGACATTTTAAGTATAGCCGAACACTGGTGTTCAGAAGATAATATACAATATATGGTTCTTGATGACTACGTAAACGCTTCATATTATTTTCGGACAACCCATATTCATGAAGGAAGCTGTATTTATGTGAAAAGTGGGCTTAAATATCAACCGGTAGATATATATCTCGTTTTAGTGAGGAAATGACTTGTGAGTGTTGTGCCATAGCTTTTGTGAGTTCAAATCGCAAAGTGTGTGTGATAAGTGTTTATAGGCCTGCAGGGGGTAACGTTGATCAATTTTTTATTAAATTACAACCTATTTTGGAGTTTCGTATCAATTCTTATCAGGCCCTTTTCGTATGTGGAGATTTCAGTGTTGATTATTTATCAAATTCTGTGCAGAAACAAATCTTACATGATGTTATAGTTAGTTATAACTTGATCATTATTTCTGTGGACCTTACGAGGATTTTCACAAATAAATTAGGACATACATCATCCACTAAAATTGACTACGTGTTAACAAATGTTAATGTTGATTTTTGTAAATCTAATGTATACGAGGGTCATTTCAGCGATCATAAAATATTTACACTTTCAATTGAAACCAATGATGTAAATTTACGTAAAACAGAAAGAAGGATAGATTGTTATCGCGATTTATCGGATCATTGCTTATTTCAGTTTCAAAATGCATTGTCTTTACTTAATTTTGATGAAGTGTGTAATCAAAATGACATTAATTTGGCCATAAACGAGTTTGTAGATATAGTTTCTTAACATAAATGTTTATTGTCCTGTGAAAACAGGGAAAAGTAGTACTAAAAACCGTAAAAATAAATGGGTAACCGCAGTAGTAAATAAAGCTGGTCAACATGTAAAAAATGTATATTGGTTATCTAAAAAACTTCAAGATAATAATTCTCAAAAGGCCTATAAATAAAAGGAATTATAATAAACTTATTAAAAATCCAAAAAACAAATTGAATGAACAGCTTATCATACAATCAGATAACACATCTAAAATAACATGGAATTTGGTAAATAAAGCAACAGGTCGAAAACAAGAAAAATGTAATATAACTCTCAGCTCTGACGGTGGCGATATTATATCTTCTGAGGATATCGCCAATGTTTTTGCTGAATATTTTGCAACTGTGACTGAAAATAATCTTGAATCATATTTTGGCTTGTCGAGATCTACAAAATGCAATTGTTCTAAAATTTCGGACAAAACTTTTTTCTTTACACCCGTTACATATCAAGACGTTGAAGACGCAATTATAAATCTTAAAAACAAGTGCAGTACTGGTTTGGACAATATATCCACAAAAGTCGTAAAATCGGGAATATTTCCCTCTCTGCTCCTTTGAGCTACTTAATTAATTTATCGGTTGCTAATGGTAAACTTCCTGACGCACTTAAAAGCGCAAGAGTTATTCCTATACACAAAAAAGATGAGCCAGGATTAATTTCGAATTATAGACCGGTAGCAGTGCTGAGCGTTTTATCAAACATTTTTAAAAAGGTTGTATATCATAAATTGGTTTGTTTTCTCGACAAATTCGATATTATATCCCCATGGGTTTAGGTCAAAGAAGTCAACGTTGACTGCTGCATGTCATTTTTTTAATTATATATATATATATATATATATATATATATATATATATATATATATACAGATCTTGACAGGGGAAGGCATGTGGCAGGTCTCTTTTTTGATTTGTCTCGTGCCTTTGATTGTCTGGATTTTAATTTTATTAAAAATAAATTTTACAACCTAGGTTTCCGAGGAGATTTCTTGGACTGGATAGTAGACTATGTGAACAATAGAAAAATGTTAGTTTCATATCAGAATTCTACTTCGACAGATTACAATATTGATAAAGGAGTCCCTCAAGGATCTGTTTTAGTACCGCTTGTATTTATTCTTTTTATGAATGATCTTCCTGATTACATTAAATCCCGTGTTATTACTATTTATGCAGATGATACTGCACTAGCGATTTCTGCGCCTAGTAAAGAGGAACTTATGTCATTTTCCAACGGTGTTTTTAAGTCATTTGTAGATTGGTCCAAAGCAAATGGATTAATAGTAAACGTTGATAAAACTCAATTTTTATATTTTCATTCCCAAAATGTTCTTAGCAATGTATACTCATTATCATTTAAATTTGACAATATACTTATTTCGTCAGTTACAACTAAAAAATTTTTAGGTTTAAATATAGATTTCCGTTTGAGATGGACTGAACAAGTCAATGCAATAAATACAAAATTAAATAAATCCTTTTATGCTATTTCTATAATAAAAGATACTATGCCGATATCAGCACTGATCAATATTTATTACGGCCTTGTTTACAATCACATGAGTTACAACATACTACTGTGGGGAAATTCTATTGACAGCTGTAAAATTTTTGTAACTCAGAAAAAAATTATTCGAAAAATATTCGAGCTAAAATTTCGGGAAACTTGTAAACCAACGTTTATAAAATACAAAATCTTGTCATTCTATAATCTGTACATTTACCACACTCTTCTGTTTGTCAAAGAAAATTTCAATCAATTTGAAACTAATGCTCATCGACATGATTACCATACAAGAAATTCTAATAAGCTTCGAATACCCCAGTATAAAACATCAAGATTAGAAAATAAATAAACACCCGATTTGTGCGTCAAAACGTTAATAAAATAATTTTTTTCATTTTAATTGTGGCTTATTTCCCATATAAATAATTAATCATTAGAAAATAGTTTTAAATTTATGGAAATGAAATTGTTCAACAAACTTCCTGGTGAAGTGCAGGAGATTGCTTCTTTTAACAGTTACAAAAATAAAATCAAAAACTTATTATTAGCCAAATGCTACTATTCAATCACAGAATTTCTTGAAGATACTGTATAAACCACTATCTTATTTTTATGTATAAATTGTTTTGTACATGTCTAAATATGTTATATTATAATATAACACATATTATGTGTTAGGTGTTAGGTACCTTTATAAAAATTGTTGCTGAACAATGTTCAGCCTGTAACTACTGTTCTACAATGTAGAATCATCTCTGTGACTTGTCCTATACATTTTTGTACGAATGTCTCTAAAGGATAAATAAATATTTCTATTTCTATTCTATTTCTATATAAAATGCCTGTTGATCTACATTTATTTAACCTGTATATTTTTATCTGCAGTTTGGGGAGGAAATTCCTGAACATTTCCTGAAATCATAAATTTCTCAAAAAAAAATTAAAACATTATTCTTCTTCTTAACGTGTTTATACGTGACGAATGTTGGCGATCATCATGGCAATCTTTATCTTATCTGCAGCAGCGCGGAATAGCTTCAAAGGTGTTGTGTTAAACCAGGTTCTGACATTCTTTAACCAGGATGTTCTTCTCCTTCCTGGACCTCAAATTCCAAATATTCTTCCTCGCAGAATGGCTTGTAATAGGGTATGGATTTATTTTGCGTAATGTGTCCGAAATGTTCTATTTTTCGAGATTTCATGGTGGTCAGTACATGTCGGTTTTTCTTCGCTATTTTGAGGATTTCCTTATTTGTCATCCAGTAAGTCCACGGGATTTTAAGTTTTCTCCGATAGAGTTAGAATCACGTCTCCAATTCTTCCAATACCTTTCAAACGAGATACCACTTGCCATAATACAGTCCTAGAATTATTTTATGCTAAGGTATATGAATTATTTGATATGTGTGTACCAATATACAGAAATTATAAACGTCAATATCCTACATGGTACAATGCGGAAATAATTAGAATGATAAAGTTGAAATCAAAAAATATCAAGAATTATAAGGAAACAGGGAATATACTTTATATGCATGAATTTAAAAGGTTGCCAAAAATAATAAAACAAATGATTAAAACTGAATATAACGCTTATCTTGAAAAAATTCAGACTAGTATTTCTAACGAATCAAATAATTTCTGGGCATATGTTCATGCAAAGAATAAAACTTCTAGAATCCCAGGTGAAATGTGTTACAACGACGATACATTTAATAATCTTCACGATATAATCCATGATTTTAAGATGTTTTTTAAAAAAGTTTATATACCTGTCGAAAACAATGCATTTGATAACCAAGAATGTAGAGATATCTATTTACCCACTATTAATTTTAGAGAATTTCAAGAAAACGAAATTTTGGTAGCATTTAAAAAAATTAAAAATAAAATGACGTCCGAACCGGATAATATTCCAGCATTTTTAACCCGCCATTACACGCGCTATGAGGGAATCCCTCACCATATTTGTTTATAACCAATGAAATTGTGTAAACTAGTACGATAACCTTAAGCACCCAGGAATGCCTTTAGCATGGTTCATGAGAGGGTATGAAAAAGTTATAGCATATTTCAGGCTGTCAGTGTGCTGTGTGATAGTTGAAAGGAGAGACATCCCTCTTCAAGTGAGGGAATTCCGCACTGCGCGTGCAATCACGGTGAAATCACGTTTCTGTTATCTCCAAGAAACTTTTAGGTTTTTATTTAATATTTAGGTAGGTTTAATTAAAATATTATTGTTTGGATTAGGTTAGGAACAGTGGCACAGCGAGGGGGGGTTTGGGGTTAAAATCCCACCCAGAGCATATAGAAATATATAGGGTGTCCCAAAAGTAGTGTAACGGTCGAATATTTCGCGAACTAAACATCGGATGGAAAAACTGAAAAATACGTGTTCAATAATTTTCAAAAATCTATATAATGACACTAAACACCAACCCCCACTACACCCCCTGGAGGTGGGGTGGGGAGTAACTTTAAAATCTCAAATGGAAACCCCTAGTTTTTCTTGCAGTTCGGATTCGTTACATAAAAGTAAGCAACTTTTATTCAAGACATTTTTTCAAACTGTGGATAGATGGCGCTACAATTGGGAAAAACGATTTATCCTGATACTATAGGTAAATTATAGAAACGGTCTAATATCTCGAGAAATACACTTCCAAATGGGAAACCAAAAAAAAACTTTTTAATACTTTTCGAAAACCTATCGAATAAAACTAAACATGACCCTCCAACCCACCCCCTGGAGGTGGGGTGGGGGGTAACTTTAAAATCTTAAATAGCAACCCCCACTTTTTATTGAAAATTCGAATTCGTCATGAAAAATAATTAAGCAACATTTATTTGAAATTTTTTTTAAAATTGCTGATAGATGGCGCTAATAAATCGTATTTTTCCAATTAAAGCGCCATCTATCAACAATTCTAAAAAATGTTTCGAATAAATGTTGCTTAATTTTTCATGACGAATCCGAATCTGTAACAAAAACATGGGGTTGCTATTTAAGATTTTAAAGTTAGCCCCCACCCAACCTCCAGGGGGTGGGTTGGAGGGTTATGTTTAGTGTTATTCGATAGGTTTTCGAAAAGTATTAAAAACCTTTTTTTTTGGTTTCTCATGTGGAAGTGTATTTCTGGAGATATTAGACCGTTTCTATAATTTACCTATGGTATCAGGATAAATCGTTTTTCCCAATTATAGCGCCATCTGTCCACAGTTCGAAAAAATGTCTTGAATAAAAGTTGCTAACTTTTATGTAACGAATCCAAATCTGTAAGAAAAACTAGGGGTTTCTATTTGAGATTTTAAAGTTAACCCCGACGCCACCTCCAGGGGGTGTAATGGGGGTTGGTGTTTGGTGTCAATGGATATATTTTTGAAAATGATTGAATACGTGTTTTTCAGTTTTTCGATCCGATGTTTAGTTTGCGAAATATTCGACCGTTCCACCACTTTTGGGACACCTTGTATATAAAAGAAGGTAGGAAAATGTAACTTGTCTTTCACAAATAATACAAAAAACTTTCGGTGCCCAAGCAAACCTCCCTCCCCCAGAGGAAAATTCTAGGTGCGCCACTGGTTAAGAACCCATTTTTAAATTTACCTATTCTAATTGGGAAATAAGCCACAATTTAACTTGAAAAGTTGATTTTATTGACGTTTCGAATTCCACCTCGGACGTCGTTATCAAAATACAAAATATTAATAGTTAATTACAAAAATGCCACAAAGAAATAGCTTCAGAACAGTTGTTAATTTTAATTTGTATTTTTAGTAAAATGAATTCGCGTAAAGAACGTTAATTTCTTCAGTGGCTTGCTGAAATTGAAAACTAAGAAAACTTGATTTTGATCTATATTATTTTTACTTTTGTTTTGTTAAATTAATAAAAAAATTGGTCTACGAGACTTTCTATAATATGTGAGTACAACCCATTTTATATCTATACATGTTGACATTCATTTTTCCTCGAAATAAGTCGAATTTATGTAGGTGAGGGCGACGCTCATACGCGTGCAACCACGTCACAATAGAAGACGCGTGTAACGGCGGGTTAATCAAAAATTTTTCTCGGGTATTTGTAAAGCCACTTCAAAAAATTTTTAACTTATCAATAAAAACGGGAACTTATCCCGAACTGTGGAAAAATGCAAAAGTATGCCCTGTATTCAAAAACGGAACGAAATCTGATGTATCCAATTACAGACCGGTATCTTTGTTATGCAATTTTTCAAAGGTTTTCGAAGTAACTGTATATAATCGTATATATCCTTCTGTTAGGGGATGGATATCACCTTATCAACATGGCTTTATAGATAAATGCTCTACTCTATCAAACTTAGCTGTAAGAACTCAATATATTTCAGATGTTTTGGATGTACAAGGTCAAGTAGATGCAATATATACTGATTTTTCTAAGGCGTTTGACAAGGTTGATCACAAATATCTTCTCTTTAAATTATCAAATTTAGGATTTTCTGGAACCATTTTAAAGTTACTTGAAAGCTATTTAATAGGTAGGAGCCAATTTGTATCATATAATGGTTTCACATCAGAATTAATCTTTACTACATCCGGCGTTCCACAGGGATAAAACTTAGGTCCATTGTTCTTCCTATTATATATCAACGATTTATTTTTAGATATCAATAACAGAAAATTATATTTTGCAGATGATCTTAAAATATACTGTGAAATTAAAACAATTGCCAACTGTATAGATTTGCAGAACGATTTAAATTATACAGGGTGTCCCGGAAAATAGTGCGTTCCTTTAAGGTATGGAGAGAATACACAATTTGGAACAAAAAAGTCCTATACCATTTTTTTCTAAAGTTAACCGTTTCCAAAAAAAAGTTAACATTGTTTTCCATATACCTGTATTTTAATGTTTGGAAATTTTAATAAACTGGCAACATCGTACACACTACGGAATAATAACATAATAAGAACTCGTTTGTGATTGTGATATGTGATTAACAGTATTTAAAATAATCCAACCTAATAGTAGGTAATACTTATGTATTTACTATTTGTTTACTAAAATTATTTTCTTTTGAAATGTATTGAAATACCTATTGCATAATTTTAAACGAATTACACATATTTTTACATAAAACACATCTTTTAACTGAACTAGTATTATGTATTTAGTAAGGTTTAAATGGGTAGAATGCTGTGTATTGCTGAGTGCTTTAACTGAATTACATAGTTTTAATAGTTTACAGTGGAACTTAAATACACCAGATAATGTCTCAGTAATTTGTTTACTTGTGAACTGAAATAACTAAGTTGTACTTACTTGAAAATAATTATTATACCGAATAGATGTTTCAAGTAACCTTTCACAAACACCATTCATAGGTAATAACATAATAGGTAATACACTCACTATTCGAAAACATTTTCGGCATTGACACTAAACAGGATTCTTTAAAACTATCTGTTTACTATCTATCTTCTATCTATTTATTTACATGGGACTGTCTATGCTTAAATTTGCGTACCTCACATAGTTGTCAGATTTAAATTTGCCTACCAAAATACATTTTAATTTTTTGGTCAAACGGTTGCATTTAGAAAAAAATGTTATAAGAGTTTTTTGTTCTACATGGTGCCTTCTACCTATACCTTTAAGGACCGCACTATTTTCCGGGACACCCTGTATAGATATTTGGTGTATAAAAAACAAACTTTTTCTTAATGTCAATAAATGTAAATTAGTAAGATATTCTAGGAAGGAAAATAAGGTTGATTTTAATTATGTAATTAAGGGGTCAGAACTGGAAAAATGTAATAGCATTAAAGACTTAGGGGTTATATTTGATTCAAAATTAACCTTTAATGACCATATTGAGCAGAAAGTATCTGATGCTATGAAAATGTACGGTTTTATCATCAGAAACTGTAGAAATTTTAGCGATATAAGACCGATTAAACTGCTGTATCTATCGTTAGTGTGAACAAAACTAGAATATTGTAGCTTAATTTGGTATCCTATTTATAGATGTTATATGCAACAGATCGGAAAGGTACAACGGAAACTTTTAAAATATTTAGCATTTAAGGTTGATGGAGTATATCCTGCCCATGGTTATGATTACGATTTGTTATGTAATAGGTTGGATATTGTAAGTTTAGAGTTAAGAAGAGTTATATTTTCGGTTTCATTTTTATTTGTTATTACACAACTTATTGACTGCAGCGATATATTAGACCAAATTAGATTTAATGTGCCACGAATATCTTCCAGGTCAACTATCGTGTTTACTTGTCCACGCGCGAGAACAAACATGTTACTAAAGTCACCATTTTATGTTATGTGCGATAACTATAACAAAATATGCAACCATTGTGATATTTTTTCATGCTCAATTAATCATCTAGTTGATACCGCATTGGTTTATGAAGTACCTTAAATTGTTAATTTTTTTTTATTTTATTTATTTTTTTTATTTTTTATTTACATAGTTATTTGTTTAATTAAATTCTGATTGTATGCTAACTAAAAATTGTTCAAATTTTTACCCTAAAAATGGGAAACTGTTGGGTAATAAAGCTATTATTTATTTATTTATTTATTTATTTATAAGGTCCCATTTAAAATTATTGGTCAAATGTCTGTAACGTCATCTGTCACTACTACGTTACCTGTTATGACTATTTGAGAAGCCTACGTCTGTTTATTTCCGTCATCCAAAGTTCACTATTATAAGTATAACCATTCAAAAGATACGAGGAGGAGCTTTTAACTAGCACGGTATATGTATACAGTCGAACTCGCTTATTGGAATAGCCTTCGTGCCAAGCAAAAGTATTTTTTACCGGGATATTCCAATAACGTATCATTTGTGACTAGTAAAAACGTTTTGAGGTCTCAAATTTCTATTCCTTAAACCGGGATATTCATATAACCGTTATTCTAATAAGCGGGTTCTACGTATATGTTACCGGCCAAACCCGATTTCAGGACAAACTAGTTTGTCCTAAACGTGATAGGATAAACTAGTTTAACCTCTAGGCCAAACTAGTTTATCCTGATATTAATATGGAGACTGCAGGATAAACTAGTACGGCCTAGTATAAACATTATAGTATACCTAAAAAGACAAAACAAATAGATAAGCTGAATAGAATACTCTGTAATTGGATATAAGATCAATATTTTTATTAAAACGATAATGATTCGTCGTAAAAACTAATGGACAAATAATGGTAATACAAAGAATCATATTATTAAAAACCTCAATAATAAAGTTATTATTTATTTTTCTATGGAGTGCTTTGGTGACACTTATAATTGCATAATATCATTGCTTTTTGCATTTATTATTTATCCAGATTTAGCCATACGGCTCACACTCCCTCTAAGGGGAAAATTGACTCATCCCAGATACCTACGGTATCAAAAGGATTGAGCTCTGGTGGAACTCTTTCCGTGTTATCGAGCCCTAGGTGACTTGGTATGCAGGTGTATCTCCCAAAAATTTTCGTACACTTCTGGCCGTCGCGAGTAGTACAGCTTTCTGCATGGTCTTATAAAGATGTTCATTCAGACCCAGCTTTTTTATGCTTTCGAGGAGGGTCTTCGGAATGACTCCAGTAGTAAACATGATAATCGGTATCGTCTGGGTACTTTGCATTCTCCATTGCCTTCGTATTTGAATTTCCAGATCTCTGTACTTGGCGATCTTTTCAGTAAATTTACTACGGAGATTATTGTTGTTAGGTATCGCCACATCAATTAGTGTTGTTTGTTTTGTTAATTTATTAACTAGTACGAGATCTGGTCTATTATGTGCCACTGTTTGGTCTGTGAGCACAGTGCGGTCCCAGTATAGCTTGTAGTTGCCATCCTCAAGCATACTCTCAGGGACGTATTGATAATACGGGAGATGATCCGTTTGGTGAAGTCCCAGCTTGATAGCTATCTCCTGATGAAGGATTTTTCCCACTGCGTCATGCCGTTCCTTGTATTCAGTTGCAGCAAATGCCTGGCAGCCCCCTGTAATATGTTGGATGGTTTCTTGGGCTTGACATCCATATCGGCATCTGTCGTTTTGAACCTGAGGGTCTTTGACGATATATTTCAGGTAATTTCTGGTTGGTATAACCTGATCCTGAATGGCCAGTATTGATCCCTCCGTTTCAGGGAACATCTTTCCTGATGTCAACCAATAGTTCGACGCTGTATTGTCGACATAGTCTTGGCTGACCTCATTGGGATGTCGCCCGTGTAGAGGTTTACCCATCCAGGTGCGCAGTTTTTCGTCTTTAGTGAGGTGGTTTATGCGCATTTCTGGTTCCCTCAGTTTAATCGGTGTTGTGTCATCTACTGCGCAGATAGCGCGATGTAGAGTAGATGTCTCAGCCTGCATCTGAAAATAAGTTCTTAAGTTAGCAATTTGTTTGTCTAATTGCTCACCTATATCCATAAGTCCTCTTCCTCCTAAATTCCGTGGTAATGTCGTTCTTTCCACTGCACTTTTGGGATGGTGTTTTTATGCCTTTGTAAGGTGCGTTCGTACTTTTCGCTGAAGATTTTCTATGTCCGTTTTTGTCCACTTAACAATGCCAAATGAGTAGCTAAGCGCGGAACATGCGTAGGTCTTTAGTGCCTTATTATTTATTATTATTATTATTATTATTATACAATAATATCAAGCCAAAGCAAAGCTTATATGGCTCAAAATACAAAAAAATTCTTACAAAATAAAAATTAAATTAAAATAAATATTCAAAAGAATTGGTTTTTACAAAAGTTCTTACAATAGCAAATTAAAAAAAAGATACAAAGATTAGAAAGTACACATAAAGATTACAATTTTTTTTTTCCTAAAGTGAAAACAAAATATATCCATACATTTTATAACAACTATAATCACAAAAAAAAATTGTTAACAACATTACACATATAAAGTTACAATGTCCAGTTATTTCTCATCAAACCTGTTTTTGAAACTATTTAAGCTGATAGCCCCTACGATGTCATCACTTAAACTGTTCCATTTATCAAAAACTCGATTGACCAAAAATTTTTGTCTTACAGTGGTTTTAAAAGATTCCTTTTTCAATTTATAGTGATGACCTCGCAGTCTAGCATCTTCGCTGATATTAAAAAAATTTGATGTTCCCCAAAATTCCCCCCTAAGGATTCAATAAGTAAATATTAAATCACCTCTTTCTCTTCTATGAGTCAATGGAGACAACTTAAACTTTCTTAATCGAGTTTCGTAGCTTAGTCTTTCATAATTAATAGGTAGCTTAGTAGCTCTTCGTTGTACTCCTTCTAATAAATTAATATCTCTTTGTAAATGAGGTGACCAAACAGATACTGCAAATTCTAGGTGAGGTCTGACATAACTTTTATAGAGTTTCAAAAACAAGTCTGGAGACACCTGCATCTCTTTGTGGAGCAGTTTTTGTTTCAATTGAAAATACAAGACCTTGTTCTGATCCAACTGAAGTTTTCGTAGCTTGTTAACGAAATTCGTGGACACGACACCATATGTAGATACTTACAAAGGGAAATGACTGCCTGCATATGAAGTAGTCTGCATATAAAGTAGTGTCCGTGAATGTGTTAACTAAGAAAAATAAAATCTAGAATATAGTTTCTGAAGAACACCAAATTTGGTGCCAATTATGTAAAATCCTTGGTCATTTGTCTGAAGAGTAACTTCAATTATGTTTCTAAGATCGCCTTTTCCTATTAGCATCACTATTTTCTCTTACATTAATATTGCAATTATTGTCTATTAGCTTCCCTAAGTTATGTTTACCCGAATATCATTTATGATTTCTTACTGTAAAGATGAAATCGAAAGTCCTAAACCAATGTTCTGAAATACCGTTAGTGGTTGCAGCTACGAGAGATTCAGTTGAATCAGTCATTCAGGTTCAGGTTTTGTCAAATACTCCTACAACAAAAACTGTTCCATAAACAGATGTCATTGCAAGAAGACAATGTTATTCCGCAATTTTAAGTATCACCAAGCACTCCATGAAAAAAACAAATAATAATTTTTATAAGTGTTTATTAGTTTATGCCGAATTATTATCGTTTTAATAAAAATGATTGTGTTAATACATCCAATTACAGAGTATGTATTGTATAAAGTTTATCTATTTATATTTGAAATCCATAAGGAAAAATTTCCTGTAACTGGCTGTATACCATTAATTACAAAAATTGAAGAAAATCTTCTGTGTAAAAGGTATATTTATTTAAGACCCCAATAAAGGGCTACAATAAAAAACAGAACGTTTTCGCTCTAAAGAGAGCATCATCAGTGTTCTAAGCATCAGTTCTTTTCTCTTTGCGAAGACAGATAAATCAAAATAAAATCAATGGAAAAATCCCAATAGTTGGCTGTATACCATAGTTTAAAAACTATGCTATTTCAATATATAAGCTAATTCAAATGGCAAGTACCTAGTTTTTTCGAGCAGGGAAGCATGTTGCTCTTTAGGCACATACATATCTTAATCTAGTAACATCGACTTGTAGTCATAATATTTTATCATAAGGTATAATGTAAGCCATACATTTTTAAGTTACCACCTTCATTGGTGTGCTAGTTACAACTACTTTGCGGAATGCACTGAAGATGTTCTGTTCAGAACGAAAACGTTTTGCAATCCATGTGGATGGCTTTTAGAAGTTTTAGATAAACTATTTTATACCAAAATACAATTTGAAGTTTTTACTTCTGTATAGGTTTTTACAGATAAATCAACTTAACCACTCACATACACGTGGTATAGTCATATGATGCTTTGAGGTATATCTTGTTTAAATTTCACTTATCGCCAGGGTTTAATATATAACACGCCAATGTAAGACTTTTGGTCGGCGTTTTAAGGGTTTTAACCCATGTATTTTTGGTGGATTAGAATGTAGAGCTTGCTTAGAACACTGATGATGCTCTCTTTAGAGCGAAAACGTTCTGTTTTTTAATGTACCTCTTTATTGGGGTTTTAAATAAATATACCCTTTACACAGAAGATTTTCTTCAATTTTTTTATTTATATTTGCTTATATCAGGTATACTATAATGTTTACACTAGGCCGTACTAGACTAAACTAGTTTATCCTATCGCGTTTAGGACAAACTAGTTTGGCCTAGGCCGAACTAGTTTGTCCTGAAATCGGGTTTGGCCGGTAACATATACACCACTAAACTCATCACAATTTAATCGTTTGCGATTAAATGTGTTAATAATTTTGTAGGTACTCCGGTAACTATTCCGTCATTAAAAGGTGATTTTTTTTTCAGTCGCATAAAGGTTAGCCATCAAAGTAATTTAATAACGTTGCATTGCTGGCTCTATTTGCCTAAAAATTAATTTTATTACGCCATCCCTGATGTATTTAATTTCAAAACTGCACAAACAATTTTTTATAAATCCTAAATATGATACATTTTTTGGTAGGTATCAAACATGTCTGAAATTTCATTCATTACTTCCGAACGAACGGCATCACGTTTATTTCCACTAATGAACTCGCCCGAACAAAGCAAAATAATATAATTTTTTGTTTGATATTTCTTTAATTTAAAATTCTACCGGCTGGACTACAGTGTCCGTACTTTCCATTACACGTAACAAAGTGTTAAAAACAGAAAATTTGTGCGAATATTTGTGTGAATTTAGTTCGCTTCATTGTAGTAACTAATAATCCAACCGGCCCTGAAAAATGCATCCGACTCTTTAAATCCTACATCCTAAAAAGTTACCGATTATATAAATGTACCCCTAAAAATGGATCTGCGTCATAACAAGTTTATTATTGGAGAAGATAAACAAAAATAATTATGGAAGAAATGAACATAAAAAAGCTACTGATTTCGATTTGGCATCTGGAGAAATTCTACAAGAACTATCTGAAGAGTGCTACAGACCTATTACTTACATTAACTCTATACTAAGACTATAGCTATTTGTATAACAAGGGAGGAAAGTGCTACTTTTCCTCCCGAGAATGTTTAATGCCCGATGCATAGTGGAGGGCAGTAATAATTCAAGGGAGGAAAAGGCACTTTACTCCCATGTTGTACATATGGTTTTTCTAACTTCCTCAAATAACAGGTCATTTTTTCATTTTTAAATAATTTATTTATGTAACTAACTAACAAAATTAATTAGAGAACTAAAACTAACAAGTAGGTACAGTAGAACTGTCAACTGTCAAATATACGTCAAATTATTATTGTAAACATTGTTAAACCAAAATAATAATTTACTGCTTTTTATCATTCTGCAAAATACAGGGTGTTCTACAAATAAACGTTAAAATGTTTGTATAGATACTTACGTAATAGATAATAGAATATTGTATAGGGAGTCAATAAGTTATTTCATCAATAACATACCATGACGTCACTTTTACTTTTCCTCCCTAGGGAGGAAAAGTACGACTTTGCTCCCTACAATCAGATTAGGAAAAGTACACTTTCGGTAGAGGTAGGTGGAAAAACTATTTTCCTAACATCTTGAAAGTTGCCCAGATCATTATGATACTTAAGCTTGGGAAAAAAAGCAGAATAATTGCCTTCCCACAGACCGATAAGTCATTAACTTTTTGAGAAAATATAGGTTAAAACACTAAAAAAAACGAAAAGAAAAGAATTCCCGATTACCAACTCGAGTTTCGCAATAAACACGGGGAATAGACCAATATGATACAGTAGTAGTAAATCAAATCAATAAGCATCTGAATAGTAAAGGATATTGTTCAGCTGCTCTCTTCGATATATCTCAGGATTTCGACAAGGTTGCATGAAGAATTGCAAGTTAAACTAAAGAAACTACTGTGGTATTCCCAAATACAACTTCTAAAATCATATCTGATAGATAGTCACTTCAAAATAAAACATAGAAGTGAATAATATAGCGTTCCACTAGGTAGCGTGATTGTACCGATCCTGTTCCTATTGTATACTGCAGACGTGCCATAACACGACTTACCACTGTTGCAATATTTGCTAACAATACAGTCATTTTGGCGTAAACACATCAGCTTCTAGGAACCTGCAAACTATTCTGGACAAGGTCCAAAACGGTCTAAGAAGGTGTATTATTAAAGCAAATGGATTGAAATCAACACACGTGACGTTAACCATCAGCAGAGAAACGTTCCCTCCGGTTCAGTTTATTAATTGCTAAATTCCACAATGTAATAGCGCCAGTTGCATCGGTATGAAGCTGAATCGACGACTGACTTGCACAAAACATTATAGACTCACCGGCACAAAATTCCGCCACCCAAAATTTTGTGATTAAGTTTGACAATTTATAACTTTATTATCTGTGTTCCGATTTTCAAGATTCTTACACCAGTTTGTAGGTACAGTATTGGTATCGCTTGTTATTATTCCGGTAACAAACAATTTTGCTTGCATATCGTTATACAGGGGTGAATGTAAGCGTTGTATTTTCTCCTAAATTTAAAAAATTCTGTGGAAAAATGGAATCGCTGATTTTGTTTCATAGTCATATCATATTATCCCGGAGATATCACTAAAATTTTTTGCTTTGAATTATCCGAATATCTCTTTTCTTGTAAGAGCTGTACCATTTTTTGTAAATAAAAAACACTGATTGACTCATAAAATAAAGGTTAGATTGATAAGATTAGAATGGCCCGCATGCAGCCCAGATCTCAATCCCATTGAGCATTTATGGAATGAATTAAAAAAGTTATTCGCCGTCATCCTAGGCTTCCAGAAAATTTGGTACAGTTATGGCCCTGGTAGAGGAATATCGAGCTATTCCCAGGCAAGGATAACACACCTTTATTCGATGATAAACAGATTGCGAAAGCACTCGTTGCTGCAAGAGTGCAAGAGGTGGACATGCTCGCTATTGAATTGTTTTGTTTTGTTGTTAATTTTGTTTTGTGTGTGTGTGTATGTGTGTGTTTGAAGAGTTGGCTTGGAAGCTAGTCCTTTAGCCACAGAATGGTAATAAAGGTTATTGGTTTTTAAATAATATATCCAACTTTAAAAAGAAAGTTACATATTAGCTCAAATATTTCTCTACTATCTAAAGAAAGTAAATGGGTGATGTTTATGATAAATGATAATTTTAAATAGAGCTGATCTGTTTGATACTTATGTTTACCCCACTTGAAAAGAATATGGTTGATGTCACATTGTGATATATTATCACATAAGCATAACCCAGAAGGGATAATATTTAACTTAGCTAACTGGGAATGCGCCGTGATTGGTTTTCAGACGAGTTATTGTCGCTGTAGTCTTCTTCGACATTGCGTATTTAAAAATATAGGGAATATCTTGTGGTAAGGTAGGGTGGATAGTATAATACTAAGTATTTGAGTTCGCTGCTAATTTTTTCCATTTTTCTCTCCATTTTATTAAAGTTGTGTTATTATAATGTAGCTGTAAGTCACCCAGTGTGAATATAGGTAAATATAATCCAGAATGGGTAGCATCCTTAGCGAGCTGGTCAACTATTACATTTCCCTTGATGCCGGTATGACTTTTTACCCAAATAACTGTAATATCTTTATTATATATTTTATTTTTGATGGCACACAGAATACTATTTCTTTTATGTTGAGTCATATTTGAGTTTAATTCTTTAATGACCGGTAATGAATCTGATAATATAACTGCTTTATTTAATTTGTGTAAATTTAACCAATCTAACGCTTTTTCTATTGCTACCGCTTCAGCATTATATATTAAACAATGTGATGGAAGTTTAATTTTCAAGGATTCGATTTTATGTGGAATGTAAACTGCACAGACTGTGGTACCATCCTTTTTTTTTTGGGACCATAAGTATATACTATAACGTGATCATTATAGTCACTCAATATGGATTTAAGTAAGACAGAGTTTATTTCTGGAGATTCTGTATAATGGTAACTTTGGTAT
Organism: Diabrotica virgifera virgifera; assembly: GCF_917563875.1. Classification (NCBI taxonomy): domain Eukaryota; kingdom Metazoa; phylum Arthropoda; class Insecta; order Coleoptera; family Chrysomelidae; genus Diabrotica; species Diabrotica virgifera. The sequence goes on along the minus strand of NC_065448.1, from coordinate 181,789,308 downwards.
AATGACTTTTGGTTTATTTAACATTACCTGAAAATCACCTCTATATATTGGTAATCTTTTTTCCCTACCATAGATGTTAGAATAATCGTGAGTTTCTAAGGAAGCATAAGCAAGTGGGGGAGAATTTTTTATGCGCCAATAATTATCTGAAAGGTTTTCAGTTGATAACTCATACAGTTGTCTAAGTAGATTATTATTATTTAATCTTAACTTCAAAATATGTTTAATTGCCATCATTTCTCGACGATTTTGAAGAGGCATTTCGTTACTTTCAGCAAGTAGAACAGGGCTAGGAGTAGACTTCATAGTGCCCAAGCATATTCTTAGACATTTGAACTGAATGCGGTCTACAGTCAATAAATGTGTTTTTCTGGCAGCACCATACAGAATGCAACCATAGTCTACAATAGATCGCACGTAGGCTCTGTAAAACATCAGTGCAACTTTAGGGTCAGCACCCCATCTACGATTAGTGACATATTTAAGGATATTAATATTTTTTCACTCCTGCTTTTTATATATTCAACATGTTTTGGCCATAGAAGTTTCGGATCAAGAAGAATGCCAAGATATTTGTATTCTTTGACAATAGGTATATCATATCCAGACAGTTTTATTTTGTCAGGCGTACGAATCCTATGTCTAGTGAATATCATTATGGCTGATTTGTCAGGGGAAATGGTCAGCGCATGATTTGTTACCCAATTATTAACCTTATGCATGATGAAATTCAGAGCCTCCAGGCAATCAGTATACGAGTTACGCTCTGTATAGATGCATATGTCATCGGCGTATTGAATGCAATTAATTGAATTATCAAAAATGCCATGAATACTTGCTGAAAATATGTTGAACAATAACGGACTTAAAACTGATCCTTGTGGTAGACCTGTATGAGCTATTCTAGGACCATGTAGTTGGTTTAAATGATTTTTAATATATATAACACGATTATTATAAAGATGAACAATATTAGAAGCTATATTTTGAGGTAATCCCATATCATAAAGTTTTTTATGTAACATGGTTAAATCAACAGAATCATATGCCCCTTTTAGGTCTAAAAACAAACAAGCAAGATAGTTGTTTCTGGAAAACGTTATTTGAACGTCTGTGACTAAATGTGATATTGCATCAAGTGTTCCAACACCAGACCTAAATCCATATTGTGTACTTGGGAGAATACTATAATGTTTTATAAGCCATCCTAACCTAGTCTTAATCAGTCTTTTGAATGCCTTACATATTATGCAAGACATTAATGATATCGGTCTATAAGAAGAGGAGAGTGTTTTATCTTTATTAGGTTTAAGAATTAAACAGATAATCTTTCATATTATGATCTACATATTTTCCATTGAAAAGCCAATCTTTGAAAATTGTTAGTAGACTTTGTTTACCTATAAGAGGTAATTCATATACAAGGTGTCCCAAAAGTAGTGGAACGGTCGAATATTTCGCGAACTAAACATCGGATCGAAAAACTGAAAAATAAGTGTTCATTCATTTTCAAAAATCTATCCAATGACACCAAACACCAACCTCCACTACACCCCCTGGAGGTGGGGTGGGGGGTAACTTTAAAATCTCAAATAGAAACCCCTAGATTTTCTTACAGATTTGGATTCGTTACGTAAAAGTAAGCAAGTTTTATTCAAGATATTTTTTCGAACTGTGGATAGATGGCGCTATAATTGGGAAAACGATTTATCCTGATAACATGGGTAAATTATAGAAACGGTCTAATATCTCGAGAAATACACTTCCAAATGAGAAACCAAACAAATTTTTTTAATACTTTTCGAAAACCTATCGAATAACACTAAACATAACCCTCCAACCTACCCCCTGGAGGTGGGGTGGGGGGTAACTTTAAAATATTAAATAGCAACCCCCACTTTTTATTACATATTCGGATTTGCCATGAAAAACTAAGCAACATTTATTCGAAACATTTTTTATAATTGTTGATAGATGGCGCTTTAATTGGAAAAATACGATTTATTAGCGCCATCTATCAGCATTTTTAAAAAATGTTTCGAATAAATGTTGCTTAATTTTTCATGACGAATTCGAATCTGCAATAAAAAGTGGGGTTACTATTTAAGATTTTAAAGTTACCCCCCACCCCACCTCCAGGGGGTGGGTTGGAGGGTCATGTTTAGTGTTTGTCGATAGGTTTTCGAAAAATATTAAAAACCTGTTTTTTGGTTTCTTATTTGGAAGTGTAATTCTCGAGATATTAGACCGTTTCTATAATTTACCTATGGTATCAGGATAAATCGTTTTTCCCAATTATAGCGCCATCTATCCACAGTTCAAAAAAATGTCTTGGATAAAAGTTGCTTACTTTTACGTAACGAATGCAAATCTGCAAGAAAAACAAGAAAAACTAGGGGTTTCCATTTAAGATTTTAAATATACCCCCACCCCACCTCCAGGGGGTGTAGTGGGAGTTGGTGTTTGGTGTCATTGGATAGATTTTTGAAAATGATTGAAAACATATTTTTCAGTTTTTCCATCCGATGTTTAGTTCGCGAAATATTCGACCGTTCCCCTACTTTTGGGACACCCTATATAATGTTATAAGTAATTTGATAAAAATGTGGAACACTTCACGATTTTGCGTGTCATCCTTACGCAGGGGCCATGATAATCTTCTCTGTATCGTTCCAATTTTAGTATATGTACCGCCGAAGCGAGTACTAATTTTGTTTTGTTTTGTTAATTTTAGTGCGTTTGATGTCTAATTAAATAAACCTTCAAAGCAGTATTTTTATTTACACCTCTTACAATAAAAGAGATATTCGGATAATTCAAAAAACAAAAACCTTAGTAATATCTCCAAGATAATACGAAAGGAATATGAAACAAAATCAACACTCCAATTTTTCCACAGATTTTTTTAAATTTATGAAAAAAACAACTTTTTCATTTACCCCGTATAATGCCATTTAAGCAAAAAAGTTTTGTTAACGGAATAATAACAAACGACATCAATAGATGTACCTACAAACTGGTGCAAGAATCTTAAAAATCGGAGTACAAATAATAATACTCCAGGGAAATAAGGTTTTTGTCGGGACACTTGAGCAGCCAGGTTGCAAATGGGTTTTTTGGGTACTATTTACCTAATACATTAGAAATACAAAAATGTCCGTCACAGTTCAGACGAGAATTTTAGTTATTAACAAATAAGGGTTAAAAATGGCAGTTTTTTCGTTTAAATCGCTGCAGGTAAAAATAGGATAATTAAATATCATATTTATAGTATTCTTCTTTTAGTAGATGAGCCAATGATTAAAACAGCAGTTTTTTAATTTTGGTCCGATCATTTGTTGCTTCGAAAATTGCAAAATAAAACTAAAATTTCGAAAATAAAAAATTTGCTATAACTTTCGCGAAAGTGACCTTACGACTTTTATATTTCACAAAAAGTTGAGTCAAAGAGTCCATATACTGCACAAAAAAATTTTAAGACCATTGAAATTTTTTTCAATTTGTTTATCCCAAAGAGCTTTTTTTTTGTAATGTTATTGTTCAGAAAATAATAGTTATATAGAAATTCTGTGAAAACCGCATGAAAGAACAATAGTCTTGTTTTCAAATTATTGAAGAAAATCATTAAAAAGTAATTTTTGTCACTACGAAAACATTTTACTAAAGTAGAGTCATTTTTGGCTTGAAAACAATTTGAATAGCTTTGTTAATTTTGACTGTAGAGTAAATTTACCTTGGAATTTCAAAAGCTGGTATTTTTACACAAATTTTCAAAAAAAACTTTTCGCCTATGGTAATTGCGGTCAAAGTTAACCACTTTTATTATTTAATTCACAGTTACTTCAGTATTACATTAAATTCTCCTGTAAAAGTGTTAGTTACCATACTACTCCGAAAAGGCTTGGCCGATTTTTATGAAATTTTACAAGTATATCCTAGGGGACTGAGAATAGGTTTTAATCTATTTTTCATATCCATAAATTATAAGGGGAGTTGCCACCCTGACATTTTTTTAAATTTTTTTGGACAAAATTGTCTATCTTAATTTTATATGATGTAGGCTTAAAAATAACATACAACCCTTAATTTACACTTTTCCATCACCAACCCCTATTTGTTAGTACCCATCTATATATTTACATCCATAAAATTCTCCTGTCATAGTGTTAGTTGTCATACTCCTCCGAGACCGCTTGACCGATTTTTATGAAATTATATATGTATATTCGGTAGGTCTAAGAATCGGTCGTAATCTATTTTTCATATCCCTGAGTGATAAGGGAACTCCCCCTAACATTTTGAAATGTTAGGTGGGGATTTACGTACATAACGTACTCTACAAGACTACGAGTACATACAATTTAAAAAAATTATGATTAAAATCCATCAACAAGCTCTGGAGATATTAATCGCAGCATATGTTTGAAGAATCAGTTTCATTTTTTGAGTGCACGGATTTTAATAAATTTATTCCCACCGACCGCAAATCGATTTAGTTAGAACGTTATTTTTAAAGCTTTATTAACAACTCTGTTGAAGTTTAAAGTTTACTCAAACTTTTACGCATAAACTATATACCTTCAACTTCGAAATGGCGCTAGCTGGGTTGCTTAATTGTTATAAACAAAGTAGCTGTCAATTAAATAAAACAAGTGGCTAACTTTGACTGTAATTAACCTAGGCAAAAAGTGTTTTTTTGAAAATTCGTATAAAAATACCAGCTCTTCAAATCCCAAAGTAGCTTTAATCTACAGTCAATATTAACAAAGTTATTCAAATTGTTTTTGAACTAAAAATGGACCTACTTTAGTAAAATGTTTTCGGAATGATTAAAATGATTTTTTAATGATTTTTTTAAATCTCTTTGAAAACATGACTTTTCTTCTTTCATATGGTTTTCACAGAATTGCTAGTACATTACTATTTTCTGAACAACAATATTGCGAAGAAAAAGCTCATTGGGATAAACAAATTGAATAAAATTCAAAATAATAGACGAATCGTCTTAAAATTTTTTGAGCATTATACTGACTATTTGTCTCAACTTTTTGTGCAATATGAAAGTCTTAAGATAATTTTCACAAAAGTTATAGCATTTTTTTTTTATTTTCTTAATTTTAGTTTTATTTTGCAATTTCTGAAGCAACAAATGATCAAACCGAAATTCCAAAACTGTCATTTTAAACCTTGGCTCATCTACTAAAAGAATAACAGTATAAACAAGATATTTAATTACCCTATTTTTACCCGTACCGATTTAAACGAAAAAACTGCCATTTTTGACACTGTAACGATTAGCTATTACCATCGTTACTAAAATATTTATTCCAATAGGAACTAGGTATGCAACCAACTTTACAGACAATTGTATTGAAAGTTGCCGTTGATCGACGACAAAATTGGTAACTTTTGGGGAATTCAGAACCTAGAAGTTGGTTTGTGTGTCGATACGGCTTCCGGCTGACGTGATTGTCATTGAAGAAGGGGCTATTCGTCACTTCAATCTCGGCTGTTGTTGAAATCAGACTTATCAGCCATCACGCCAGTGGCCATAGAATATACGTTTACGTGGGAAGAATTTGTTTTGTTCTTGGTTGTTAAGTGGTTTTGAAAAGAAGAGGTTTTTTTTTTGTTTTCCAACACCTTTTTGAGGAGTAATGGGTATGTATTAAAAAAATGATGTTTTTTCCTTAAATAAAAAATAACCCTGTTATTCATTTCAAATATCTTACATATATTATCTTTAAATGAATTGTTATTCTTCAATCATCAGATTTGCAATATTTCAATACCATCGCACTTATTTTTTTCTACAGAGAAAAAAATTCTTTCTAACTATATACTTCCAGTTCAAAATCAGTTTGGAATTAATGACCATTCTCCTTCTCTCCTTTATATAACTCCATAAAATAATCTTAATTACCAGATTCATATTTACTTGTTCAAATACTTCCTTATAGTCGTTTAAAAAGGCTCTTTCCAGTCAAGGATAATCAAGGTCACTGACATTTCAAGCAAGTACATCAAACTTCATTTTTTCTCAGATTTTTTCTCTGTCAAGTTCTGATAAGGTGGTACACCTTTTTGCAGAGGCCCTGTTTCTTGTGTGGTCAAGGCAATCAGCTGATCAAGGTTTGTTTTTTTAGCCACTGGTGGAGATCAAGATTAAGTCAATCCTTTTTTTTGGGATATGGAATAAATAGAGGATAAAATTGAGTTCCTTTGGCATTGGATGGATTTTATTTTTTGTTTTTTGGAGATAGACAGTTTTTCCGGTGCTAGGAAGTACCTCCTTGTCGCACCACATCGTCGTACCTTCTGGTTGGTGAGAAGTACTCCCCCTAAGGTAGAGGAAACCTGGAATATACCTTACTTGGCTCTCCCGCATCAACTTAACCGGAGTTTGGAGAAGCCACAGGCCTACTGTTTGTAGAAACGACAGGTTTTATTATTAAAATTTACATTTTCAATTCTTTTTCATAACATATTTCGACTTTAACATTTTTAATAACATATATAATCTTAATAATCATATAAATTCATTTTTCTAAAATCAATTAACGTAATCATAATCAATATTTTCTTTTCCACAACTTTTATATGTCATTTTCATTATTGTATTAGCATTTTATTTTATTTAAAATAGTCCGGAGACCATAACCTATCTGGTAAGATACTGTGCACACTATCTCGGGTTATTATCACAATATATCAGTATTGTCCGGTGTGTCATTCCGATCAGATGTGGGATTGTCAACCAATATTGTAATCCTCCTTAATAATAAGTTTTTGTACACCCATATTTAGATCCATTAACTGTCTTAGTATAATAAATTCAATATATTTGCTTTTCTTTACTGTAATATCTGTGTAATAGACAGGAGCGTACTAGCTTAGTACGTCAGGTGGTTAGCTAGTTTGTATAAAATTGTATATAGGGGTTATAGGTATTTTTTTTTCATTAAATTTGTTGGTTGTACATATATGTTTTATTATCCTACCATTTTAATAGTATTAGTTAGGTACAGCAATATAGGTCACGTGGAGAAGAAAATATTCAATTCTTCCCTGGCGCTCAACACTACTTCTGAATATCTTCTTGATCAATAGTTCTTTTCTTTTCATTACTCGTTATATTGGTTTGTTTTCTTTATCATTCAAGTATTTCAGTAGGTACCGTCTTACTAGGGCGTGCAAATACGGCCTGATCCTCCCCTGGGCCCTACTGTTTAGTCTCTTCAATTTCCAGCTAGCCTAGTTTGAGGAAACTTCCATAAATAAGTAATTACCCTTTAAAGCTATATCTATTCTGCCACAACAAAACCCCGGTTTTTGTTACAATTGACGCTCGCCAACGTGGAGCCCGATTTTCAGTAAGACAGTACCTTTCTTTATTTTGTTGCTTATTGTAAATTTTTCTAGTAAGTATCTTTCTGGTTCATTGTTGTATATTTTGTAATTATATAGAGATACATTTTTGATTCCTTTTGTACGTTATTTGGAAAATACACTAGTGCACTTGTATTGCTGTATTGGTACTATTTTAATTTATTTGAAATAATAATTGTAAATCGTGAGTAGGATAATATTTGAACAGGTGTATTGGTTGACATTTCGGTCTGGTCGGTTTGGTGATACCTGGATATTTATTTTGAAAAATTTTGAATGATTTATTTTTTTTTTGATATCTAGGTACATTACTACTTTTGATTTAGGTGCAGCCACAATATACTACAGTTAGCTAAATTTTTGCTTACCATACCTATATATAATTTATAAAGTTTTCATTTTTTTTATATACATTTTCGTTTAACCATTTACTTAAATTATTTTAAATATCTACCCCAAATATATATCTCGGTTATATTTGGTTTGTCGGTTTGTTAGGTCGTTAGTTTAGCAGCTCGTCGGTTGAGCAGCTTATTTAGTAGATTGTCGGTTAATTGGGTCGTTAGTTTGTTGGGGTGGGTTCGGTTTGTCGTTGTTGGGTTGGGTTTATTGTTAATAATTCTTTCCCTATCACCATGTGTACCTTTCAGCCAGAACATTTGTTAGTTAAGGAGTTAGATTATGAGCTGAGGATAAGGGAAATAGAGGTTGAAGAAGCCGCTAAATGTGATAGAAAACGCAGTCTATTGCGTGGTGCTCTTAAACAGGAGCAAGGAAATAGGAGTTTCCGTCAGATTTCAGCTGCAGCTATTCCTTTCCTGGAACAACAACAGGGAATAAATGAGACACTAGAGGATCTTACGCAAAAGATAAATAATTTTAGAGGGACTCTCCATGATAGCATGTATTCTAGATACATTTCACGTCTTGCTCATATCTCTGGTCGTGTCCACTTATTATGTTGCTCAGATGAGGAGCAACAACTTTACAAACGCTCTATGTCCATTAGGATTCTCAGTCTAGAAGGTGAACTCGATTCTCGAGTAAATCCTCTAGCCACGTCCACTCCTGTTTCCTCAGTTCAAGCCTCTAATTCCTTGTTACATCCCAAGCCTGTGCAGGTACATAAGTGGGGAGTTTCGTTTTCTGGTGAAGGTCATTATGACCAAGTAATTTCATTTTTAGATAGGGTAGAATGTCTTCGTGTTTCAAGAGGTGTGAGTGAGGAAGATCTTTTTTCAGCTTCTGCAGAATTATTTACAGGCCATGCTTTTACGTGGTTTATGAACAACCGTGGTAGCTTTACCACTTGGACTGATTTGGCTCAGAAACTAAAATCTGACTTTCTGCCGTACTCTTTCCAAACTGATCTCTTAGACGAGATCAAGAACCGCAAGCAGAAACCTGGAGAATCAGTAACTATGTTTATCAACACTATGTTGGGTATGTGTAGTCGTTTAGACACCCCTTTAACAGATAATGCAAAAATTAAGATAATTTTAAAATGTTTGCTACCTTTTTACCATGCCCAATTGGCACTTGTTGATATAGCCACTATCGAAGACCTGACAGATAAGTGTAAACGGTTAGAGGAAACTCTATCCTGGTCTTTTCATCCTCCTACAACATCTAATTCTGGTGCTGGATTTAACTCTCACTCCTCGAGAAATCGTTCTTGGCAATCTAGACCCCATACACCGAATGTGTCTGTGACTACTTATTCCTTTTCTTGCTGGAATTGTCAGGGGGTTGGTCACGCATTTCGGGATTGTACCAGACCCCAAACACGGATTTTCTGTCACGGTTGTGGTAGAGAAAATACGCTTAAACGTAACTGTTTTAAGTGTTCGGGAAACGAGCATGCAGAGGCTCGTACCCTGAGCGTTCCTCAAACAGCAGCCCCATCAGGGAATATGACCGCAGCTGTAGACGAAGCTTCAGGTCCAATACCCGCCAGCAGCTCAAACACACACTCTCAGGAAGGAAGAAACACTTCCAACCGGAGACCAACACGCAAACCGAAATCAGGGAAAAAGTAATTGTTAGTAACACTTCAGTTGACTCGTACGGTTCGCTTGATCGTAGATTATCCCCTCCAGTCTTAAGCTGGAATTTTAGTAATAAGCATAATCAAGACGAGGAAACAGTTCCAAATTCTATACCAGGTTGTACGTTTGTAAATAATAATAATATGTCTATGTTAATACCAGACAATTTTGAAAATAAATCAGATATTTTGGATTTTGATATAAATTCGTTATTAGTTAGGAAACATAATGATAACCGACCTTATCTTGAAATTGAAATTTTAGGACAATCTTGTTTAGCTCTATTAGATAGTGGCTCTAACATTTCTTTAATAGGTTTGTATTCGCTGAAATTGTTAGAAAACACCGATATTAATGTTATGCCTATTTCTTCTCTGCAAGTCTCTACTGCGGATGGTGCAGTCCAGTCAATTACAGGTAAATTTGACACAGAAATCGTAGTTGCCAATATTCGGAAAATAATTACATTTTATGTTATCCCTTCAGTTAAAAATTCTATAATTCTTGGCATGGATTTCTTAAATGCATTTAATAGTACATTAAACTGTTCAGATTTTTCGTTGTTTATATCTTCCTTTAATGTCGCAACTGTAAGTGCCATTCGTGAGTTCTCTAATTTGTCTAGCTTAGAACAGAACCAGTTAGAGAATATTATCTCTAAATTTTCCTCTATCTCTTCCAAAGATAAATTAGGCCGTACACATTTAATATCTCATACTATCGAAGTGAACACTACATCTCCTTTCAGACAATATCAATATCCCATACCTCAGGCATGGCAAGCAGATTTAAGTAAAGAAATTGATTCGATGCTCTCTTTAAACATTATCGAAAAGTCGACGTCGTCATTTTGTTCGCCGTTATGGATGACGAAGAAGAAGGATGGATCATTCCGAGTATGCTTCGATGGTCGCAAACTTAATAGTATCACTACTAATCGAGATGCTTATCCCATCCCTCGGATAGATATAATTCTGAGCAAACTTCAGAATGCCAAATATATCTCTTCGATCGATTTATCCAAAGCCTTCTTACAAATTCCGTTAAGCGAAGAGAGTAAGAAGTATACTGCTTTCGCTGTCAGTGGTAAAGGGTTATTTCAATTTGTCACAATGCCTTTCGGTCTAGTTTCAGCTCCGCAAACAATGTGTCGTCTAATGGACTTGGTTATTGGTCCACAACTTGAACCATTTGTATTTTATTACTTAGATGACATTATAGTTGTTACTTCTGATTTTTCCTCACATATTGAGATATTGGAGAAGTTATTTTCACGCCTTAAAGAGGCTAATCTCACTGTTAATTTAGAGAAATGTAACTTTTGTCGTCCTAATTTGAAATTTCTAGGATATGTTGTTGATCATCAAGGTTTGAGAACAGACCCTGATAAAGTAACCGCTATTAAGGACTTCCCCATTCCTAAAACTACTACACAATTACGTAGAATCTTGGGCATGTGTGGTTACTATCGTCGATTTGTGCCTTCTTATTCTACTTTATTATCACCCCTTACTGACCTCCTTAAGAATAGGAAAAAGGGCCAGACTATCACCTGGACTCCTGAAGCCGATGATGCTTTTCATCGCATTAAGGAAGCTCTTACCAGTGCTCCGGTCATGACTTCACCTGATTTCAGTGAACACTTCTACCTCATGACGGATTGTTCGAATACCGCTTCAGGTGGCGTACTCTTTCAGATGAAAGATGGTTCTGAACACCCCATAGCATATACTAGTAAGAAGCTTAATAAGGCTCAGAAAAACTATTCCACTACAGAGCGTGAACTCCTTGCTATTATTCATGGCTTGGAGGCTTTCCGTTACTATTTAGAAGGTCGTAAGTGTACCCTTATTACTGACCATAGTTCATTATTGTGGATGCATTCTATGCGTAACCCCTCCCAACGTTTGTCTCGATGGATTTGTAAGTTGTCAGCCTTTGATTATAATATCGTCCATCGTAAGGCAAATGGTGTTGTAGTAGCTGATGCTTTGTCTCGAACATTTGATGTCAATCTTCTTGACTTATCCACTTTAGTTCCGGATGCATGGTATCAAAAAATGTTGGAAAAGGTTACTCAAACACCTGATCAGTATCCTGATTTTAACCCATTTAGCGCCAAAGTTGCGAAAACGCACCATTTTTTTGTAGATTTTTTTTTTTGACAATTCGTTAATTTTTTTTAATTCTTTGTATTTTTTAAGCAACCAGAAGATATAAGTGTAACTAAATTTAATTTTGTTTAATTTAGAAACTCATGCTTTCATCACAAAAATATTTTCTAAATGTCCGACATTTTCAATCCTTCGACGCAACTTTATTTTTACTGTAGTAATTTTATCGGCATAACACTTTTGTGGTCAAATAAATTAAAACATTATTTTTTTAACCTATTTGTACACCAATTGTTATAAAAATACAAAAAAAAATAATTTCTGAGTCATCAAATCTCGTGTTTGAAAATAATGGTTCGATAACGAACCATTGGCGGAAGTCGACATATGTCGACTGATCAGGAATAAGTTCAAGGTGATGCACAGGCAGTAATTTGTTGGGATATTTCTTTATTATGTGTAAAAACACGTATCCACTATGCTTGCACTGCGAGCTCCTGCAACTGCTCCACATAGTGGACACGTTTGGCGCTCCCGGGCTGTGCAATTGTGCGCAATCTGCCTCGGCGCTCCAATCTGGGGCGGTTTATATGCAAGGAAGCGCATACCGTATCGATTGGAGCAGTTGCAGGGAGCGCGGAGCGCAAGAAGTTCGTGAACATAGTGGATGGTTGGCGCTCTCGGACCATGCAACAGTGTGCGCTCCGCCTCAACGGTCCAATAGGTGGCGGTTTATATGTAGAGGAGAGCATGCATGTAGATGGGAGCAGTTGCAGGGAGCGCGGAGCGCAAGAGGTTCGTGAACATAGTGGATGGTTGGCGCTCTCGGACCATGCAACAGTGCGCGCTCCGCCTCGGCGTTCCAATTGGTGTAGGTTTATATGTAAAGGAACGCATACCGTATCGATTGGAGCAGTTGCAGGGAGCGCGGAGTGCAAGAGGTTCGTGAACATAGTGGATGGTTGGCGCTCCCGGACCGTGCAACAGTGCGCCAACGACCGTGCGGCAGTGCCTCGGTGGTCCAATATTACGAACATAGTGGATACGTACCTTTAGAAAGACGGGTATTCTGGTATTCAATTTTGTTATAATCTAGGGTGGGGGAGGGGGGGCTCCATAAGGGAGTTTGTGTAGTGTTGTAGACAGTAGACAATATGTCGATTTGTCGAATTTATGCAACTTGCACAGTGCAAGATACAGGATTGGAAAGTGTAAACTTGAAATATCTAAAATAATTTCTAAAAAGGATAGAGGGCCGTTCGACTTCGTTTTTGACAAAGAAGCTGAAGAAGGTGTAGGCAATGTTCTAACCATATTATTTTTGTTTATGAAAACTTCCAGGTCCATTTACACTCTAAATGTTTTAAGACTTTTCACAACAAATAAAATTGTGTATTTCAATTTTTATATCTTATTTCCGCCAAAGGTTCGAAAACGAACCATTTTGTTGTTGTGACACCTGCCATTATCAAAGTGTAAAAAAAATTTTTTACGAATGTTTAAGTTTATTTTACTCTAGTTAATCAAATATATTACATATTATTGCAGTATTTCTTTGCTTGGCGGTTAATGGGTTAAAGTAGAAAATAATATCCTTTATAAACATGTCGTTAGTTCAGTGGAAGCTTTGTCTAATATGTCTGATTGGAAGATTGTTGTCCCAACAGCAAACCGGGATGAAATTCTTCGTACATTTCATGATAATGTGACATCTGGTCATTTTGGTTCTTATAAAACATTTAGTAGGATAGCAGAATTATATTATTGGCCTGGCATGCGCAACTATCTCAAGAAATATATTTCTAGATGTAGAGTTTGTGCTACTTGCAAGCCAAGTACTATGCCACAAGCTGGATTAATGGGTACTTTTAGGAACATTGACTTCCCATGGCAGATGATATCCATGGATCTGATTGGGCCATATCCTCGTAGTTACAATGGCTATACCTATTGTTTAGTAGTTGTGGACTACTTTACTAAATTTCCACTAGTTTTTCCTCTTCGGAATGCTACTGTCCCTGCCATTGTGAAATATTTGGAAGAACAAGTCTTTTTGTTGTTTGGTGTTCCCCAAATTGTGTCTTGTGACAATGGTCCTCAATTTGTGTCTAAGGCCTTTAAGGACCTTCTAACTAAGTACAAAGTGCAGAAGATCTTTTATAATGCTGCATATCATCCGCAAGCTAATCATAGTGAGCGAGCGAACCGCAGTATTGTAACAGCCCTTAGATCGTACACCTATCCAGATCACAGAGCTTGGGACCAGTATATTCACTCAATAGCTCAAGCCATAAGAACTTCGGTCCATGAAGTTACTCAATGTTCTCCAGCTTATCTGAATTTTGGTAGAAATATTGCTTTGTCTGGTGATTATTTTGGTTTAATTTCAGACAATTCCACAAATCTCCCTCAGATCTCTGAGAAACTTCATCGTTTAGATGATGTTCAGACTTTGCCCCCAATATTTGCAGACATCAGGAAGAAGTTAAAATCTTCTTACCTTAAGTCACAGAGTCAATACAATTTGAGGAAAAGAGATTTGCGATTCTTTGTTGGTGATCGGGTATTAAAACGTAATTTTGTTAAGTCAAGCAAAGGTGATGCTATTTCTGCCAAATTTTGTCAGAAATATGTCCCATGTGTTTTCAGTAAAGTAATCTCTCCTTTAATATATGAATTAAAAGATAGTTCGTCCAACAGGAAACTTGGTCGATTTCACATAAAGGACTTACTACCAGATAATACTGTCAACGACTTAGCATCTTCGTCGTCAGAAGAAGAAGATTAACTTAACAGGTTTGATCAAGTTAATTCCTCTTTCTAAATTTTAGAAATACTCGATTGTTCAATGAATAGGTTAACGATTGGATTTTGATTTTAGTCACCAGATAGGGACTCTATGTTTTATCTATTATAGTAGTCTTTCTAGCTTTCCATATTCTATGTATCTGAGATGTCATTAGTTTATTATTGAGATTTAGCTTAGTTGGGCTTAATATTGAACTGGTATGGAACTGTTAACACCTTGTATGTGATTATGCTTATATATGTCATCACTTGTAGATTAGTGTATCTACCAAATAGGTTTAGTTTTGTGTTTGATTTTGTAGTTTCTACTGGAAAGTTAATGGAACAGTGCTTAGCATGATTCCTTGGTACATTAGCTTATTTTTGCCTAAAGAAGTCATCGTGATATTTGTTTGGGTAAATGCAATTTTAGTATACAGTGTGATCCCAAAGTTATACTTCATGTGTCCAAATTTTGATAAAGTTAATTGAGATTAAATTTATGATAAAGACTATGAAACATTTCATTATTTATTGTAGTGAACATTTCTTAGGAAAGTGGTTTGCCTAGCTTGGCTATGCAAATACGTGGGTTCGAGACTTGTTGCTTATCGACTGTGCACCTGATAGGAAGCAGATTTCATTGCTCACAGTTGCCTAGTTCCAAGCCATACCTCAATTAGTTCAGATGCTGAATCTTTATGATAGAATGTTTAATCATCATTTTAATCATGCACTAGGCATTCTTATTCGATTTTCAGTTTACATTCATTCTGAAGAAACTTAGTCTTAACTTGTATGTTTATCTATCCTTCTTAAGTTTACTATTTTATTAGTCTGATAATGATAGTAACTTCTTTGCTATATTGAAATATTGTAGCTTTTGTATTCACCAAGGGATTATTTTGTTCAAGCATCATCTTTCCGAGGAACTAAATTTTTTTGTTCATATGTACCTTAGGGTCAGGATCAATATCCTATTCTCTGTGAGTAACTAGGGAACATTTCTTAATCTGCAGTTTCTTTAGAAATTGATTTACTTGTTCTCTAGTATTTCCATAATTGGATTTATTTATAAGAGTTATTAATATGTGACTTCTTGAATTCTTTCATGAGAGATGACTTCGAAATATTGGTTAGCTTCTTCTGGCCATTCTTATCATTCTGTTGTAGCTATAGCTATAGTTAGAGAATCCCAGAGTAAGCTAACTTCTGTTAGGTCAACTATTCGATTAGTTACCCTTAGATAGATCTCCCATTGAATCTGATACAAATCTGATGATCGGTTGAGTTAAGGTCATGGTAACAAATATGTAATCATACATCTAGTACATTTAGTACTAGGTTGTAGCGTTGCTCAATTAAATCTGCCTGATTGTTCCACCTTGGATATGCTTCAATATAAATCTGTTGTCTAATGTCGGATCAATTTAGGATAAAAGGCTTGCTACAATAATTTCCTTTCTTGTCAATAACTCTTATATTTATTTTGATATACTATGGTCTATGTTGGCTTATTGCGAATTGGCTACGAAATCTACTAATTGTTCACTTTGGATATGCTCTATTTAAATCTGTTGTCCATCGATAGAACGATCTTGTATTACTCGTCCCATTCGACATTTTTTTTTGGATTAGGATTTATCTGAATTATGTAATTTAGAAAAGGGTTATAATAAACCTTAAATATGTATGTTGGTACCATATGTGATATATTGGTCATTAGGACAACTCCATTTACATGACTCATAATTTGCGGTTAGGTATAATCGATCGAGTCAAATGTAAGTGTTTATAAGTTAGTCGTTGTATAGGTTATGTTTTGTTTTGCAGTTATGAATATGGTTATTATGGTGTTCTTGTTGACTATAATTTGGGGTTTTATCAAAATCTACTGAATCAACTTGAACACAATTTGGTCTTTATGATGTATGCCACCGAGAACTTGTCCTACGAGTTCTGTGTCACCAATATAGGTTATTTTAGAGTAGAGTAGTATTCTTAGATTCGTAGTATATTTTAGATATTTGGTTATTCACGTCTGTGTTGGATCCCACAGCGTGTGATTTTTTTTTATGGATACTTGTATTGAGTATTTATATATGTATAAAAAAAATTGTTCATTAGATCAATTTTTTTTTCTCCGAGTAACGGGGGAATGTAACGATTAGCTATTACCATCGTTACTAAAATATTTATTCCAATAGGAACTAGGTATGCAACCAACTTTACAGACAATTGTATTGAAAGTTGCCGTTGATCGACGACAAAATTGGTAACTTTTGGGGAATTCAGAACCTAGAAGTTGGTTTGTGTGTCGATACGGCTTCCGGCTGACGTGATTGTCATTGAAGAAGGGGCTATTCGTCACTTCAATCTCGGCTGTTGTTGAAATCAGACCCATCAGCCATCACGCCAGTGGCCATTACAGAGAATATAAAATTTTAGTTGAAATGTTTGAATAGAATATACGTTTACGTGGGAAGAAGTTGTTTTGTTCTTGGTTGTTAAGTGGTTTTGAAAAGAAGAGGTTTTTTTTTTTGTTTTCCAACACCTTTTTGAGGAGTAATGGGTATGTATTTAAAAAATGATGTTTTTTCCTTAAATAAAAAATAACCCTGTTATTCATTCCAAATATCTTACATATATTATCTTTAAATGAATTGTTATTCTTCAATCATCAGATTTGCAATATTTCAATACCATCGCACTTATTTTTTTCTACAGAGAAAAGAATTCTTTCTAACTATATACTTCCAGTTCAAAATCAGTTTGGAATTAATGACCATTCTCCTTCTCTCCTTTATATAACTCCATAAAGTAATCTTAATTACCAGATTCATGTTTACTTGTTCAAATACTTCCTTATAGTCGTTTAAAAAGGCTCTTTCCAGTCAAGGATAATCAAGGTCACTGACATTTCAAGCAAGTACATCAAACTTCATTTTTTCTTAGATTTTTTCTCTGTCAAGTTCTGATAAGGTGGTACACCTTTTTGCAGAGGCCCTGTTTCTTGTGTGGTCAAGGCAATCAGCTGATCAAGGTTTGTTTTTTTAGCCACTGGTGGAGATCAAGATTAAGTCAATCCTTTTTTTTGGGATATGGAATAAATAGAGGATAATTTTGAGTTCCTTTGGCATTGGATGGATTTTATTTTTTGTTTTTTGGAGATAGACAGTTTTCCCGGTGCTAGGAAGTACCTCCTTGTCGCACCACATCGTCGTACCTTCTGGTTGGTGAGAAGTACTCCCCCTAAGGTAGAGGAAACCTGGAATATACCTTACTTGGCTCTCCCGCATCAACTTAACCGGAGTTTGGAGAAGCCACAGGCCTACTGTTTGTAGAAACGACAGGTTTTATTATTAAAATTTACATTTTCAATTCTTTTTCATAACATATTTCAACTTTAACATTTTTAATAACATATATAATCTTAATAATCATATAAATTCATTTTTCTAAAATCAATTAACGTAATCATAATCAATATTTTCTTTTCCACAACTTTTATATGTCATTTTCATTATTGTATTAGCATTTTATTTTATTTAAAATAGTCCGGAGACCATAACCTATCTGGTAAGATACTGTGCACACTATCTCGGGTTATTATCACAATATATCAGTATTGTCCGGTGTGTCATTCCGATCAGATGTGGGATTGTCAACCAATATTGTAATCCTCCTTAATAATAAGTTTTTGTACACCCATATTTAGATCCATTAACTGTCTTAGTATAATAAATTCAATATATTTGCTTTTCTTTACTGTAATATCTGTGTAATAGACAGGAGCGTACTAGCTTAGTACGTCAGGTGGTTAGCTAGTTTGTATAAAATTGTATATAGGGGTTATAGGTATTTTTTTTTCATTAAATTTGTTGGTTGTACATATATGTTTTATTATCCTACCATTTTAATAGTATTAGTTAGGTACAGCAATATAGGTCACGTGGAGAAGAAAATATTCAATTCTTCCCTGGCGCTCAACACTACTTCTGAATATCTTCTTGATCAATAGTTCTTTTCTTTTACGAAGCAAGCTTTCAATCCTAATAGTAAATAATTAATATTGAAAAATATCAAAAATTACTAAAAGATTTTTAAATTGAAAGCTTACTGGTACATCCCCATGTATACACCTCCAAGACTTCTACAATTTGCAAGTCATATGGATGCTGCAGTAAAGACGATAGGGAAGGAATTCTAAACTTTGCAATTCAAATCCCCCGTCTGCAGCCGGTTAGGAACTGAAAGATGCACCATAGTTACTCTACTGAGTAATAAGAAAATAAAATAAAAATGTGTGTACCATTTTTATATATTCGGCTGCAATACGAAGGAAAAACAATCTTACTTTTTAATTAGAATAAGGAGTGCAGCCAGTCCCTTTAACTGCAATTTTCTGCTCTTATTGGAGCTTCATCAGAAGGAACGTAGGCACTGTTCTCCTTAATCCAATCAAATCGCATCGAAATGTTTTTCCAAATATTGCAGCCAAAATGATGGTATTGGGTGGCTAGCGCCATCTGGCCGTAAAAATATTTGAATTGCAAAGTTTAGAATTCCTTCCCTATCGTCTTTACTGCAGCATCCATATGACTTGCAAATTGTAGAAATCTTGGAGGTGTATACATGGGGATGTACCAGTAAGCTTTCAATTTAAAAATCTTTTAGTAATTTTTGATATTTTTCAATATTAATTATTTACTATTAGGATTGAAAGCTTGCTTCGTATTTTTACGGCCAGATGGCGCTAGCCACCCAATACCATCATTTTGGCTGCAATATTTGGAAAAACATTTCGATGCGATTTGATTGGATTAAGGAGAACAGTGCCTACGTTCCTTCTGATGAAGCTCCAATAAGAGCAGAAAATTGCAGTTAAAGGGACTGGCTGCACTCCTTATTCTAATTAAAAAGTAAGATTGTTTTTCCTTCGTATTGCAGCCGAATATATAAAAATGGTACACACATTTTTATTTTATTTTCTTATTACTCAGTAGAGTAACTATGGTGCATCTTTCAGTTCCTAACCGGCTGCAGACGGGGGATTTGAATTGCAAAGTTTAGAATTCCTTCCCTATCGTCTTTACTGCAGCATCCATATGACTTGCAAATTGTAGAAGTCTTGGAGGTGTATACATGGGGATGTACCAGTAAGCTTTCAATTTAAAAATCTTTTAGTAATTTTTGATATTTTTCAATATTAATTATTTACTATTAGGATTGAAAGCTTGCTTCGTATTTTTACGGCCAGATGGCGCTAGCCACCCAATACCATCATTTTGGCTGCAATATTTGGAAAAACATTTCGATGCGATTTGATTGGATTAAGGAGAACAGTGCCTACGTTCCTTCTGATGAAGCTCCAATAAGAGCAGAAAATTGCAGTTAAAGGGACTGGCTGCACTCCTTATTCTAATTAAAAAGTAAGATTGTTTTTCCTTCGTATTGCAGCCGAATATATAAAAATGGTACACACATTTTTATTTTATTTTCTTATTACTCAGTAGAGTAACTATGGTGCATCTTTCAGTTCCTAACCGGCTGCAGACGGGGGATTTGAATTGCAAAGTTTAGAATTCCTTCCCTATCGTCTTTACTGCAGCATCCATATGACTTGCAAATTGTAGAAGTCTTGGAGGTGTATACATGGGGATGTACCAGTAAGCTTTCAATTTAAAAATCTTTTAGTAATTTTTGATATTTTTCAATATTAATTATTTACTATTAGGATTGAAAGCTTGCTTCGTATTTTTACGGCCAGATGGCGCTAGCCACCCAATACCATCATTTTGGCTGCAATATTTGGAAAAACATTTCGATGCGATTTGATTGGATTAAGGAGAACAGTGCCTACGTTCCTTCTGATGAAGCTCCAATAAGAGCAGAAAATTGCAGTTAAAGGGACTGGCTGCACTCCTTATTCTAATTAAAAAGTAAGATTGTTTTTCCTTCGTATTGCAGCCGAATATATAAAAATGGTACACACATTTTTATTTTATTTTTTTTTTTTTTTTTTTTTTTTCTTTTCTTTTCATTACTCGTTATATTGGTTTGTTTTCTTTATCATTCAAGTATTTCAGTAGGTACCGTCTTACTAGGGCGTGCAAATACGGCCTGATCCTCCCCTGAGCCCTACTGTTTAGTCTCTTCAATTACCAGCTAGCCTAGTTTGAGGAAACTTCCATAAATAAGTAATTACCCTTTAAAGCTATATCTATTCTGCCACAACAAAACCCCGGTTTTTGTTACAACACTTATTTGTTAATAACTAAAATTCTCGTCCGAACTGTGACGGGCATTTTTGTATTTATAATGTATTAGGTATATAGTTCCCAAAAAACCCATTTGCAACCTGGCTGCTCAAGTGTCCCGAACATGGTATATTTTTGCCTTATTTCTCTGGAGTGTAAAGATATAGATTGTCAAACGTAATGAAAAATTTTGAGTGGCGGAATTGTGTGCCGGTGAGTGTATATTAACTAAGAGCCAGCAACTTGGCCTCAATGTAAGAAACAAACAAGAAATATTATTATATAGAACAATCTTGAAACCTGTGTGAATAAATAGAATCCAGCTGGGGGAAACTGCTAGCAACTCCAACATGTTCATCATGCAGATGTTCTACAATAAAGTACTGCGAGCTATTGTTGATGCTCCCTACTATGTCAATAACGGAATTACTCAGCATGATGTCTCTTTAGAATTCATCAAAGAACCCATACATCGTTTTAGTGTTAACTATGATGAAAGTGTGTCAGTGCCCCAAATCGGTTAATTTCCCAACTAAACGTAGGCGATACCAATACAGTCCGTATGCTAAAACGTCTACTGGCATCCGACCCATCTATATCACACAGGTCATAGTTTAGATGTTAACCCATTAGTGCCCAGATTATTTTGTCACCCACTTCGTCAATTATATTGTCTCTCCATCGCATTCTTGGACGACCTAAGGGCCTTCTTACTGTGGGGGCTTCCTCCCAGATCAACTTGACAAGGCGGTTATTAGGGAGTCTATGGACAGGGCCAGCCCATCTAAGTTTTAATTTCTTATACTATACACGTCGCTCGCAATATCTGCTTGACCTCAGCATTTGTTCTCACTTGGTATTGGTTGCTATTAGGGTCGTGATAAAGTCCAACGATTTTTCTGAGGATTTTTCTCTCACTTATTGGAATGATACTATATTATGTCATCACTCATCAGATTTATTGTCAGGAAAAATCGCTTATTGTCTACGAGGCAGATTGCAGATCTGTTTAGGATATTATAATAAAAAAAAAATAAATTTAACATAAATATGATACATTTTTGTTAGGTATGAAATTGCATTCATTATTTCCGAGCGACCTGCATCGCGTTTATTTTCACTAATCAACTCGCCTGAACAAGCCAAAAAATAAAATTGTGTTTGATATTTCTTTAATATAAAATTCTACCGGCTGGACTACAGTACCCGTACTTCCCATTGCACGCAACAATGTGTTAAACGAAAATCCCTAATTTAGTTCGCTTCATTGTAACTAAAACTCCAACCGTCCGTGAAAAAAGGTTACAACACTACGGGGCAATTTACAAGGGCCCTTAGATAGCAATAAGTGCAACCACGCTTACAAAATAGTCGTAGAGAGACTTTTGGTATGCAAATTGGTTAATTAAACATTACCTGGTAAATGAGGATCGTAATATAAAGTAGAACTGAATAATAAATCCACACTTTTAGCGAATACGGTTGGTAAACAAGAGATACCTATCTCATTTTTTCTATTTTTATTAAATGAGTGAGTCCGAGACCTACCGGTATAATGGTAACTTTTATCTTTTTTAAGTGTAATTAAACTTTGCATAAATAATCTAGTAGATACTTCACATTTAGTAGGCGTGACTACAAAATAATGATACTTTTGCAATTTCTACGGAAATACAGAACTCTAATTTTAGAGGCAATAAATAAATATTGAAGAAAAAAAGGCATCAAAAAAGGATTTTTAACGAAAAAGTCAGAAATCTTAACATAAAGGTAATACAACCAGATGACTTCTTATTCACTATACAAAGTGAATAATTAACTTAACACAAATGTATTTACTTAACCTAATGTTAATAACATAGGTAATAAATTAATAAGTAAATAATTCCACAAGGAAAAAGTTTTCCTCCAGTTGGCTGTATACCATGTAATACAAAAAACAGTAAAATGCTTTATAAAAGGTATATATTTAAAATCCCTAAAAAGGTCTACATCACGATCACATAACTAGTTTTCGATTGGTTTACCAAATCATCACTAGTGCTTACCTAAAATGAATACAACCTGTTAAAATAATGCAAAGATTTTGAAATTTTGACTACGGTTAGGAAAAGTTTTAGGTTATTCTCACGTAAAATTTACATGCTAACCACCAAGATATAATTTTATAAGAATATGTGGGTCAAAGCCCTGTACAAGTAATCGGTCAAGGAAACATCTGTCGAAAATGCTAACTTAGCATGGATGTTTAAAGTATTTTACTAATATGCCCCAGGTAACATCTGAGCTGTGGTTGACTGGTTCACATTTTGAAAGTATGGCAGCAAGTGGCATTAGGTATTTTAAATATATATAAAAAAAATTGAAAGCACTCTTGGGAGTGCCGACAGAAGTGAAAATTTCTTATAGTAAATAAATTACGAACTCAATGCCTTTTCCCCATACAAAAAGAAGTGCTATACCTATATAATATACGCGATGCGTATGCCCTATGGTATTTATATATACATACACGTAATTTATAAACGTACAAAATTTATTTCAGCGAACTGATGACGGTCTCAAATTCAATACATTTTCCCCATCCAAGAAGTGCACAACGTCCCTAAAGAAATTTTCAATTCAAAAATTTATTTCATCGAAGCGATGACGTTCCCTAATTTAATACTTTTTCCCCATCCAAAAAGTGCACAACGTCCCTCAAGAAGCTTTCACTTCAAATATTTTTTTGTCGAAGCGATGATGGTAGCAATGACGGTCGCTAACTTAATATTTTCTATCCAAAAAGTACACAACATCCTAAAGAAATTTTGACTTCAAAATATTTATTTCGTCGAAGCGATGACGGTTGCTAATTTAATACTTTTTCCCCATCCAAAAAGTGCACAACGTCCCTCAAGAAGTTTTTAATTCAAATATTTCGTCGAAGCGATGACGGTCGCGATGACGATTGCTAATTTAATACGTCTTCCCATCCAAAAATTGCACAACGTCCCTAAAGACGTTTTCACTTCAAAAATTTATTTCATCGAAGCAATGACGGTCGCGATGGTCCCTAATGCAATACTTTTCCCCCACCAAAAAAGAGCACAACGTCCCTAAAGAAATTTTCACTTCAAAAATTTATTTCGTCGAAGCGATGACGGTCGCTAATTTAATACTTTTTCCCCATCCAAAAAGTGCACAACGTCCCTCAAGAAGTTTTCACTTCAAAAATTTATTTCATCACAGCGATGACGGTCGCTAATTTAATACTTTTTTCCATCTAAAAAGTGCACAATATCCCTAAAGAAATTTTCACTTCAAAAATTTATTTCGTCGAGGCAATGACGGGCGCGTTGGTCCCTAATTCATCACTTTTCCCCCCACCCAAAAAGAACACAACGTCTCTAAAGAAATTTTCGTTTCAAAAATGTATTTCATCAAAGCGATGACGGTCGCTAATTTAATAATTTTTCCCTATCCAAAAAGTTCAAAACGTCCCTCGAGAAGTTTTCAATTCAAAAATTTCTTCCATCAAAGCGATGACGGTCGCTAATTTAATACTTTTTTCCATCACAAAAATGCACAACGTCCCTAAAGAAATTTTCACTTCAAAAATTTTTTTCGTTGAAGCGATGACGGTCGCTAATTTAATACTTTTTCTCCATCGAAAAAGTGCACAACGTCCCTAAAGAAGTTTTCACTTCAAAAATTTATTTCATCAAAGCGATGACGGTCGCTAATTTAATACTTTTTTCCATCTAAAAAGTGCACAACGTCCCTACAGAACTTTTCACTTTAAAAATTTATTTCGTAGAGGCAATGACGGTCGCGTTGGTCCCTAATTCAACACTTTTCCCCCCCACCCAAAAAGAACACAACGTCTCTAAAGAAATTTTCCTTTCAAAAATTTATTTCGTCGAAGCGATGACGGTCGCTAATTTATTATTTTTTCCCAGTCAAATAGTGCACAACGTCCCTAAAGAAGTTTTCACTTCAAAAATTTATTTCGTCGAAGCAATGACGGTCGCTAATTCAATACTTTTTCCCATCTAAAAAGTGCACAACGTCCCTAAAGAAGTTTTCACTTCGAAAATTTATTTCATCGAAGCGATGACGGTCGCTAATTTAATACTTTTTTCCATCTAAAAAGTGCACAACTTCCCTAAAGAACTTTGCACTTTAAAAATTTATTTCGTAGAGGCAATGACGGTCGCGTTGGTCCCTAATTCAACACTTTTCCCCCACCCAAAAAGAACACAACGTCTCTAAAGAAATTTTCCTTTCAAAAATTTATTTCGTCGAAGCGATGACGGTCGCTAATTTATTACGTTTTCCCAGTCAAATAGTGCACAACGTCCCTAAAGAAGTATTCACTTCAAAAATTTATTTCGTCGAAGCAATGACGGTCGCTAATTCAATACTTTTTCGCCATTTAAAAAGGGCACAAGGTTTCTACAGAAGTTTTCACTTCAAAAATTTATTTCGCCAAAGCGATGACGGTCGCTAAATTAATAATTTTCCCTATCCAAAACGTTCACAACGTCCCTCGAGAGGTTTTCAATACAAAAATTTCTTCCATCAAAGCGATGACGGTCGCTAATTTAATACTTTTTTCCATTAAAAAAGTGCACAACGTCCCTAAAGAAGTTTTCACTTCAAAAATTTATTTCATCGAAGCGATGACGGTCGCTAATTTAATACTTTTTTCCATCTAAAAAGTGCACAACTTCCCTAAAGAACTTTTCACTTTAAAAATTTATTTCGTAGAGGCAATGACGGTCGCGTTGGTCCCTAATTCAACACTTTTTCCCCCACCCAAAAAGAACACAACGTCTCTAAAGAAATTTTCCTTTCAAAAATTTATTTCGTCGAAGCTATGACGGTCGCTAATTTATTACTTTTTCCCAGTCAAATAGTGCACAACGTCCCTAAAGAAGTTTTCACTTCAAAAATTTATTTCGTCGAAGCAATGACGGTCGCTAATTCAATACTTTTTCGCCATTTAAAAAGGGCGCAAGGTTTCTACAGAAGTTTTCACTTCAAAAATTTATTTCGCCGAAGCGATGACGGTCGCTAAATTAATAATTTTCCCTATCCAAAACGTTCACAACGTCCCTCGAGAGTTTTTCAATACAAAAATTTCTTCCATCAAAGCGATGACGGTCGCTAATTTAATACTTTTTTCCATTAAAGAAGTGCACAACGTCCCTAAAGAAGTTTTCACTTCAAAAATTTATTTCGTCGAAGCAATGACGGTCGCTAATTCAATACTTTTTCGCCATTTAAAAAGGGCGCAAGGTTTCTACAGAAGTTTTCACTTCAAAAATTTATTTCGCCGAAGCGATGACGGTCGCTAAATTAATAATTTTCCCTATCCAAAACGTTCACAACGTCCCTCGAGAGTTTTTCAATACAAAAATTTCTTCCATCAAAGCGATGACGGTCGCTAATTTAATACTTTTTTCCATTAAAGAAGTGCACAGCATCCCTCAAGAAGTGTTATATATTTCATTTTTTTTTAAATTAATTAACTATTACTTCCAGGTGCCGATTAAATTTTTAATGTAGAATTATCTGCTAGTTTTACTGACACATATATTTATTTGCCTCTTGTTCTTCGAATAATTTAATTTTGGTAACTATTAATTTAATTGTTATTAACATACATGAGTATTGCCGGTTCAAATTCGGATTTTTAAATATCTTCTACTTGGCTTATAATAAAAAAAAACAAAATGTTCATCTAGAATAGGAAAAATATGCAAAACAATACATTTTACCTAAAATAATAGCTTTTATTAATTTATTAACAATACCTGACGACCGATGTGTAAAAGGGCTCTCGCTAGCCGTTTTAGAGCAACTAGCCTCTTGCTTTTTTCAAAAAACCCATAGCTTCACTTTTTGTGCCAATTTGAAGTCAACTTCTTTAATACATCGCGGTAGTAGGCAACCATCATCATTATCATCATCTTGGTGCTACAGCCCTTAGAGGACCTCGACCTTCTCAAGCTTTCTACGCCATTCTGTGCTGTCCCTTTCTTGCATTTTCCAGTTGCCGACTCGGATCTTCTCGGCATCTTGTGTTACCCCGTCCATTCACCTCAACTTTGGTCTAGTTCGTCTGCTCATTCCCACGGGTTGAGCTGTTAGAATCTTTTTTATCATGTTTTATTCAGGGGACCGGGCTACATGTCCTGCCCACTGCAGGCGGTTTTGCTTAATTACAGTGATAATATCTTTTCCACCAAACGTATGCTTGTAGATATTCTGCAGTTCAAAGTTATATCTAGGCCTCCATATTCCGTTCTCACAGACCGCACCAAATATCTTGCGTAGAACCTTTCTTTCAAAAATCGATAGAGCGGATTCATCTGTTTTAGTTGGCTTCATGCCTCTAATCCATATGTGGGAACGGGTACTATCAATGTTATATACAACAGCCTTATATGAGTTTTTTGAGACAAACATTTGTTAGATAAGTACTTCGATAGACCATGATAACGCCAGTTTGCAATTATTATACGCCTTTTTATTTCCTCAGATGTCCCTAGATATATGAACTCTTTGACAGCTTCGAAGTTTTGGTCATTGATGATTAGATCTGCGTCAACCATTCAAGCTCTTGTGTTTGTGTTAGTCGCCATGAATTTCTCGCCCTGGTTCTTGTTATAATGTCCACGTCGTCTGCATATGCTAGAATTTGAACTGATCTATTAAATATTGTTGCCTGTTATCTAAATTAGCGTCTCGTACAACTTTTTCTAAGGCTACATTAAAAAGCTGATACGCCAGCGCATCTCCCTGCCTTAACCCGCCATGTATTTCAAATGGGGTTGACGAGTCGTTTTGAACTTTTACTGCTGATAGCATCTTTGCCATTGTCACTTTTATCAAACATATGAGTTTTTTGTAATTCCTAACTCATTCATAGCGTTGTAGAGACTTGGTCTTAAGACACAGTCATATGTCGCTTTAAAATCGACAAAAATGTGGTACATGGTACTAGGCAACAACGAACACAAAAAAAGTGATGGGACTGGTTGCCTTCCTCGTATAATTAAGTTAAGATCAATGAAAATTCATCAATGTCCTATAAAAATATATATTTCATTAGTAGTGCAGTCACTGAAGGTTTTCACCTCCGATTTCGTTGAACCTCCATCGATTTTCATGAAAATTGGTGTGTAATTAGAGGATACCCCAAGGAACAAAGGTGACATGCTGCCAACTTGCGCTTTTACCCTGGTGGTGGATGCCACCCCTTCTCGGGGGTGAAAATTATTTTATTAAAAATAATACCATAAGTCGATAGAGGGACAAATTATAAGCAAAATTTGTTATATAAAGTTATTAAAATAAATCAACACTTTTTGAGTTATTAAAGACCAAAGATTTTATTTTTTCGTAAAAAAATGCATGTTTTAAATCGGTTTTTCACGTATAAATCAAAAACTGTAAGCTTTTACAAAAAAGTTATTATTACTGAAATTGAAGATAATAAAAAACTGAATACATTCTTCACATAAACAACTAAACTAATGTTAGGTCAAAGTGAGTTATTGGTAAATGAATGTGTATTTTTTTCGACGAGTACTCAAATCTCAGTATTTAAGCTTAAATAACGGGAAAACGGTGCAATGTCTAAAATATTCCTGCGAAACATTTGCCAAAGCACTTCGGAATACCTATCAAATGAGCTTCAAAACAAGGTAATAGCGTCAAAATTAAGCAAGTTATAATGAAAATAAAATAACCGTTTCGAATTTATTAGGAAAAAGTGAAAAATTAAACATACGCCATTTCCACAAAAACCAAAATTTATAGTAATCCTTACAAGAACTTTTTTATATTAGCATAGTTAATGTTTTAGATAATTTTTACCAGTGTAGAATTCATATTTTTGAAAAAAAGATATAATTTAAAAAATCATAATTTTTAAAGTTATTGTAATTCTCATATTCTTTTGATAATAACTCCAAAAATACTTAATATATGTAAAAAATTATATATAACCAAATTTTAGTTTTTTCTGTGCCAAATATTTTACCTGTTTTACTATTTCTATAGGGTAAAATATGACCGAGATAGAAACGTTTAAATCTTAAATTTTGCTGTGGGAACCATGCAACCGGGGTCATTTAACCTTCTATTTTTAAAAAAAGTAAGGGGTTTAAAAGATTAAGTTCGACGTGCTTAAATAGCACCTGGAATTAACTTTTAAACAGTGTTTAGATGAACCTGATATTTTAAACACGAACGGAGTTATTAAAAAAAACAATAAGATTTTTTGGAAAAATTTTTAAAAGATAAATTTTGAAAAAATTTTGGAGCATAAATTTTAACGCTATTAACATGTTCGGGGACTCATTTGACAGATATTTTTAAGTACTTTGACAAATATTTAATAAGTTTATGTTATAAAATGCATCAATTTCCCGTTATTTCAGCTTGAATACTTAAAGTTTTTTACTCGCCGAAAAAAATATACATGCAATTACCTATAACTCACTTTTAGTTAACAGTAAAAGGTTTTTTTAGTAAGGGGTTTATTTCATTTCTTATTAGCTTTAATTTTGATAATAATAACTTTTTTGTAAAAACTTACACTTTTTAAGTTATTAATAAAAAATTGGTTACAAACATGCATTTTTCTCAAGAAAAATTAAAATTTTTGAATAATTCAAAAACTTTTGCTTTATATAACAAATTTTGCTTGAAATTTGTCCCTTGAAATATCGAATTATGGGGTTAATTTTAATAAAATAATTTTCACCCCCCGAGAAGGGGTGGCATCCACCCCCAGCGTAAAAGCGCAAGTTGGCACCATGTCACCTTTTTTCCTTGAGATATCCTCTAACCACTCACCAATTTTCATGCAAATGGATGGAGGTTCAACGAAATCGGAGGTAATAGCTCATACCCACCTTCAGTGGCTCCACTATAGAATGAAAACAGAAAAGCGATAAATGGCCGAAATCTATGAAAAATATATTTTTACTCGCCCGATTCATGAGATTTTTAACTGCATTTAAAAAGAAAGTTTAGTTAAGAGATCATATTAGAAATAATACTATAATCCATGAGTTCTTTTAGAGCTACTTTATATCAATTGACATAACATGCACTTTTCACTGCTTTTCTAGGTACTTTGCAAATTTAAATACTTAAAATCATTCAGATATATTTAAACTTTAATGGCTATCTAAAACAAAAACAAGACCAATAATTTAATCAGTATATTAACACTGTATAATATCCTAAAATAGCACTGATTTTATAGCAAAGATTATTCTGCTATAAATTGGCGCAGGCCTGAGAAGTAGAGCACCATTATTTAGCGATATACGAGCAATAAAATACAGTCAGGATTCAGACTCAGACACACTGATGAATATATTTCGGCAGCATAAAGTGGCAATAAAACAAACGGATTTAATGGTCCCTATAACTTTATTTCCTTAATAATATACTTCCTAGGTTACTTACCAAAAACAGTTTACTATTCTATAAAACACATTAAAACTTACTTAATAAGTTGGATAGACAAAAGGGATAATAATGAGAACTATTTACAATTGATAACCTTTCCCAGTAATTTGTTCTAACCCAATAGTGCTTAACACCATAAAAGACTGGATATATTGTAGTTTTCACCTACTTTGAAAAAAAAAATGTGCAAACGGTGAATTATTATCCATGTCCGTCCCTCCCAGGGACATTCGAAACCCAACTCCTGAGTCATTATGCCAGATAGAATGACAAATGTGGTGTCGAATGAAAGCTTATAACCCAAGGATACTATTAAAGTTGTGAAATTTGACATAAGACTTCCGGTTTTAGAGTTACAATCGGAAGTACTGTTTTAAAGTCACTGACACAGTACAAGCCATATATTATTCTACGCGCATTAGCAAGTATACACACAACCAATGTTATATGGAATCATCTGATATTTCTTATTATTTCGAGCGAATTTAAAAAAAAAACCAACATATCAAGTCAAACAATATTTATTTTAAAGCAATTTAATCCCCAATACTTACAAATTAAAGCAAACGATAGGTCTGGAAATAACAAATTGAAACTACTATACTTGTTTTAAAGTAAATAGCATGAAAAATTTCAATGTAAAACGAATAATGTTTAAATTGTTTTTATTTATTTATGTTTTTAGAAGTCAGTGTAAACCGCCTTTGAACTATATGCAAGCTTCAATAGGGAACTTGCACATTTTTTTTATTACATAATAATGTTCAGTTTTGTATAAAAATGAGATTTCCAAAATTTCACGCTTCAAAAACTCGTAATAACTTAAAAGTACAAATTAAAATCTTCGGTATTTTTGTGTACGTTCCCCCCCCCCCCCCCCAAACTTTTGTGTACGTTCCAATTTAATCATTATTTTAGTACCATTAGTTAAACACAATGGTTTTAAAACTTTTTTGGCTCTTAGTACTTTTTCTAAAAGTCAGTTTTTATCGAGATATTTTGAATATTTGTCAAATCCACCATATATTATTGTCAATGATGGTTAAGTACGATTATGAAGACTTGGTAGTAATATGAAAATTTATGTAGGACTCACATTTTTAGGTATATTTTGAACCATATTAAAAAAGAAGCCACATCTCGATAAAAGGTGCCTTTTCGAAAAAATACAATGAGGCAAAAAAGTTTTAAAAACACTGTGTTTAAGTAATGGTACGCTTACCGCTGAAGCTATGTTCCTCTGAGATATACCTTGCTCCTCAAGATCAATAATATTTCCCCTTTGTACGTCCGCTAAACCACCATAGGGCATATTTTCGTATTTGAACTTAAAAGCACAGTATATAGAGCTTCCACAGTAAAACCACTCCTCTGTCGGCGCTTTGATCTCAAGAAGTAATACCGGCAGTACGCAATTGGTAATTCACCAGTGGTGGATGCGGGTTTTCCCTGTTAAAATCCGTACCTTTCTATGCGACTAGCAATGCGATAGTGGGGCAAAAGCGACTAAGAACATTGCTCGGTCGCCATGCGCGACTACAGATTTTACTTCCAATTTTTCGGAGAGTGGTTCTACTGTCCCTCCTTATACTGCGGTAAAAGTTAGTTTATTTATTTTCGATCAATTTACAACTAGAGTAAATAATCTCTAATGTACAGAGCTGTATTATCTGATTTTTTATAGGTTTGTTTATTTTCAACAAAAACATTTTCAAAAGAAATAAATATTGGTTTGAAATACATGGTGATTCCATATAAAAATGTAAAGACTGAAATAGTTTCGTACACACTTATGACAACAGGTAAAAGGGGGAGAAGTGTACTTTTGAAGTGTGTAAAATTAATAATTCTTAGCTGAGCGCTTTCGGCTTATAAAGCCATCTTCGGAGCTATGCTACAATTAAGATTATATCAACAAAGTAGAGTCTTTTCTATCTGACAATGCATTCATCCAACTCAACAAAAACCCAATGAACAAAATCATAAATGAACTTAAAACTAACATCTCAAATGCTACAAATTTATTTCAAGAATCTAAAATAAATCCAAAAACTTTGATTTCTAGCAATCCTTCAATGCCACGACTCTACGGTCTTCCCAAAATCCATAAGGTCAATGTTCCAATAAGACCTGTAGTCAGTTTCGTCAATACACCACTAGCTCAATTAGCCAAATTTATCAACACACTTCTCCAGGATCTTCTTAATTATACTCCAAAATATACTATCAAAAACACTCTTGATTTAATATCCAAACTTTCTTCAACTAACCTCCCAAACAATTTTACTATGGTCTCTTTTGACGTAAGCAATCTTTTCACTAATGTTCCTAGACTTGAAACCATTCCAATTGTCAACAATCTTTTAATTTCAAAGAACATAGACCCCAACAAATGTTCTCAAATCACCTCACTACTTCAATTTTGCCTTTCTCAAGGTTTCTTCATCTTCAACAACAAAATTTACAGACAACCAGAAGGTCTAGCAATGGGAAATCCTTTATCCCCACTACTTGCAGATCTTTTCCTAGATTCTCTTGAAAATAATTTTGCCCATTCACATCCACAAATAATCCTATGGTACAGATATGTTGATGATATTTTAGCATTTATAGAAGGTCCTCCTTCAGAACCTAACAACATTCTTTCAATAATTAATAACCTACATCCAGCAATTAAGTTCACATTAGAGTTAGAAACCAACAACATGATCAATTTTCTAGACCCAACCATCAAAAAGAATACATCTTCCACTTCTTCATCGTCTAATACTTTAGAATACTCAGTATTTAGAAAACCTACTCAAACAGACCATATTATACCCATATCATCTAACCATTCTTTTCAACATAAGATGGCAGCTATTCAATGTTATGTCCACAGACTTCTTAACATCCCCATGTCCCAAGACAATTACAACAACGAAATTTCAATTATTAAACAAATAGCAAACAACAATGGTTTCCCCTCTTCTACTGTAGATAAGGTCATTAGAAGATCAATACTCAAAAAGAGACTAAACCAAGCTTTTAACACAGAGAACGAACCCAACACTACATCTATTTATAGATCCTTATCCTACTTAGGGCCAATTTCAGAAAAAGTATCAAGATTACTTTGTAATAAAGTCAGTAACCTTAACATATCTTTCAAAACGAAAAATAACATCAAATCCATCTTCAGCCACACCAAAGATAAAATCGACAAACTAAATAAAAGTGGTATTTACAAACTGTCTTGTGGGGATTGTAACATGACTTATGTGGGCAGGACTATGAGGACCCTATCTCAGAGGATCAAAGAACATCTCAACAATCCAGAAAAATCAAATTTTGGTTATCATGTTAAATTTAGCAACCATTCCTTCTCTCCTTCCGAAAACAGTACAATTTTACATAACATCCCAATCAAAAACTATAGACAAATGAACCTTTTAGAAGATCTAGAGATAACTAAAGAAATGAAACTTAATCCTGATTTTTGCTTGAATACAGAAATCAATCTTAATTACAACTATAAACCTTTGTTTAAACTCTTGTGGGAGACTCTGCAGGAAGAAGTTTGACCTCATGCAATCAAAAAATAATTTTTAAATTTTTTAATTCTTTACTAAAGCATCATTTAAAACAATATTTGTAATAAATCATTTGGCAGCTTATTCTTTAAAAATCACATTTCACAAAATTCATTGTTAATTTATTTCCCATCTTCCTAAAAAACTTCACCATCAAGTTTCTTTACATCATGTATTAATTTTCAAAACCGATTCGAGTTTGGTTTGTGGAGGATAACTTGTCAATTGGTTTATTCTAGACCTTAAGTCTCTTTTCAATATGTATTTCATTATTTTTTAAAAACCAGATTTATGTAACTACAGACTTTGTTGAAAAGTTGTTCAATCCAATTGCTAAAAATGTCATATATCAACTGTCACTTTATATGAGAAAATGTGAAGACACCTTAACGAGCACACCCTGTCTACATCGACTGTCATTAAAAATCCTCCATGCGACGCGACCATTCTGCTATCTGACACCGCAGTAGTCAAATGGTAAGGTCTTTTTGACCTTACCATGATCAAATATTCGTTTTATATATAATGTAATTTTCGTGTGAAAGTCCTTTGTGCTCGTTCTTGATGTTTAACTTTTCTGGATACAAAAATAACCAACAGCAAATTGAACAATTTTTTTAAACAGACAGACAAGGTTTTTTCCAACCAATAAAAAACTACATAAGAAACAGAAGTATTTCATATCATAAATGGAACCCATCTCTCTTCATAGTGGTATTTTGACCTTTTTGACGTAAGTTAAACTTTGAATTCTAAGATCAATAATTATTCATTAGAGATCTTTTATTGTAGCATAGCTCCGAAGATGGCTTTATAAGCCGAAAGCGCTCAGCTAAGAATTATTAATTTTACACACTTCAAAAGTACACTTCTCCCCCTTTTACCTGATTCCATATAAGTTTGGTTGTGTATATATTTGTATATATATATATATATATATACTTCCGGTTCATGACTATCTGTCCATTCGTCCGTCTATCCGCGAATATAATTCCTCCCTTATTTAAAATAGATAGAATCACAATTAATAATGTCGAATGAGATCTTATAACAGAAATACGGCATGAAAGGTGATAAATTTGACCTTGGACTTCTTGAGCAAGACGGACATAAATATGTACTTTCGGTTTCATGTCTCTCGATCCTTCCGTCCATCTGTCTGCGAATATAACTCATCCGTCATCAGACTAGATAGAATGACAAAAATGAGGTGTCGAATGAAAGCTTATTACCCAAAGATGGTATTAAAGAAGAAGAATTTTACCCCGGACTTCCAGTTTTATAGTTGCAACGGGAAGTACTATTTTAAAGTCGCTGTTAATAGTTTAAGCAATATATTACTTGACGCGTCTTAGCAAGAAAATAATGGAGATACACTTCTCGGATTTTATGTCATTTTCGGTTGAAACATACAGTGTGACAAAAATTGGCCATTCACCTCTCCCTAGTCAGTACCTGGTCATTTTGGGGGGGTCTGCCGCTCGCCTATTATGTCCTAAAAGTTTGGCACAAAATATTAATCGAATATTTTTTTAATGCAGTAATTTATTTAAACACTAACTATACTAAATATACAATCAAGATGCAGTAGAAATAAACAAACCAAGACACTTTAAATGCTACTAGGAGCACCCCGAATCATAATTTACAATGTATAAACTTTGGAAGTCATGATTTGGGATTTACAGTGTACATAATATACAGGGTGTAACAAAAATACAGGTCATAAATTTAAGCACATATTCTGAGACCAGAAATAGTTCGATTGAACCTAACTTACCTTAGTACAAATGTGCACACAAAAAAAAGTTATAGCCCCTTGAAGTTACAAAATTAAAATCAATTTTTACCAATGTATCGAAAACTATTAGAGATTTTTTATTGAAAATGGACATGTGGCATTCCTATTGCAGTAGCATCTTAAGAAAAAATTATAGTGAAATTTGGAAACCCCATAAAAATGTTATGGGGGTTTTGTTCCTTTAAACCCCTCCCCCCCACCAAACTTTTGTGTACGTTCCAATTTAATCATTATTTTAGTACCATTAGTTAAACACAATGGTTTTAAAACTTTTTTGGCTCTTAGTACTTTTTCTAAAAGTCAGTTTTTATCGAGATATTTACCATATATTATTACCATCGTTCATAGGTTGTGATGTTTTTTTGCCTTCTCTACTATCTTCTTCCACTCACTCCGGTCCTGAATCTTTTCTCTCCAGTTTGCAATTTCCATCTTTGATATATCGTCTAGCAGTTGATCTTCCCATCTTATTTTTGGTCTTCCTCTTGGTTTATTTGTTACTGGTCTACAGTTCACTATCTTCCTGATCAGTTCTTCTACACCTCTTCTTTGTGTGTATCCAAACCATCTGAGTCTTTGTGCTTTAATGAATTTTACTATATCTTCTCCTTCAGTTATATTTATTATTTCATGGTTCATGAGCCTTCTGTATTCCCCTGTTTCTGTCATCACTGGGCCATGTATTCTTCTCAAAATTTGTCTCTCAATTATTCTTAACTTTTCTTCGTCTTTTTTCGTAAGGCACATTACTTCTGCTCCATAGGCTATCACTGGTCTAATTGCTGCTGTATATATTTTTGATTTTGTTTTTTTGCTCAGGTTTTTGTCCTTGAGTAGTCGGTGGTATTTCCAATATACTCTATTACCTGCTTTAATTCTTTCGTTGATCTCTATACTCCTTCCGTTTTTGCCGTCCACCATCACCCCCAGGTATTTGAAGCAATCTACTCTCTGGAATGTATTTTCACCTATCTTTATTTCTGTTATTCTGTTTACATTGTCTCTTGTGCTTATAAGGTATTTTGTTTTATTCTGATTGATTATTAATCCTCTCGTCTTTGCTTCTCTTACAAGGGTTAAAAGTGCCTCTTCTAGTCTTTTTTTATCTCGTGCTATCAGTCCTAGGTCATCCGCATATCCTATGATCTGTGTTGAGCTTTGAATAATTGTATTTTTCAGGCCTGTGTCCCTAATTACTCCTTCTAGAGCGATATTGGATAGTGTCGTTGACAGACTGTCTCCTTGTCTTACCCCAAGTTCTATTTTGATGTCGTTTGTATCTCCCTCATTTGTTTTAACTTTTGCTGTTGAGTCTTTCATTGTCATTCTAGTTAGTCTTATTAATCTTATTAATTTTGCCGGTATCTCCATTTTTTTCATTTCTTTTAGTAATTGTTGTCTGTATATGCTGTCGAAGGCCTGTTGGAAATCGATGAATAGTATGTGTAATTCTACGTTATGTTCATAGCTTTTTTCAATTGTTTGTGTTAGGACGTGTATTGCATCTATTGTTGATCTTGCTTTTCTAAAACCCTGTTGGTATGGTCCTATAATTTTTTCTGTGTATTAATTTAGTCGGTTTCTTATAATTGTGGTCAATATCTTATACGTTGTATTTAGTAGCATAATTGCTCTGTAGTTGCAGCACTTAGTTGGATCTCCTTTCTTAAAGATTGGTGTGATATGCCCATTTTTCCATTCTATGGGCATGCTTTCGTCCTTCCAAATTGTAACCATTAACTTCGTGAGCTCCTCCCCTCCGTTGATGATCAGTTCGTTGTAACTTGTATATACTTTTTCTTTTTTTACCATTTAATAACGAGCTTAGTTTACGTAAACTGACTGGAATTAGATTATCGCTATTCCACGAACATACGCCTGTTTCGGATTATTTCGACAACGAATATTTTACTGTGCAAAATAAGAAGAACGAAAGTAAATTGCAAATTACATTGTTGTTTATTGAAATAATTATTAGCGCCATTTACTTTCGTACTTCTTATGCTGCACAATAAAATATTCGTTGTCGAAGTAATCCAAAACAGGCGTATGTTCGTGGAATAGCCCATATATACTATTATATAGACGCTATGAAAGAAACATCACTTCTTGCCCAAATTTGTAAAGAAATGAAGGAATATAGAGATGATATACTTGCCTTGCTCTATGTGTGACATTGGTGGAATATAATTGTTGAATACTTCAACGTGGAATGCAACTTGCTTATATAATCTGGTAAAACTAATCAACGAAGAAAAGAAAATGGAGAAGAAATACTGTTTAGTAACGCACCAAAAACCTCTCTTCTGGAATGGAAACCAGTTTCACAGAGAACAATCACTGCAAGAATTAGAACCAGATCAAGAAAGGTAACAGTAATTTAGTGCTATGTACTAAAATAACAAGCAACTTAAAAGAAAAAAGTACCTTAAACCCATGTTAAATTAAATGAAAATATCTGATATTAAAATAGTGATGGAAAACTTCAATGTCAAGATTGTAACAGACAACAACAACCAGACACGTTATGAGAACGTATGGTACTTATTTTCGGTGTCCGAAATAACAAAAACTTTAAATTTTATACTTACATTGGTTAGCCACATAGGTGACCCTATCATTTGCTAAAATTAAGTCTTCTTCTGTGCAGGTCTTTCATATATGTGCATAATAATAGTGGATGGTGTCTATTCTAAACAGCGTCACATTCGCAGGTATCGTCATACTGGTCTCTCAATTTTCAGGTTACTATCACAACGTAAAATGCTGGTTCTTAGCCTGTTTGACGCTTTCCATGTCGGATACGGTAAATTGTGCCCAGCAGCTCAACAGCCATTTCCTCTGAGGGGGTAAAATGTGTTGTGGTAGCTGACGCTTGACATATTAATTTGTATTCGGCGCATCTCTGGCGTTTCGAAGACAGATTTTGATGTTTTCAAAAAGCTTTTCTGACAGCATATTCTACTTGTCTGAGTTTGATGGTTCGTACAGTGTATTTGGTTCGTCTCCTGCTTCTTTAATTATGGTACTGATCGGAGATATATAAACTGTGAGCGCCTTTACTTTAATTTTTGACTTGTTCTCAAATAAATTAATTAAAAAAATGTAAATAGACAGAAAACCACAAATACAATTATTAAAACAACCGCATCTCAATATGCAAGCAATGGAAAAGATCTCATTTAGATGTCAAATAATGTAGGTAGATCTAAGATTAAATGCACATGTCATGTTTTAAATAGAAACTGAGGTTAGTTGCCAATTTTTGATTGTAGTGTGTAGTGTGTGTATGCGTGTCTTTACAAAGAGACGCTAATTGTGTTCGAACGTCTGCGGTCCCTCCGGTGAGTACCGATCCCACAAGGGTATAAATTGTTTTCACTCATTAATTTTTAATAAATGAAGAAAAGTTTTCTACTTCTGATCAGATTCGAACTCACGGTTCACGACCCCTGAATCCAAATGTAGGCTCTCTTACCACTGAGCCATAGATGGTGATAAATGCCAATTAAAATAGATCAAAATCGTTTTAAAAATGAAATATCGATCGGGGTGTTCACAAAATTTATTTTTGTACTTATCTATTAAAATAAGATTTAATGCAAAAATTTCCTAACTACTTTTTATCAGAGAAGAAAAATCTTTTGGTAAATAATGGATACCGTACTGTTATTAGAGCAGAATGGAAAGAACTTTCCAAGGAATGATGAATTTATGTTCGGCCCGTTAAATGGCGGATAGGCATCTAAATCAACCGGGATGTTGTAGCTGTTGCTAACCGATGGATTTCTAATTAATTTAAAAGAATGATGCACCTGGGACCCACAAACGAGATCTCAACACACCGCATCGGTTCTATCGCTTAAATAACTTTTTAAAGGTCAGTGGAGTATTTGTACGGAAATGTACGATACAAGAATAATTAGATGAATTATTATTAAATGATTTAAGGTTTTACATCCTACAGATATCCTATAACAACCGCATATATTTGCTTCGTAGACGTAACGAAAGCATTTGACAGACTCAGACTTAGCGATATATTACAGAAAATGAAGCAAACAGGATACTGGAAAACGTTGTTGAAGTCATAAAACAAATGAAACATAACAACACGACAAAATTAAAACAAACGACACCACTACGGCCAACAAAACAACACCAGGAGGAATTAGGCAGGAAGACAGCCTCAGCCCATTTCTATTCAATATGCTAATGATATATGAAAATAGATAATTATTTCAACACAACCTACACTTTGATTCTATCTTAAGAGTTTAGAAAAATTCACATTTATTTATTTATTTTTCCTATCCCTGTTGCATTCCAGCCTAGATGGACATACTAATATTTTTCTATAACTATAGGAATATAATACTTTTCAATTCCGAATTTAGAAGCAGTATTTTGGTTTGCCTATCTATACTTTACAAATTCTTGTACACCTCATTGATAATTGAACATTTTAAAATTCGATAATTTGACAACCTACACTTACCTTTGATAACCTACACTTTGCTTCTATCAAAACATAATAGTTTAGAAAGATTCACATTTATTTTTCCTTTCCCTGATGCATTCCAGCATAGATGGACATATTATTTTTCTAGAACAACAAGAATATAACACCTCTCAAGTCTTAATTTAGAAGCTTGTATTTTGGTTTGTGTATCTATAATTTATCAATTCATGTCCACCTCGTCGATAATTGTAGATTTTCAAATTCGCTTATTTTACATCTTAGATAACACTGGTAAACACACAGTTTGCTGCCGGAAATTTTTTTACTGTTTCTAGGTAATTTGGGTCTGCTGAATCCAAAAATTCCACCAGATTTGCTCCATCAGATCGCTTCAGAAAATACGACAACAGATTACATTTCTAACATATAGGGTAATTTAACGCAGCACTACCTACATATATGTAGTGATGCTACCCATGAAATAAACAAAACACGGATAAAAATAAGATATTTATTGTACAACAATATACTTACAAAAATCATGACACATATCTGCCAAAAAAACTTAACTTTCCATCTAACCTTACCAGCGTCGCAGCAAAAAATACCATTATTCGGCATTACCTAAAAACTTCCTTTTATATGATTTTCTTGCAAAGGCTTTAAAAGGACGGTCCCTTTAAAGACTCCAGCAATAATCTGCCATCATGTGATTGCCCCATCTCCCCTGATACCCCTCTTCCATCGTTTTGATATCTTGGTGGAAGCGTTCCCCTTGTTCCTCACTAAGGTCACCAAGATTTACTGGGAAACTGTCTAAATGGCTATAGAGGTATTTTAATTCTCATATGACAACCGTGTTTGTTAAAGTTGTTGAGCATTTCTTCCACTCTAATACCAAATTGGTATACTTCCATATTTGTTGCCATTATTTAGAAGGACACACTTTAAACTTCGTTTGGAATTGTCGATAAAAAGATGCCAGTGATCTGGTGTATACTCCGATACACCTCTTTCTTCTAACAGTCCTCTAATATTGTTATAAAAAACCATATCATCTTGGTGAGAAAAAAAGGCAAAAGATCTTTTTCTCTATTACGGTAGTATGTAATTTTGGTGTCTGGGTGAAGAACATTTCTTGTTTTAGTCTGGAGGCAAGCAACTCAGAAGAATCCTTTGTAAGGTTCAAAGCTCTGATAAGATCGCTTAGCTCTTCCTGAATAAAGCGCTCAAGACGTGTTGAATCCACTTCAAAATCACTGTTGTCTTCCCAAATCTATTAGTCTGTAGTTCGTCAGATAACATTTCGACATTATCTAGACATTATTCTAGTTGGTCTTATTGCTGAATCCAGGTTAGGATGGTCTTTGCTGAATCGTTAAAATTATTTTTTTGGTTCTCTCCATACCATTGGAACACCAAACTTTAAACATTTTTCGTTGTCCTTTCTTCCACTGTCGCAAGTTTTCAAGACAAGTTTTGCACACTACATGTGGAGCCCAGGATTTATCTTGATCTCCTAAATGAACACCAAAATAGGCTTGATATGCCCTTTTGTCCATTTGCCCATTTGTCTTAGAAATTGTTAAGTTTATTTATAAACATATTGCAATTATAGTGGTGGAATATACAGAAATGTAAGAATATTTAAGTATTTGATGAGTATGATATATCTCGAAAACTAGAGCTGATACAAAGAAAAGTTTTGTATTTTTGGAATCAGCACAGATGAATTAACTAAAATCAGTTGATTTTTTTTTCGGCAGCAAGACAAAAAATTTTTTTGTTGGGCTGTGTAATTTATTCTCACTAATTTTTTGTATTTTTATAATTCCAACACACTGATGTTTGCTGTTATTATTGCTTATACCATAAACATCTTTTAGTGGCTAGCGTAACCAACATTTCATAAAACTTTAAGTTTCATTGACAGTTGTTGTTCTGACATCAGATAGATTGGCTTTCAAACTCTCACCTATTAGTTATCTTTTACCTCTTTCAACGTAATGACCTAATTAATTATTACCTAGCAACCCACGTCACGTGTGGGAGTCATATGTTGCCCTAAGGTCACATCTATAGGAATTATATCCATCTTTTGGATTTAATTATGTATACACTTACTAGAAGACATTAATGCGTGGTTGCACCACCAGATCTTAGGCTTAATA
This sequence comes from Diabrotica virgifera virgifera, assembly GCF_917563875.1. Classification (NCBI taxonomy): domain Eukaryota; kingdom Metazoa; phylum Arthropoda; class Insecta; order Coleoptera; family Chrysomelidae; genus Diabrotica; species Diabrotica virgifera. Next base: position 181,747,227 of record NC_065448.1, on the reverse strand, counting down.
CATGTCTTAAGCTCAGCTTACGAAACATACGCGGTGCACCATTAAGTCTTAGATCAATTTTCAGCTTGGGACATAGGATTAACACGTGAATTCATCTTAAACTTATCAGTTAAGACGTGCTAAGATAGACGAGCCCTGTCTATAAGGTGAGCTGGGCTAAGCTGGAGCTGAAGATTTGTTGGTGCAACCAAGCATTCGTCTATTTTTAAAAGGTTTTAACCTTAGTATTTTTGGGTGGCCATAGTACCATAGTTCTATCATGGATATTAGCTTGCGTAAAATCCTGCTTTCACTGAATATTGCCTCTAGTACACAATTGGAAAAAACAGTTGAAATTATTAGAAATAGCAGATAATAAAAGGTACAAATAAACGTAAACAAACTATTTATTTTAACCGAAAACCAGTAATATAATAATATACAAAGAAATTAAAACACGTGTTTCTACTACGAGATATGCTTACAAACTAAATATCGAACGCAGAACTAACATACAGTTCTGGCATTCACATCCCCTGTAACATGATACTTTATGCAATTTTAGGTAAGAGTGTATCGGCCTAATGAATTCTAGGAATTGGCTCACCCATGAAGAAAGACCCCACATGTGTATTGTAACACTTAACAAAAATAATAAAGTTGAATTCCAACATCCCCTCGCAACTAAACTTATTTTTGAATTAGTCAAACAAACCCCCTTTACTACTTAAGTACTCTAACTTGACCCTATTCAGCGGTTTAGTCAACATATCAGCTATCATATCTTCGGTATGACAATACCTAAAGTTAACAACCCCTTTTTCATGCAATTCCTTTACGAAATTATACTTTGTACCGATATGTTTTGTCCGATTACTGAATTTGTGATTTGCTAAAAGTTTTAGACAGCTTTGATTGTCTTCGTATATAACTATTTTCGGCTCTAAACCCACAAATTCCTTTATAACCTGTTTTAACCAAATTGCTTCCTGACATCCTTCAGTTAATGCTATGTACTCTGCTTCAGTTGATGATAGAGACACGCAATTCTATTTTCTACATCCCCAATTTATAGGCGGACCCCGTAATAAAAATATATACCCTCTATTTGATTCTCTGTTCCCTTTGTCTTCTGCCCAGTCAGCGTCTGAATAGCCGTAACTATCTGTTCCTTCTTGTCCTAAAATAAGCTTTTTATATTTACTTTTATTTAAATATCTTAACACCCTTTTTGCTTCGTTCCAATCTACTTCATTTGGATTTTTATTCTGTTGGTTTAGTATGGTGACGCTTGCCAATATATCCGGTCTAGTATTTACCGCAATATATAAAAAACCACCAATCAGTTGTTGATATATTTCACTGTTTTTCACCGGGTTTTCTTTGCTGGGCTTATAGTATCCAACATCCAACGGTATATTGAACTCTTTTCCATCTTTCATCATAAACTTGTTCAGCAATTTGTCAATATAACTGGCATGATTTAAACTACATATCCCTTTATCGCACATTTCAATCTTCTACCTAAATAATCTTGTAATAATCCCAAACTCCTTATATAAAAATTACATTTTAGTTTTTCTTCAAATATATTAACTATTACCTGTGTATCCTTTGCTGCTATTAAAATGTGATCCACGTATATAAGTACGTAAACCCTTTCATTATTTATTACCTTGATATATAAACATGTATCAATATTGCTTTTACAAAAATTTTTCCTTAATGACGTGATTTCCTCTTGCATAGCTTGCTTCCATTTTTCACTATCACTTCCTTCAAGCGCTTCTTTAAAGTTTCTTGGTTCTTATTCTTGGAATTCTGTCAACTTTGCTATGTAACGCTCAGGTGGAACACCTTTATTTACTCTGCTGGATCTACGATCACCTGGATCCTTTATATCGAGGTCTTTATCTATTTGATAGTTAGAATCACCGTAATCGTCATGGGATTGTTCCCAACTTAAGCTCTCATACGTGTTAGATGTATCCAGAATTTTCGATTTCCTCCATGTTTTCAAAATTTGCAATCTCTCTGTCTTCTACGTCTTTGGCTCTATTTTCTCCCATTCTATCATAAACCCAATGGATATTTCCTCACTTTTTGCCTCCTTTTTCTCGACGCATATATTTCTCTTGGCAAACACCACACTACGGCTAATTGTAATACGTTTTGTATCTACATTTAACAATCAACTGTGGTTTTATCAACTAATATCGCTACTCCGTTCCAGTGATTTGGGTCACTGTCATTACCAGAGTAGTATATCTTTGTTTGGTCTACTAATATGTCACCTGAATTGGGCCACCGGGTCTTACTTAGTCCTAATATTTTTATGTTAAGTCTTTCCATTTCCTGAATGACATTATGGACTTTATTTACCTGCTTGGTATATTGACTTAACATTCCACGTGCCTATCTTCATGCACTTTTTGTCGATTTTAGTCTTCTTTTTGAACGATGTGTTACTGGTGGGTATTTCACAGGGATTTCGTTTGATATCGATCTGAGAGGCCCTGTGGTCTATCTGTGATTTACCTCCCCTGCCGGATCTTGGTCTCCGATATCCATGATCAGTAACAGAGTTACTTTTTTATACAGCCATGACAATTGTGCTAGGGATATCCGTATATGATCTTTAATGTAGTGGTGTCCCCTTGCCTTCTACATCCTTATGCCGTTGACCGTTTCTTTTGTTCATTCGCATTCGAGGCCGATTTCTCAACCCCAGGACAAAAGAGTGCCCTACCACTTATTAACTCATTCGCCCGAAGCCGTAAACCTACAGGCTGATTTAAGTAGAAGATATTTCTTAGCAGATGGGCAGCATTTGGTCGATTAATAATGGTATTTAAATCAAACGTATCTAATCCTTTAAAGGTAAAAACGTTCGATCAGTACATGTTGCCAGTTGTGACATGGGGAACTGAAACTTGGGCTTTTAATAACAATGTAGTCCACAAACTTCCAGTAACTCAGAGAGATATGGAACGCAGAATGCTCAACATTAAGCTCAGTGATCGCAAGTCTAATGAAGAGATAAGAAGACTGAAACAGGCTAGAAGAATCACAATCTAAATATCGCAAAAGTCCGTCTCTGTCGTTATAGATAGAAGTAAGACGAAATGTACTTCCCAACGCGTTTCTCTTAGGCCACCCACAAGAAAGCGGAAGGATTAATGTTTTAAGAAATTCTAGATGCCTAAGCTGATAATTTAGCTATTGCAGGCAGTAAAATCACAAAGACACTTTAAAGCTCGGAGACAGCTTTCCTAAAAGTATTTACTTTGCACAGGATATGCCTCATAAAAAGAAGAATAGGAAAGATTGCTAATGTTTGAGTGATAGAAATCTAGGAATTCCACAAAATTACAACGCAGTAACTTTCCTGGGAATCCTTAAACGGTTACAAAAAGGACACTCGTGGTGATTGGCCGAAAAAGAAACGTATGATCATAATAAGGCTGGTCTAAACATTATTTTCCAGCTATGTGATTGGTACGAAAATTTCGGAATGATGATTATTGGTCAAATTAGGTGATAGCTGTGAAAAAGGGAGGTGAATATAGAGAGCAGAGAGGAATCTTGTCCGAGATTAGGACAAGAAGAAATCAATTAAGTTCTAGCGGTCATGCAGTGAAGACCTGCATTTTTTCTTGTCTGTGCCTAAATAGGCAAAATGGAATCTTAAAGATTCTGCCGTGAAAATCGCAAGTGCGATATGTTGTCTTAAATACCATACCGGTATATTCTCTGTGTTGTGTCCGGTACGATAAAATAATAGTTTTCTTAGTACGGCGTGTAATATGTTTCGTTCAAACAGAACTTAATTCAACATTTGCGGATAAGACTTCCGTTTAATATGTCTCATATAAACCGCACTTAATTCAATCTTCGTGGAACGCAGTTCCATTTTTTTTAAAGACAATGGTCTAAATAAAATATGTTTAATTATCAAGTCAGTGAGAAGTATCACTAATAATCATGAATGCAGTTATTTTCTTTTCATAAAACAAAAAGAACTATGGAATTTTTATTTTTCGTATAATATAATAACAACTATGTAACAGTACTTTAACTCTAAAAATGAAAGTGAAAAGTGAAAGTGATTTCGTCGTATCCACAACTCTCGCGAGCTAACCCGATTCCAGCAATTCAACAACAATGGATCATCACCAGGTATTTTGCAATAAACTGTTTCGTTCCTTTTTCTTTTTTTTTTTGAACTTTTAAGATGAAACGCGAAAGACTTATTTTTTATTTTTCTAATCAACTCAGTTTAATGACAATTTTCTATCTAAATAAATGGTAACTATGTTAAAACTTATTTCGTCTTTTTCTGTTCGCACAATCCATCTATGTATCCTTATTGTATTAGGAAACGCAGCCTACCACAGACAACAAGGGTAAGTACCATTAGTAGTCAAAGGGATACCATTTTTTTTCGTAACATTTTTGTAATTTTTATATTGATAAATAGCAATAGATTCTGATCTATTAATGGCGCCCAAAAAATTAATAATTTCTTTTCTTTAGCTTAAATATTGTTGTATGAACTCACACCCTAAAATCTCTTGATGATTAGAGCCGCCGGTGCGATTTTAAATTATGTAGCACGTATTTTTTTTAAGTTTATGTACATCACATGTTATCTAATTTGTCGTGCTTCATAAAATGACGCCGCAACATGTGGGGCTATCTCTTGTCTAATTCTTATTAGTTTGTTTTCTTATTTTGTCCACGTTGTTCTGCTCATTATTGATTCATAAAATAACGCTAAGTTTTTCATATAACTCTTAATTAGTAATATCACAAAAAGCCTTTTTTATTTTTAACGCAACCTAAGTTTTATTCATAAAACGGCGACCGCACCTAGAGGTTTCTGTCATTTTTTTGTTTCTTTTTGCTCCGTGTTAACGAGTACTTAAAAACAACGTCATTGCATTCCTTTTTTAGTTTTACACGTAAATGGTATTTTTCCCAGCACTAATTTAAAATGTGGCTCCTTGTTGTCTAAAGGTGTCTGAATAGAGATTTTATACTGTTTATAAAATTTCGATGGATGCGCAGATAAGAAATAAGATAGTAATGTAAATATGAAAAGAGAAAATTCCAAAGGTAAATAAAATAATAACTGCTAGTTTTCAATTCCAAGTTTACAGTAAATTTTGAGTTTAAATAGTTTTGTTGAATTTTTTTTGCATAATTTTTGAAAGAATATAATTCAAAATGGAATCCTCCGTGGTTCAATATTTAAAAAATGACGAAATTGATTATGAATTGTTTATACGAGGGGTAAAGACTAAGAAAAATCTTAGTGACAAAAAAACAATGCTTCGTAAATTACTTAGTAAAAAGGCCGTTATTGATTTAGAGGAAAATAGGTTAATATTCAACGATGAGAAGAAGCAGATAGACGAAACTGCTGTTGACATCCGTAGTTTAATTGGAGATTTCGAAGGAGACGTTAGAGATTCGGTCTATCGTAGGGCAAAGGCTCATCTTACGCATTTATCTTTTATAGCTAGGTTACCCGTAGAATTTGAGGAAGAAGAAGAGTATAAGGCAGAGGCTTCTGCAGATTGTTTACTTTTAGAAGGGCAATTAGATGACAAAGTCGTTCCTGTTGGGCCATCAGTTTCTTCGAATATAATTCCTTCACAGCCGGTCGTTAATATTCCAGCTCCCGTCGTTCAGGTGTCGCATCCAACTAATTTAGCTGATTGGAACATTAAGTTTAGTGGAGATTCTAAAGGAGTTTTCCCTTTCCTAGAAAAAGTTAGAGACCTGGCTGAATCCCGTAATGTAGGACAAGAGGTTCTTTTCAGATCAGCTGTCGAGTTATTTACAGGTAGCGCTGCTGTGTGGTTCAGGAGTGTTCGTAGTACCGTTTCTTCATGGAACGAATTGATTGGTCTTTTGAAGGCTACGTTTCTTCCCCAAGACTACGACGAGGATTTATGGAACCAGATCAAATCCAGGAAGCAGAAGAAAAATGAGTCGTTCGCTTTATTTCAGGCACAGGTTATGTCTTTGGCAAAACGGCTGACGGTGCAGCCTTTAGAGAAAACTATCGTGAAACACTTGAGGCAAAATATTATCCCTGAATATATTCCGTTGATTGCATTAGTCGATACCAATACTGTTGAGGAGTTGTCTGCTGTTATTCGTAAACTAGAGAATAATGTGGTCGTCCCTAGTGTCAAGAAGGAAACGTCCGTCGCTTATGTTAATCATGAGTTCCCCGGTCCCTCCAGAAAAGCCAATGTTCCTAACGGAAAAGCAAATTTTAAAAATAATGACGATCGCTCGGCTCCGCGAAATTCTGAAGCGAAAAACCCTAGTAAAAGTACTTCGAATAAATCGAAGATGATCGTTTGTTTTAATTGCCGAAGACGCGGGCACAATTTCAACGACTGTAAACAGCGTTTTGATAGATATTTTTGTTTCCGATGTGGCGCAGATAATGTTACGGTAAGGACATGCCCAAACTGTGTCAAACATTCAAAAAACGAATAACCAACACCCTTAAGTTCGGTAAGAGTGTTCACAATAAAATTTCAAACCCCGAACATTCATGTTTTGCGGCCGATAATAAGTTTCCAGAAAATTTTAATGTCTCTGATTGGTACAAATGGCTGGGTACAGTAAAAAATTTTTATAAACATTCGTCAAATTTATCTCCGGTCATTGCTTCAAAGCCATTCGATAACAGACCTTACTTGGAGGTTCAAATTCTTTCGCAACCCTTTACGCTTTTATTAGATACCGGGTGTTCCACTACTGTAGTCGGATCCAAGGGATTGGATTTTCTTGAGAGAAACAACATTGAGATCGATTTACCGTGTAGTCAGAATGTGTCTTTAGCCGACGGATCGAGTAAAAAGGTTTCTGGTATTGTAGATTTGCCGTTTGTGGCGAATGGAATTTGTCATGTGATTAGTTGTCTTGTAGTGCCATCGCTACCAATAAATTTTATTTTAGGAAGTAACTTTATTTCAAAATTTTCTTTAGCGATAAATTTCGAACAAAATAAATGGAGTGTCAGAAATCCTTGTTGCGATATAGTAACTTCAAAACCTGAAGGCGATGTTTCGTTCCCACAATCTTTGTGTTCGATTGATTCTCTTGCCGCCGAGTTAAGACCTCTAGCGGATGCTGTCATCCATAGTTTTCAGGAGGTAGACAAAAAGAATGGTATAGGAAGAACAGATAAGATCAAAATGACTATCGATACGGGTGACGCAAAGCCTTTTCGACAACGTCTCTTTCCTATGTCGCCATACATGTCAGATATTTTAAATCGCGAATTAGATGAGATGCTCAAACTTAAAGTTATAGAACCGAGTAACAGTCCTTGGTGTAGTCCAGTCTTGCTTGTAAAGAAAAAGACAGGCGAGTTTAGGTTTTGTTTTGATGGCAGGAATCTTAATGAAGTTACTCGTCATGACATATATCCTCTCCTTAATATTGACCGAATTTTGTCATTATTGCGTAACGCTAAATATATAAGTTCGATAGATTTGAAAAAAGCTTTTTGGCAGATCCCTTTTGATCCATCTTCGCGAGAAAAAACTGCTTTTGCTGTTGTTGGCCGTGGATCTTTTCAATTTACTGTGATGCCTTTTGGTCTTTGTAATAGTGCTCAAACCCAGCAAAGATTAGTAGATCAAATTTTTGGACCAGAATTCGAACCTTTTATTTTTACTTACTTGGATGATATTATTGTTTGTTCTTCCACTGCTGAGGAACACGTTGCCTTGTTAGGACAAGTTCGAGATAAACTAAAGGATGCTAACCTTACGATAAATGTAGACAAATGTGAATTTTTCAAAACAACTTTGAAGTATTTAGGCTATATCGTTGGTGATAACTCTCTTCGGTCGGACCCCGACAAAATTTCCACTATGGTTAATTATCCCCGTCCAACTAACACAACGGAGATTAAACGTTTTATTGGTCTTTGTTCTTGGTATAGACGCTTCGTCAAAGATTTTTCTACCCTTGTTTCCCCTATCAATGATCTTTTGAAAGGAAAGAAAAAGAAAGAACCTATAGTTTGGACATCAGAAGCTGAGAATGCTTTTATCGCCATAAAGGAAGCTTTAGTATCTTCCCCAGTTCTAGTACAACCCGATTATTCTCGTCCCTTCACTATTCAGTGTGACGCAAGTAACACCGGTCTAGGAGCTGTATTGACTCAAGAAATAGACGGTGGAGAACAGGTGATTTCCTATGCTAGTCGGTCTTTGACAAGAGCAGAACGTTCGTATGGAACCACCGAGAAAGAGGCCCTTGCAGCTTTGTTTGCTGTTGAAAAATTTCGTCCTTACGTAGATGGTGTTGAATTTACCCTCATCACTGACCATTATTCGTTGTTATGGCTTAGAAATTTAAAAAATCCCACAGGCCGTTTAGCTCGTTGGGCTATGCGTCTCAAACAGTTTGATTTCCGAATCGTCCATCGTAAAGGAGCATGTCATAAGGTGCCTGATGCACTTAGTAGGATTCATGAGAATGATCAAATTGCTTATCTTGAAGTTGATACTGATCGCATCGATCCCTGGTACGATGATTTGCGTACAAAGATTTTGTCTAACCCAGAAAGTTTTCCACAGTGGAAAGTAGAGAACGACCTCATATACAAATTTATTCCGGCTTGTCTTCCTTTTAATTCAAATTTAATCGAGTGGAAAGTCCTTGTTCCCAAACCTCAACGTGAGGATGTTATTAAGTCGTGTCATGATCCTGCAACTTGTGCCCATCCTGGTGTTTATAAAACTCTTGCTCGAATCCAAGAAAATTATTACTGGCCAAAAATGCGAAGAGATGTTGTTAAATATGTCCGTGCCTGCAAAACGTGTGGAGCACAAAAAGCACCAAATATGGCGCAAATGGGTAAAATGGGTAAAGAGAAAAAAGCCGAATACCCATGGCAAATTATCGCCGTTGATTTAATAGGCCCTTTAACCAGAAGTAGAAACGGTTTTACGTGGTTGCTGGTGGTCTCAGATTGGTTTTCTAAGTACACTTTGTTGCATCCTCTTCGCAAGTCTACTGCTTCAAATATCTGTAAATTTTTAGAGGAACAGGTGTTTCTCATATTTGGAGTTCCACAACATCTTATGTGTGATAATGCCTCTAATTTAAATTGTAAAATAATGAAAGATCTTTGTGACAGATATGCAGTCCAAAAAATCTGGTTCTCTGCGGTTTATTCTCCCCAAGTAAATTTTGTTGAAAGGAGCAATCGTACTATTGGTACGGCAATCAGAAGTTATATTGACGAACACCGCGATTGGGACAAACACATACATGAAATTCGGCAAGCCATAAACACAGCGAAACATGAAGTAACCAAATATTCACCGGCATTTTTAAATTTTGCTAGACACGTACCGTTGTCTGGAAATTATTACGGTCAAATACCCCATGATTTTGTTGATATAGAAATCCTACCGGGTGATCGCGATAATTACGCGTCCGAAGTAACGGGAATAAAAGAAGTTTTCACGGCCGTGCGTAAAAATTTGTCTCGTGCATATCAGAGAAATGCAAAAACATATAATTTGCGTAAACGCGACGTACAGTTTAACGTTGGCGATCAAGTTTGGAGAAAAAATATGGTTTTATCTTGCGCCCCGAAACATTTCATGGCAAAATTGGCTCCCAAATATATTTTATGTACCATAAATAAAAAACTATCCTCTTTAGTTTACGTTCTTAGGAATCCAGATGGTTCCAATGCTGGAAATTGGCATATTAAAGATTTAAAAGCTTATTCATCCGTCAATGTTTCGTCAGATGTTTCAGATTTGTCCGATAGCGAATAGAAATATATATTCCGTTATTTACAGGGCGATATGAACCAACTTTAAATATAATTTTTTAGATATTTTTGATTTTTTCTATTTTATAGTACAGGTGCTTAAAGTTTTTTTTTTGAGAGAAATATTTTTTTTGTTTGTGCACCAAATTTTTTATTAGTCGAAATTCTTCAATTTTGGAAAGTGTGATTTCAAATAAATGATTTTGGACATATGAATTGTTGATCTGAAAGCCTATTATAATCTAAATACTTCGGTAATTTTTTTTAGCGACGCCCCATTTCCTCCGTGGTCCGTGTTAAAGGAAAAGTCGCGCAAATTGCGAACTTTTTCCTGGAAGGGATTTGTTTCTCTTCCAACAAATTTTGGCGTGGGATCAGTAATGCACTGATACCCTAGTACGTAGTACGTTGAATACAACTTTGCTTCGGCAAAACCGTCCCCAAGTGCCTCGTTCCCTTCAGGACGAGAGACGCGCATAAATTTTTTAGAGCTGTCTCGACAACCTTTTTTTTTGATGTGTGGTGTAGACCAATAGTAGGGAATTGTCCCGCTGCGGTCAATATTTATCTATTTGATATATTTTTTTGACGTTGTCGCGAAGGAGACGAGCCTCTGGAAGTAGTGTAGGGGATTCCGCACGTTGATCTCCAGAGCAACTCAGTTTGGCTCACACCCCAGTTCTTTGAACTGCTTTACCTAGTTAATAAGAATATAAATTTTTTTGTTTTGTTGAAGGGACATATTAAAAATCCTTCTTCAAATGTTTTTATGTCGTGCGTTAGTCCGATATAGAAGTAAAACTTTTTTCTACATAATAAAAAGTTTGTTTTTTTTTATTTTTTTATTTTTTTGGTATCCTTCTAGGATATACTACCTTCGCTTATATGCAATCCAGCTTAAGCTTAGGGAAAATGTTTTTTATATTTTTTTTTTTGAAAATCGTTTCTTATTTTTTTTTGGTATCTAGATTGATATCAGAAGTCCTTAGTACAGTTACTAGCGATAGTTCGTAATAGAACCTATTTGTTTTGCCTAAGTTTATTCTTACTTCAAGGACCTATGAATTTCAGCCCCCTCTATTAAAATATGTTGTCTAACCCCCTTTACGGTATGGATGGCCAGACACTGAGAAAGGCTAGGGATGAAGTGAGCGGATTCCCGCCAGTTGACTCGTCGGAATGAGAAGCCATTCATAATCGCAATTTAGCCACAGACCTTAGGTGATGACTTCCTATGTCATTTCCTAAAACTTCCGTTTGGTTGTGTAACTTTGAATAATAGACTCTACCGACTATGACCCTACCTTAAGTTGACCCCACCGAAAATGTTCCTATGATAGGCGTATGATACGCGTCAGTTATCGCTTGTTCTGGTTATCACAACGAAGTTAAAATATCAATATTTTCCTAATCCCCCTGTTCTTGAAAGAGTAGTAAGTTTCTGAAAAGCAATGTGTCCATTTTTCCACAATAAACTAATTACAGGCTTATCTTTATAGAATTACAAGGTCCAACTTAGAACTATCAGTAACTCCCTTTTTTTTTGTTTTTTTTTGGTCCGTAAGTAATAACTGCTTATGGCGTTATTATATTGTGTTATCTCTGGAATAAGTCATGAATGAGAGACTTTATGCATCCAAGTCAAGGATAACATGTTATTTTTTTTATGGCGTTAATGATGCTAAGACATCATTATTCTTATGTTATTCGTGGTGTTAGTCTAGGTTGAAAGAAACCTATGCATCCGAAAAAACGTTAACATATCTTGCCCTATTTTTGTGTTTTTATTTTTTTTGTGTCTACGATGACGAATTGCGTCGTTGTATTCTTGTGAATTTTTTGTGTTATGATTAACGCGTCCATGTCTAGATTGTAAGACATGTATTGATCGTTAGAGAAAGCCTAAGGCCTCTGAACGATATTACGATATGGTGACTAACAAATGTGGTTTTCATCTTTTTTTGCTGTTTCATTTTTTTAATTCCGTTTCCGATTTCAAACTGGTTAGCACGAAGTTGAAATCGTGGGGGAAGCAGTGAAACAGGCTAGAAGAATCACAATCTAAATATCGCAAAAGTCCGTCTCTGTCGTTATAGATAGAAGTAAGACGAAATGTACTTCCCAACGCGTTTCTCTTAGGCCACCCACAAGAAAGCGGAAGGATTAATATTTTAAGAAATTCTAGATGCCTAAGCTGATAATTTAGCTATTGCAGGCAGTAAAATCACAAAGACACTTTAGAGCTCGGAGACAGCTTTCCTAAAAGTATTTACTTTGCACAGGATATGCCTCATAAAAAGAAGAATAGGAAAGATTGCTAAATGTTTGAGTGATAGAAATCTAGGAATTCCACAAAATTACAACGCAGTAACTTTCCTGGAAATCCTTAAACGGTTACAAAAAGGACACACGTGGTGATTGGCCGAAAAAGAAACGTATGATCATAATAAGGCTGGTCTAAACATTATTTTCCAGCTATGTGATTGGTACGAAAATTTCGGAATGATGATTATTGGTCAAATTAGGTGATAGCTGTGAAAAAGGGAGGTGAATATAGAGAGCAGAGAGGAATCTTGTCCGAGATTAGGACAAGAAGAAATCAATTAAGTTCTAGCGGTCATGCAGTGAAGACCTGCATTTTTTCTTGTCTGTGCCTAAATAGGCAAAATGGAATCTTAAAGATTCTGCCGTGAAAATCGCAAGTGCGATATGTTGTCTTAAATACCATACCGGTATATTCTCTGTGTTGTGTCCGGTACGATAAAATAATAGTTTTCTTAGTACGGCGTGTAATATGTTTCGTTCAAACAGAACTTAGTTCAACATTTGCGGATAAGACTTCCGTTTAATATGTCTCATATAAACCGCACTTAATTCAATCTTCGTGGAACGCAGTTCCATTTTTTTAAAGACAATGGTCTAAATAAAATATGTTTAATTATCAAGTCAGTGAGAAGTATCACTAATAATCATGAATGCAGTTATTTTCTTTTCATAAAACAAAAAGAACTATGGAATTTTTATTTTTCGTATAATATAATAACAACTATGTAACAGTACTTTAACTCTAAAAATGAAAGTGAAAAGTGAAAGTGATTTCGTCGTATCCACAACTCTGGCGAGCTAACCCGATTCCAGCAATTCAACAACAATGGATCATCACCAGGTATTTTGCAATAAACTGTTTCGTTCCTTTTTCTTTTTTTTTTGAACTTTTAAGATGAAACGCGAAAGTCTTATTTTTTATTTTTCTAATCAACTCAGTTTAATGACAATTTTCTATCTAAATAAATGGTAACTATGTTAAAACTTATTTCGTCTTTTTCTGTTCGCACAATCCATCTATGTATCCTTATTGTATTATGAAACGCAGCCTACCACAGACAACAAGGGTAAGTACCATTAGTAGTCAAAGGGATACCATTTTTTTCGTAACATTTTTGTAATTTTTATATTGATAAATAGCAATAGATTCTGATCTATTAATGGCGCCCAAAAAATTAATAATTTCTTTTCTTTAGCTTAAATATTGTTGTATGAACTCACACCCTAAAATCTCTTGATGATTAGAGCCGCCGGTGCGATTTTAAATTATGTAGCACGTATTTTTTTTAAGTTTATGTACATCACATGTTATCTAATTTGTCGTGCTTCAAGACGAGCAAAACTAACAGATGTAAACCAGAATATCGCCATGTTAAAATCGAACTGGGCAGGAAACATAATAATAATAGAAAACAACCGTTGGACAAAGCGAATTCGAATGGCGATCAAAGGCAAGCAAAAGAAGGAGAGGCAGACCTCAAGCAATATGGACTGATGACGTCAAGCGAATGACTGGCCACGAATAGATGTAAAAACAGAAAACAGATATGAATGGACACACCTAAGGAACTTATAGTCCATTCTTTCACGGTTTTTGTTCTAAATTTTAAAGAACCGCTTGGATTGACATGAAAGGCATACGCATAGCTTACATGTCAAAGAAAAAAAGTGATGTTGTGCCTATGTGTGCTTTTGCTCTGGGGGTGACTTTCACCCCCTCTTAGGGGTGAAAAAATATAAGTCTAAAATAAGTTCGGAAATGGATAAACTGACTAATTTTAAGTAACTTTTGTTCTATAGAGCTTTTTCGCCAAGTCAACACTTTTCGAGTTATTTGCGAGTGAATATGTTCATTTTTTAACAAAATAACTACATTTTTAGACGGTTTTTCGCAAATAACTCAAAAAGTAAGTATTTTGTCGAAAAAAACGTTCTTAGCAAAAATATAGCATGTAAAAAAGTAAAAAAATGGTGTACGCGTTAGGTCTCTGGACCTCGTAAAACCAGAGTTATAGCCAATGAAAAATAGATTCATATTGACCAAATTTCAAGTAGAATTCTTTGAAGTGAACTATCCAACAAATTAAGCACTTTTTGGGAAAAACCCATTATAAATTTTTGAAAGTGTTTAAAAAAAGCTTTATTTCTGTTCTTATAAAAAGTTTCTAGCATTAAATTTAAGCAAGTTACGCTCAAAATAAAGTTGGTCGCTTTTGTTTTGGCAAAAAAAAATCGAGAAGACCCCCCCCCCCCTAATTAACAACTTAAATGAAATTAATCGTTACGGCTCCACAAATTATTTTACTTATGTTGTTTTTATATGATCTGTAAGTTTCATCGATTCAAAGAGCTTATTTTGGAAAAAATTTGGTTTTAGACTAAAATATTCAAAAATTTTAATTTTGAAAAATATGCTTTTTTTCATAAATTTTTTTCTTAAATAACTTAAAAATTATTAGAGATACCAAAAATCTCGAAAAACAAAAAAAGTCAGCATTGCTTTTCTGAATATCATGTATTTTTTTGTTTTTCTGTAAGACAAAAATTGATTGAGATTTGGTGTTTCTAAATTTGCATACATTCGTGATGAGTGACTCGTTCAACCCCTTTTAACTACAGCCCTTTCAAAAATAAGGACTTTGAACCGATGAAACTTACAGATCATATAAACAATAGATACACGGGTCAAGAAAGTTGTGAAGTCGTAACGATTAAGTTCATTTGAGATAATAATTAGGGGGTGATGTTCCCGATTTTTTTACCAAAAAAAAAGGGACTAACTTTATTTTGAGCGTAACTTGTCTACTTTTGATACTAGAAATTTTTTTTATAAAACAAAAATGAAGCTTTTTTTAAACACTTTAAATAAGTTGTAATGAGTTTTCCCCGAAATGTGCTTCATTTTTGGTTATTTCACGTTAAAGTAATCCATTTGGAATTTGACGAATATGAACCTATTTTTAATTAGCTATAACTTTGCTGCTACTAGGTATAGAAACGTGATATATACACCATTTTTTAAATTTTTACAGACTATATTTTTGCTTGGAATGTTTTTTCGACAAAATACGTACTATTTGATTTATTTGCAAAAAACCGTCTAAAAGTGTGGTTATTTTGTTGAAAAAATGAACATATTCACTGGCAAATAACTCGAAAATTATTGACTTAGTGAGAAAACTCTATAGAACAAAAGTTACTTAAAATTAGTCAGTTGATTAATTTCCGGACTTATTTTGGACAAATACTTTTTCACCCTCAAGAGGAAGTGAAAAGCACCCCCGGGGAAAAAGCACATATCGGCACAATATCTCTTTTTTTCCTTGACTTGTTAGCTATATGTATGCCAAATTTCATGTCAATTCAAGCGGTTATTTAAAATTTAGAGGTTTTGCAATATTTTACCATTAAAGAACGGACTATTAGGTTTGTCCCGACTTATAAGTCCCGACTTAGGTAAGTCTCCGACTTATAGTCGGAGAGATAGAACCGGATTTTGTGCGTGATAAGTAATATGGAAAAACTATACGAGGATATGTTGAATTAGTTGTGTACATGACTTTCCCCAACGGCCGGAAACCAGAGTGGGGGACGACGGTAGTTATAATAGTTCAAATTCGCGGTTTTTATTATTTATTTTGTGACGCTCATGATCGAGATAGTGCACCAAGATTTGAGAATAAGTAGGTCATGACGAACTAAGTAAAATCTCCAGGGGCGGAACGCTGTCTAGCCGACAAAGGGGTGGGGGTAGGAGTGAATATGTATAAAAAATATAACGGGTTTTTTGCGACGTTCGTGATTGAGATAGTGAACCAAAATTTGGAAATTAGTAGACCATGACATAACTAAGTAAAATCCCCAGATCCAGAAACCAGAGTAGGAGACGAGGGTAGTTATAAGGGGTCAAAAATCGCGGTTTTTTTTATTTTTTTTGTGACGCTCATGATCGAGATATGGCACTAAAATTTGGGAATAAGTAGGTCATGACGTAACTAAGTAAAATCTCCAGGGGCGAAACGCTGTGTGACGGACAAAGGGATGGGGCAGGGGTAAATTAAAGGTAAAAATATAAGGAATTTTTTGTGACGTTTGTGATCGAGATAGTGACCCGAAATTTGGGAATAAGTAGACCATGACATAACTAAGTAAAATCCACAGAGCCGGAAACCAGAGTAGGGGACGAGGGTAGTTATACGGGGACAAAGTTGCGGTTTTTATTATTTTTTTTGTGACCCTCATGATCGAGATAGGGCACCAAGATTTGGGAATAAGTAGATCATGACGTAACTAAATAAAATATCCCGGGGTGGAACGCTGCGTGGCCGACAAAGGGGTGGAGGCAGGGGTGAATATAAAAATTATAAGGGATTTTTTGTGACGTTCGTGATCGAGATAGTGAACCAAAATTTGGGAGTAATTAGATCATGACGTAACCAAGCAAAATCTCCAGGGGCGGAAACCAGGGTTGAGGATAAGGGTAGTCTTAAGGGGCCAAAGTCGCAGTTTGTATTATTTTTTTTGTGACACCGCACAACATTTGTCTCCCACGCAGCGTTCCGCCCCTGCAGATTTTACTTAGTGATGTCATGATCTGCTTATTGCCAAATTTTGGTGCACTATCTCGATCACGAACGGCAAAAAAACCCCTTATATTTTTATACTCACCCCTACCCCCACCACTTTGTCGGCCAGACAGCGTTTCTCCCTTGGATATTTTACTTAGTTACGCCATGACCTACTTACTCCCAAATTTTGGTGCACTATCTCCATCATGAACGTCACAAAAAAGTAATAAAAACGGCGAATTTCACCCCTTATAACTACCCTCGTCTCCCAATTTGGTTTCCGGCTCTGGGGATTTTACTCAGTTGTGTCATGGTCTACTTATTCCCAAATGTTGGTGCACTATCTCAATCACGAACGTCGCAAAAAACCACTTATATTTTTTATATTCACCCCTACCTCCACCCCTTTGTCGGCCACGCAGCGCTCTGCCCCTGGAGATTTTACTTAGTTACGTCATGACCTACTTATTCTCAAATTTTGGTGCACTATCTCGATCATGAGCGTCACAAAAAAAAATAATAAAAGCCGCGACTTTGACCCCTTATAGCTACCCTCGTCTCCCACTCTGGTTTCCGGCCGTTGGAGAAAGTCATGTACACAACTAATTCAACGTATCCCCTTATAGTTTTTCCATATTACTTTTCACGCACAAAATCCGCTCCCAGCTCTTAGACTATTACATCCGACGATGGATGAAATGGCTGTTGATGATGATGATGATGATTATTTATTATTAACTATGTAGCTACATTAGATCATTTTTAAAATTTTGGGTTCTTATTAATTTCAGTTTAAATCTGAAATTATATCTGTTCTGTTATCTAAGAGAGGTAATATTATCAAAATTAATTTAGATACAATTATAGCTACATCTTGTTAAGTAGTAGCTCTCACAGATATCCAGTTTAATAAGATTCGTAATAAATTTGTCTAAACAACTGGCAAATTCCATTTTAGTGTTATTTTCTGCACGTGCACGGAGAAGCTATATCTTATACACAAAATTTTGCAATAATTTTCGTAAATAGATGATCCGGTAGGGAAAGCATAACGAACGTAATTGAAATGGAATCATTTATTAACTAATTTCATTCCAGGAGTGGATGAACGCTCCCGAACGCTAACTGAACGTTCTCCAGAAGTGCTCTTTCAGCCATGCTCACTGAAAACTAACATAATTCACATAAGTAACTCGTTAAATCTCAAGATTATAAATCAATTTCCTCTTAGGCCCCATTGGATAAGCCTTACTAGGATAAAATAGAATAACAAAGCTAATTTCAAATCTTATTTACCGGTATTTCCCAGACGGTGGATATAATTCGGCGCTGAAATTACATTTGTAATTTAAATAAACGAAATGGATTTATGGGAACTGACTTAATATATACAGACTGTTATAATTTTGTGGGGAAATTTTAATGCATTTTGTTTTTGTAAGAAATAGGTAAATAAAAAATTTTAGAATATTAAAAAATATTAAATAAAATAATATAAACCCCTATAAAATCAGCTATGGCATTATTCTCTTATTTATTTGAATTGTAATCTCCATTAGAGTATATACTGTATAAATTGAAAGAGCTTGTAGAAGTAGATACAGACTAAAATAAAACCGAAATTGATACATAAGAAAACAAAGAATAGTAATAATAAAAAACAATACATTTTATTTTCTGATATCACATATGTACCTACTATTTTTTTAGTTTGCTATGTGATATTGTGATTATTACGAATTTAGTTATTTATGTTTTTAGACACCTATATTTTTATTTAAATAAAAACACTTTATTTATATTCTTTATTTTACTAACTTTACTTAACTATTGTTTAATTTATTTAATATCTAATATAGTTTATAGTACTAAAATTAAAATATAAGAATTCTAATTACTGTTATATTACAACTCAAAAATAAACAGCGTCCGTTACGTCTCAATCTTTACGTTCCGGCATTTATGTAATTGTATATTAGAATATAGTTTTTAATTCCCAATAACTTTTCATAATAGTAATTTTCAATATTTTGAAAAATAAAGCTACTTTACTCTTGAGTGAAATTCAAACTTTTTGACATACCTCGTATAACATTCATAAAATTTGATATTTGATGGTTGAATCTTGGGTTTTGGACTATGCAGAACTTTTTATAAAGAATAACTTTTTTTCGTAAGATTAATAATAGAAAAGTTTTCCATATGGATAGGTACAACTTACAGGGACGTAGGTACTATAATATAATATGAGTTCCTAGGTTAAAACATCGACTGTGATTGTATTAAATTAACCCGCCAGTAGTCGCTATATGAGATTTTCTCTCACGGTTTCAGAAAATTGCGCACAACTTTTTTTTCTGGGAAATTATGCGCTCTGTAGTTCCTTCTAGTCTTCTAACTATCCTCCCTCGACAATCTAATAGACTCGTCCGCTCAGATAGTGACTCAGTTTACTTAGTATCACCAGATTGTTGAGTCAGTGTACTTCATGTGAGAGATACTCTCATCAAGCGACCACCGGCGTCAGCAACTGTGTATAAAAATAATTTTTAGAAGGGGTGGATTCCAAAAGGTCTTAAGTAAAAAAATTAAATTTTTCAGGAACGGATTTTTTCTATGTTTGAGAAAATAATTAACACTAGAAAGTCGGAGGTGCCAATTTGGCCCCTGTTGAGATTTGAAGTTATTGTAGTTTTTTTATTTGAGGCAATAATAATTTCATATTTTATGACTTTTAATATTTTGATACAAATACTTATTTAATCCAAAAAGTATTGTTTACTAAATTTATTAAATGGTTTTTCTAACAAATCTACCATAGAAGTCTAAAGGGGCCAAATTGGCCCTGTTTAAGTTATTATCGTTTTCTGGGAAATTCGAGGAGCCTTTCTTTCAAATTCCTGTGGGATAGGTAAAATTATATTTATGTATGTTTATTGTAAATGGTTACCCTTATACTGGTACTGATCATCTACGTAATAAAGATAAAATTGTTGGTCAACACAAGTGAACACAAAGATACAATTGTACGATGGCCTATGTACGTGTTTTATAATACTCTTTACTTGGAAGCAATAAATGCATGGATTATTTATAAAGAAATAACTGGAAGTAGACTCAGTCTTTGTAAGTTTATTCTTCGGCTGTGTGAAGAATTACGGGCCACATACCTTGCCTCCTGAAATCTGGAACTACGCCTAGCAACACCAGGTCTACCAACAACTATCACTGTTACTACGACAAAAACGACAAAAATATCAGTTGAAAATATTTTGCAAAGGAAATCATACTTCCAATCATTGCCGCGGATATAACAAGGCAATGTGTGGCAAATATCAAAAACTGCAAACTGTATGGCGTTCCGAATGTTTTTGATAGGCAGCGAATGTGTTAAACAATAAAAGTAAAAATAAAATCAGATTCTATCGTCTACAGTAGATTTAATTTCTTTAAACTGAGTTTTAATTGATTAAAGAACGTGGGGCCAAAATGATCCCTTCCGGTTTTCTAGGTAGGTAAGCTAAGCCCGACTTTTTAGTGTTAAATGTTACTTTGGAATAGAATCAGTCATGTAATTTGCAGGTTCAAATTCTTGTTTCAAGACAATATAAGTAAGATTTAAACACAAAATCATGGCTTTTAAGAAGTTAAACATTTTGTTTTTTTTTTCAAAACGACCTTAAGTCAGTGACTTAAACACTTTTGGAAAATTCATGTGGGAGCATTCATGTGACTTAAGCACTTTTAGAAAATTCATGTTGGAGAAAACTGCATAGAAAAAGGCATGACTAAAGCACTTTTGAAAAACATTACTGATTTGTAATCTGTACAGTATACTTGACTTAAGCTTTTATGGCATGGATAGTTTGTCTAATGTTAGAAATGATGTTCTATAATCAAATCCAACTAACACCTCAAAATGTGAAAAAATTGACTTAAGCCCTTTTGGAGTCCACCTCTTCAATTCATTTTATTTTTCCCCTTAAAACCGAAAATAATATCCTTTTATGATGTAATAAAAGGCGCCGTGGATGTGGTCGATGATATGAAAATCCTAGATTCTGTTTCACGGGTTAGTTGTAGATGGTCACTTTCCATATATTGTTCAATGTTAAATATTGGCGGCATCAATAGTAACATTTTATATAAAGATAATAATAATAAAACAGAAAAATGTCGTGTACTCCAGGGTAATAAGCTAGAAATGGACCATGTTCGGGACACTCAAAAACCCAGGTAGCTGACTGTTTTTTTTTAGTTATTGTATACCTATAGGATGAAAACCTACCTGTTTCCTGCCTAGAGTTCGCGTCCGGTTTTTAATTATTAACAATTTAGTGCAAAAATAGCGATTTTTTCGATTTATTGCACCCCATTCAAAAGCTAAATAGTTGACATAAAATTACAAAATCTAATTTTTTAAAACATTAAAAAACCTTCAAAATGCCGATTTTTGAAAGTTAAAAAGTTAATTTGTTGCTACGCAAACTACAAAATAAATGAAAATCGTTATTTGTTAATAGCTTTTACTAAAACTACCTTAGAACTTTAGTGTTTCACCCAAAGTTGGATGTTGGGGTACTTAACAAACCCTCAAAATTTGAGACCGATCCATTAATTTTTTTAAGAGTTATTCTAATTGTTTATCCCAGAGACCTTTATTTTGCAATAACATAAGCCAGAAAATAATGAAGATAGGGCATTTCTGCGTATGCCAAATGAAAGTAGAAAACTAATACTATCAAAATGTACTAAAAACGATTAAAAACATTATCTAATATTGTCAAAAATCCTAATTCCACATTTGTGAAATTTTGTAGTTTAAAAACATTTAGAATAACTTTAAAAATATTTTAGTAGAAAAAGTAATTTTCCTTATTAGAAAAGCTGGTATTTTACACGAATTTTTAAAAATGTATTTCAATTGGTAACTAGTCGTAGTAAGTGAAGGGGGAGCTGGGAGCCGACAAATGCACGAGTTCAAAAACTAAAAAAAGCAACTTAAAACTACATACTATCATTTCCTATATCTCGGGATCTACTGAATATATTTTGATCGTTCTTTTTTTAATTTGTATGTCATTTTTCTGTACATTACAAATATGCCATTTGTCTAGACATTTATTAATTAATAAACAGTCGAATTTGTTTAAACAATTTTTGAAAAAATATTTTTTTTCCCAAAAATTCCCATGATTTTAATCATAGTATCCCTATTAATCATAGAGAAAGTTAAGGTATACTTTAAAAAATAAATTATCTTCAATAAATAATTATCTAAAAAGGATCATTCATTTATTAAAATGTATTTTAACTTTTTCTGTGATCATTAATGATACTATTATTAAAAAAATAGATTTTTGTAAAAAAAATATTTTTTTAAGAATTGTTTAAACAAATTAGACTGTTTATTAATTATTAAATTTATAAACAAATTACATATTTTTAATGTACGTAAAAATTACATACCAATTAAAAAAGAAAGATCAAAATCCATTGAGTTGATCCGGAGATACAGCAAATTATATTCGTTTGAAATTGCTTTTTCGGTATTTTAACTCGCTGGATTTGTAGGTTCGCCCTAGTAATCGTTTGCACTACATTTTTGAAAAATGGTAGAGGGTGCTGTGGAGGTATAATGTTTGTGCCAATTTTTAAAGAAAAAACACAAATCCCATTCTTTAAAATGGAATTAATAAGATTCTTTAATTATTATAAACAAATTAGCTGTGAATTAAAAAAAAATATGGCTAACTTTTTCCTAAATGAGCCCAGGCTAAATTCTTTTATTTGAAAATTCGTGTTAAAATACTATCTTTTCGAATATATAAAAAGATTTTCTCTACGGAAAACATTTTTAAAGTTATTCTAAATCTTTATAAACTACAAAATTTTAAAAATTTGGCATTGGGATTTTTGACTATGTTAATTATATTTTTATCTTTTTTAATACATTTTGATACTATCACTCTTCTACTTTCATTTGGGATACTCAGGATTGCTCTATCTTCATTATTTTCTGTCTTATCTTATTGCAAAATAAAGGCCTCTGGTCTTCTAAAAACAAATAGAATAACTCTTAAACTAATTATTGGATCGGTCTCAAATTTTAAGGGTTTGTTAAGTACCCCAATATCCAACTTTGGGTGAAACAGTAAAGTTCTAAGGTAGTTTTATTAAAAGTTATTAACAAATAACCATTTTCACCTATTTTGCAGTTTTCTTAGCAACAAATGAACTTTTTAACTTTCAAAAATGCGGCGTTTTGAAGGTTTTTCAATGTTCTAAAAAACTTAATTTTGTAATTTTATGTCAACTATATAATTTTTGAATGGAGTGCAAAAAATCAAAAAAACTGCGATTTTTGCACTAAATTGTAAATAATTAAAAAACGGACGCAAACTCTAGGCAGGAAACGTGTAGGTTTTCTTCCTATAGGTCTACAATAACTAAAAAAGTAGTCAGCTACTTGGATTTTTGAGTGTCCCGAGAAAATCCTTATTACCCTGCACTAGTGTCTTTTTAAAGCAAATGGCTTTATCGTTGATGAAACTTCATCTTTTTTGATAAATTTTGTAAAGAAAGGCAAAAGTTGGAGATGTGAGAGAAAATCTCACGCGCGACCTCTCGCGTAACAACCTACCTAGCGACCAATGTCGGGTTAATTGATACATCTATGGAATTCGTAACTGTTACGTAAATAAATTAAAATTAGGTTCTGTAATATTTGATTTGTAATATTTATCGTGAATTTTTAAACTATCAGTTGGTCTGTGCCCATTGAACTGGCAAGTACCTAGCACTTTCGAGCAGGGAAGCATGTTGCCCTTTAGGCATGTATTCTATTATATCTAACATCGACTTGCAGTCAACATATTCTATTAATATATAATAATATGTAAACCATATTATTATATTATGGGGTTACCACTTTAAAGAGTGTGCTAGTTTTAAACCACTCTGCAGAATGGACTGAAGATGTTCTGAATTAGAACGAAAAGGTTTTGCAATCCATTTGGATGACTTTTTAGATAGTTTTAATAAACAATTTTATACCAGAACACAATTTAAAGTTTTTACTTCTGTATGAGTTTTTTAAACTATGGCATGCAGCAGGGGTGGGCAAAAGCGGGCCCGCGGGCCAGACCCGGCCCTTTCGCTTACTTTATCCGGCCTGTTGAAAAATCCCGCAAGCAATTTTTTTAATCTCTTTTATTTTGTTAAAATCAACAGTATTAGTGTGCGTAATGTTCTTATAAATAATCTTTTCTTCTTTTTGTATAGACATGCCTCTGTATGTTTTTTCAATGTGCCTCTAGTAAGTTGTCGTTCCATCGTTTCCGTGGACTTCCCACTGATCGTCTTCCTATTGGGGAAACGTCTCTCGCTGTCCTGACTATCCTATTTGTTGTCATTCGACTTATGTGGTCATTCTATTCTTCTGTTTCTTTCCCAGTTATTAATGTTATACACCTTGCATCTCCGTCGTATATCTGTACTTCTAGCGCTTATCTGTCCCATAGAGTCTTACCATCGATTTTTTGAAGGGTTTTCACCTCCGCTGTTTCGAGCAATCTTTTTGTCCTCTCTGTGTCGGGTCGTGTTTTTGCCGCGTATGTCATTATTGGTCTGATGACTGTTTTGTAAATACTGCCTTTCATTTCTTTTCCGATATTTTGATTTCTCCATATTGTGTCATCCCGGCAACCTGCAAGCTCTGTTTGCTCTATTCACTTGATCTTCCACTTCTGTTTCGAGCCTTGGATAAAAAAATTTTACCATCCGATATCGGATTTGCAGATTGAGTCTTTGGTTACTCAGACCTTTGGTCAGAAATTTACTCATATTCAAAAAGGCTGTTCTTGATTGCTCTATTCTTGATCGAATTTCTGATTTCGCATTTAGATTCTCCGTAATCCAGACTCCTAAGTAGTTCATTTTGTCTACTTGTTCAGTATCTTAATTTTTTTTCTGGATTCTTGTTATGACAATATAATGGACCATATTTCTTTAAAAATTACGTGACATATTTTACTGGGCAAAAATTGTTCGCATGTACACCCAAGTAAGACAAATTATTATTAACATTACCTATTATTAACGGTCAAATTTCTTTGATAAAATGCTTCAAAAATATACTTATAATACTTCTGTCAAAATATTTCTTGGACAGGGAAAAAAACTTTACCAAAAACTTTCACGTGTGCACAGCGTACGTACGCGGTATTGTCGTATAGTCCTCCGGCCCGGGAGACATTTTGAAAATTTTATTTTGGCCCGCGCTTAAAAGTATTTGCCCACCCTTGGTATACAGCAAACTATTGGGATTTTCCCATTGATTTTATTTTTAAACTACATAGTTTTTAGGTTGTTTTTCATACCGTACAGAAAGTCAAACGAAGCATTTTTAATCTTTAATATTTTTTGTTAAACTCAAAACTTTGTTGAAAATATAAGTAGGTTGTATGTTTCTGGAACCATGTAATTTTGTAGAAATAATATAATACTTTATAATTCCTCTCGTTTATCTTCCGTATTTAAATTTGGTGATGAAAGTGCTTATTTGTCTTTGGATTCAATTAAGAAGATCTTTACAGTAGTTCTCGAAGTAGAGGAATATTAATACAAACTAAAGCGTCTACTTAAGTTTTCGGACAAGAGCAATTTGGATGAAAATGTAACCATTCTACCATGGAATCATGGAAAAAAGCTAGACCACTCGGGTCGAAATCCACCCTCGAAATTCGTAATCAGAAACCAAAAATACATAGGAAAAACTTAGGCTTGCCCATCAGAATGGAAAAGGACACGGTGACTTCTATGCAAGCAATTTGATTTAACCCGGCTTGTGAGAAATGTCCACCCTATCTAAAAGCACATTAGGGCGTAACAATTCATTGGAGCGAGGTGTATTAACCCGAGAAAAAACAGGAGTTATTCCACCTCGCTCCAATGCTCCAGACCATCTCTTTCCCCCCTATAGCACGCTGATAGGCGATAGGGGCACAACTTTCAAATGTTCTTCACATGGGAATCCTAGGTAATAAGATTCCAATGTGGTTCCCTAATCGATTTCAAAACTAGGCCAGCGTGAAGCGCTCTATGCCTGAAACCGTGACTTCTATTTGGCGCCTACACTATATTTATAGGAGATCCTCCTTTTTTTTATTCTATATAGTTTATCGTCCTGTCGCCAGGGGGATACAACGGCCTCCTTTATTCAGATGAACTTACCCAAGTTTTTTTATGTATTTTGATCCGTAGAACACGAATTTTTTGGGTAACAGTTGATCCGGGTGTCAATAAGGTTGTTATAAACAAAGAACTTGAGGAATTACATAACAGCGATTTTTCGCAAAACAAAACATTTTTTTGAATATTTTGGGTTATTCCAAGCAAACAATGTTTTTACATCTTTTTTCGTAGGATGTCTAGTGATCGAGATAAACGCAATTAAACTTTTAAAAAATCGAAAAATTGCAATTTTTGAACCCGAATAACTTTTGATTAAAAAGTAAAATGGCAATTCTGCTTACCGCATTTGAAAGCTCAAGTCAAATTATACCGGCTTTGATTATTTGCATTCCTAAAAATAATTTTTTTAGAGTCAAACACAGCTATAAACACATAGTGTTTCCCGTGCCCAATGCATGCGTTTTAATGCATGCGAAGTAGAAATTGTCTGTCTTTAGGCTCGCCTACTCGTTCGATTTTAAATGAGAGATGCATTGAGAACATTACTCAAGCCCTATGTAGTTATAACTTTTTTAACAATAAAAAATAATTTTTAGCAATGCAAATAATCAGAACCGATAGAATTTAACTTGAATTTTCAAATACGGTAAGCAGAATTGCTATTTTATTTTTTAAATAAAAATTATTCGGGTTCAAATATTGCAATTTTTCGATTTTTTGAAAGTTCAACAGAGCTTACCTCGAAAACTATGCATATGTATCCTACGAAAAAACTTGTAAGAACATTTTTTACTTAGAATGACTCAGGAAATATAAAAAAATGGAAAGTCCATCTGAATAAAGGAGGCCGTTGTACCCTCTCTCCCCCCCTTGCGACATGACTATTATGTCGATCGAAGCACTCGACAGCTTTGACAAATTTTATTAATGTAATAAGCGAGTGTGATAGTATTTAACTTACTGTAAATAAATTAAGATTAGGTTCTGTAATATTTAACCCGTGTATTTGTAAACTCGATTTTAGCTTGTTTTTCACGCCACACACAAACCCAAATGAAGCTTTTTTAATCTTTAATTTTTGTCAAGTTCGAAACTTTGTTGAAAATATTAAGTAGGTTGTATGTTTCTGAAATCATGTAATTTTGTAGAAATATAATACTTTATAAGTCCCCTCGTTTATCTTCCGTATTGAAACTTCGTGATGAAAGTGCTTATTTGTCTTTGGATTCAAAATAGAAGAGCTTTACAGTTCTCGAAGTCGAGGAATATTAATACAAACTAAAGCTTCTACTTAAGTTTCCGTACAAGAGCAATTTGGATGGAATGGAAGGGGTTGACCATTACACACATACATACACAAAGCCTTCTACTTTGACATTTGAAACTTTCAACTTTGATTAAGATAACTTGAAAAGTCAATTTAATTGTTTTGGTTTATAAGACTACATGTAACAGAATTTTAAAAATTTTGTTTTGTGATTTTGATGAGACGTGATAGATTTAATGATCAATAGCGGCAACAAGACTGCAGAATTTAGGGGCATTTAAATATAAAAAAAAACACGACTGGCTAAACAAAAAATTAGAAGAAATAGAACATGACGGGTGCAATAACAAATTAAAGCAGTTCTATAAAAAATAAAATCATTTAACACTAAAGGGACAACCAAAGTAAGAGGGATGACAGATAAAGAAGGAAGCATGACCCCATAAAAATACGTAATATATGTCTAGAACATTTAAACGAAACATTGAATCAAGAAAACATACACGACGAAGCAAATGAAGAAAGCGGAGAATGTTGCGGAGAGATAAGGGCGGGGACTCTGAGGGAGGCATAAGATGCCCAAACGCGAGAGAAATACAAAAAGAAATAAATAGAGCAAGAAAAAACACCTTGAGAAGAGAAAATAGTAGCAGAATTAATAAAGTATGGTGGTTGGCAGCTGCATGAACAGTTACAGGAACCAGTGAAACAAATGTGGGACAAAGAAGAGATTCCGGGTGAATGGACGACGGGGATATTCACGCTAATACACAAAAAGGGTAGCGATGTTGGGATATTTGAATAATTTAATTTTTATCTTGGATTCCAAATTTTTATTTTGTGAGTTGTATCAAATCATCAATTTAAAGATAAAAAGATATAAATAAAATTATTATATTCTATATTAAAAAATGTTATAATCTATAATTCTAATATTAACAATTAGACATATATTTATAATTAAAAACAAGTATAAATAAATAAATGTTAAAAAATAAATAATTTAAATGTATTTATTAATAATCAATAAATAGACTGATAAATGTTACGCTGATTTTGAAAAAGCATTTCACAAAGTAAGACATGAAAAATTAGTCCAAATCCTAAAGACAGAAATCATAGCCAAATATGACTTACGAAAAATATCAAACCTTTACTGGAATCAAAAGAGCACTAATTGTAGTAAATAATAAACTCAGTAAAATTTCAGAAATTGAAATCAGGGGGTGTATTAGGCACGGATGTATTATGTCTCCATTACTATTTAATGTATATATAGTGAAGCTATTTTTGAAGAAACATTGCTATCTCAAAGTGAAGGAATAATAATTAACGGAAGATCTAGTAACAACATAAGATATGCAGCTGACACCGTGATTATAGCAAGCTCTACTGAAGAACTCCAATTATTACTAAACAAAAACAATAGTTTCTGTAAGAAATATGGACTGAAAATTAATATATGAAAGACCAAATAATATTATATGATAGTAGCTAAGTGAAAAAAACAAACATACAAACAAGCATATATTTGGGAAATGTACCGATAGAAAGGGTTGATAGATACAAATAGAACCTAGGAACCTGGATTTCAGACAATTATGATCAAACGACAAAAATAGGGGCTAGGGCAGAAATAGCAAGAAATGAGTTCGTAAAAATTAAAATAATTCTCTGCAACAAAGAACATAGATTAGAACTGAGAGTAAGAGCTTTAAGATAATATGGACTTGAAAGCTGGACATGAAAACAAGAACACATAAATAAGCTACAGTCATTTGAAATGTGGTGTTACAGACGGATGCTTAGAATAACATCGACAAAGAAGAAAACGAACACGGAAATATTGCGGGAAATGGGCAAAGAATATTATGAAATAATAAAGAGAATAAAAATAAGGAAGTTACAATATCCGGGACACGTAATGAGGGGACAGCGATATGAAATGCTCAGACTGACAATACAGGAAAATATAAGAGGCGGAAGGAGTATGGGAAGAAAGAGAGTGTTATGGTTGAAGAACTTAAGGGACTGGTTTAAATGCAGTTCTATAAAACTATTCATAGTAGCGGTAGATAGAGTAAAGATAGTGATGATGAGATCCAACCTCCGATTTGGAGAAGACACTTAAAGAAGAAGATCAAATAATCGTCATATATGTATTTTGTAGCATACACCGCTGAACCTACACTTCCTTCAGTTGGCTGCAGTGCGTACTATGTTGTACCATGCTGGTACGGCAGCATGGTACAAAATAGTACGCACTGCAGCCGTCCTTAGCCAAAACGCCTTATCTGCAGAGAGATCACATTTGAGTAAAGTCGGTTTTTGTTTAAATGTCTAGCCGTTGAAAACTACTTAGAATTTTTTTTATTTTCTACTTTATATACATAATAAATATCATAAAAATCATATTTATACATAAGATTTACAAAATATATCTTATTTACTCTAAAAACTCATATTACTGCGTTCTTTCTAAGTATACTACACTACATAAATCAACTTCTTCCTGCTTAGGCTAAGGCTCCACGGGCGACAAATTTACACTAGCAGTAGCCGTAAAACGAACTTAAGGTTCCGCGGAACGGACGGAATAGGAATAGCCGAACTGAACCGACAGGACTTGTGCGTAGTAGCACGTAGGAAGAATGCAGGACTGCGTTTGCGCTAAGCATTGTCTTATTTTATAATACAGTAGATTCTCTCTATAACGAACACGGTTATTACGAGATTTCGCTTATAATGAGGTACACAAGATGTCCCATGAAATTCCTATTGAACTGAACACCTCTATAATGTAAATAAAATACATGTATCTTTATTATTATTTATCTATTTTTAGCGCTGTAATGGCTATAAGTAAATACCCCAACTACCTGTATACATAAATCCCCAACATTTGTGCGGTTATCGAGGGTAGTGCTGTAATAAAATCCACCGCCCACCTATAATAAACTTCTTCCTGTTCTGTTTATCTATTGACCGATACTGAATATTGTAAAAAAAATTATAATTTATGATTTAGCATCTTATATAGAACATTTTAGCATCTTGATATTTTAGAAAACTGTATAAATATTCATACTCGTATATGTAGGCACAATATTATTGTTGTCTGATATAACGAGATCCGCGTATAACGAGGTAATTAGTCTGCCATTTCAGTTCCCTTTATAGAGGGAGTCTACTGTATAGTAAATACAATATACCAATGAAAAAGTAGAATAAAAATAATTATTTATAAAAGTGTGTCATGAAAATGGACAAAAAAGTGCTAGAAACAATTTTGGAATTAATAAGGTTGCCACTAAAGTGCGTTTCTTGCATTTTAAAATTAAAAACATTTCAAAAACGACTAACATTTACGATGAAGTTTATTTTTAAGTATTAATTATTAGGCATTGATTTAACTACTTATGTACTTTTATAACACATTTTTTATTTGGAAATTCCTTGACCTACGGCGACCAAAATACTTCGTACCAAAATTCGTATTTCGAAGAAACTTTATAAAATTTGCGCTGTTTAAAAATGCCTAATGTAACGTAATAATAGAATATCGCATCAACAAAAATATACATACACATAGGAAACTCCGCTATACCTCAGGAAACTCCACATTTAACGGAAGTATTTGTCTCAGTTAGTAGTACCACATTGCTTTTAGAACCACACATTATTTCTTGATCACCAACAACTCAAACATATCTGTTTAGATTTTCTGTTGATAAAGAACTAGCCTTCTGCAGTACTAAATTTGGTTTATTTGACATATTAAAAAATTATATCAAACAACTACCGTTCTCGTTGAAAAATGCTAACAAACTAACCTTATTAAAAATTTTACACATGCTGTAAAAATCTGTCAAATGCTTATAGACGAAGCAACGAAGCACTAAAAAGCATAAAAACCTAGGAATTTTGTGCAGTAAGATGAATCGTCATGCAACTTTTTGCATTCAATTCGAGAGAGTGTCAAGCAATTTTGTGAACAAAATTGAACTCCAGCAAAAAATTTTGTACATGAGAAAATGCATTTTCAAAGTGCACCTCGAAGAGATGGAAAATGAAAAATTCAGAACTAAGGAAATATTGACGAAAATGAGTTCAATTTTTATATTTGAGAGTTTTGGAGGTCAGTGAACACAAATTCCATGACGGTGATGGTCTCCGAGGTACGTGGTGCCCAGGGTGGAGCTCGTCGCCTGGACGATCGAATAATTATTCGCGAAATAAAGATTAGGTCGAAAAACTGAAAAATACGCGTTTAATATTTTTCAAAAATCTATCGAATGACACCATAGACGACCCCCCACTCCATCCCCTAGAAGTGGGGTGGGGGTAACTTTAAAATCTTAAACATAAACGCCCATTTGTTATTACAGATTTGGATTGCATACGTAAAAATAAGCAACTTTTATTCAAGAAATTTTTTCGAATTGTGGACAGATGGCGCTATAATCGGAAAAAAACGATTTATTGTGATACCATAGGTAAATTATAGAAACAGTCTAATATCTCGAGATATACACTTCCAAATAAAAGACCAAAAAATACGTATTTAATATTTTTCAAGTGCCTATCGAATAACATCAAACACGACTCTCCACTCCACTCCCTGGAGGTGGGGTGGGGGTGAAATTTAAAATCTTAAAAGGGGATCCCACGTTTTATTGCAGATTTGGATTCCTCATGAAAGAATAAGTAATATTTATTCGAAACATTTTTTAGAATTTTTAATAGATGGCGCTAATAAATAGGTTTTTTCCGATTATAGCGCCATGTATCCACAATTCTAAAAAATGTCTCGAATATGAGTTGCTTACTTTTAAGTAAGCAATCCAAATCTGCAATAGCAAATGGGTTTTTATTTAAAATTTTAAAGTTACCCCCACCTTACCTCCAAGGAGTCGAGTGGTATGGTCTTGTTTAGTGTCGTTCGATAGATTTTTGAAAAATATTGAACAGGTATTTTTCGATCCAATCTTCATTTCGCTAATTATTCGGTCGTCCCAGGCGAGAAGTTCCACGCTGGGCACCAGGTACCTCGAAGACCATCGCCGTCATGAAATTCGTATTCAGTGACCTCCAAAACCCCCAGGTATAAAAATTTAACTCATTTTCGTCAATATTTCCTGAGTCCTAAATTTTTATTTTCCATCTCTTCGAGATGCACTTTGAAGATGCTTTTTCTCATGCACAAAAATTTTTACCAGAGATCAATTTAGTTCACAAAATTGCCTGACACTCTCACGAATCGAATGCAAAAAGTTGCATGACGATTCGTGTTACTGCACAAAATTCCTAGGTTTAATGCTTCGTTGCCTCGTCTATTAGGCAGAACGCCGCATCTAGTGCCTGCTTAGGATAAACGCGGCAAGTGACAATTAAATATGGCGTTTTGTCTAAGTATATTTCAGATTTATTCTAAGTATCCATGAACATTTTTGCAGATACGGCATAATATGCGTTGTGTTTAAAGTATTTTGGCTTAACTTACGTCATTTTTAGTAAGCAAATAAGATAGAGATATGCACATTTGGGTTAGAAAAATGTATAAATCTAATTTTTTCAGATTTTTGCAGATACGGCGTCTTCGCTAAACACGACAGCATGTATATCCACTTTATTATGTCTTTCTCTTCGACTATATGCCTGAAATCCAGCACTCCAATTCTTTTTGCCTTTAGTCATCTAATGTTATTCATTCTCACCATATGTGTTCGTTTCAGTTTAACTTTATACGAGGGTCATGCGTAAAAAAATGTTCCTTTGCCTCTGAGAAAGAGTACCTAACTGTATTGCCCAGAGTCCGCCTAGCATTCGTCGAAGATGGAGATCCCGGTCGCTGTTACTGCCAATGTGAAATTCATGCTGTGATACATTTTTGAAGTTATACTTCTTTAGGCGCGTTGGGAGTAATTTTATATGTGCGCGAATTCATCAAAAGTCTTGGTCCTGTGCGCAGCTGAAACGTTAAACGTGCTCTGATTGGGTAATTACAATGACCTCTCAATAATTGTTCAATGTCGGTTATGGGTAAACAAAATAAATGTTGTGTATATTAGTTTTAATTGTTTGTAAGGGCAGAGAAAAAGCAAGATTATAATTGTAGTGACTTTTTAAATAGTTTTTAAAAGCAACAGGTACGTAATAATTGTAAATTTTATCACAAAATCAGTTTGGCTTTTTAAATAATAAATGCACCACTGATGCCATGTTTTCTGTACTACATGAGGTATATCAAGAACTGAACAATAATCTTTGCACTGCCACCGTTTTTTGTGACTATGCCAAAGCTTTTGATTGTGTAAATCACAACATTTTGATAAAAAAACTAAATTTCTACGGAATTAGAGGCATTTCTTTAGATTGGTTCCAATCTTACTTGGAAGATAGGAAACAACTGGTTAGAGCAAATGATAAAGACTCTAGTCTCAAAAACATTGTATGTGGGGTACCTCAAGGTTCAGTATTGGGTCCTCTACTTTTCCTTATCTTTATTAATGACATCACTAATTTAAAAATCGATGGAAACATCTTTCTTTTTGCTGATGATACCAGTATCACTTGGAGGAACTCAAATATTGCAACTCTTCATGCTACTATAACTTCTGATCTACTTACAATAAAAACTTGGTCTGACTCAAATTTACTCTCGTTTAACGTAGATAAAACAGTAGCATTGTCTTATAAAGGAGCTCTTCAACCCTTACCTCTTAATAACAGCCAGATCAGTACCGTTGATTCTGTAAAATTTCTTGGCATTTTTTTAGACAGCAACCTTAAATGGTCCCTCCATATCGATTTGTTACGGAAGAAACTCTATTCAGCCTGCTATGCTATAAGATCTGTTTCGAATGAACTCAATTTAGCATCTTCCAAAATAACATATTTTTCTTTGTTCGAGTCACATCTTCGTTATGGTCTTCCTTTTTGGGGTTCTGGTACAGCTGCCCAATTCGATGTTATTTTCAAATTACAAAAAAGAGCTATAAGATATCTGTTTGGCCTCAGAAGAACAACACACTGCAGAAGTTACTTCAAAGATCACGGAATTTTAACCCTTCCATCTTTGTATATTTTAGAAACTGTTTGCTTAATTCGTAAACATCTACATGTCTTTCCACCAAGACCTAATCATCACTACTTCACGAGAAATTCTACGTTTGACGTCTATGTGGCGACCCCGTCCTCGGAGTTAGTAAAGAAATCGATATTATATTCCGCAAAAAAATGTACAACCATCTCCCCCTACAACTAAAATCTGCACCATCTTTTCCCAAATTCCGTAAACTGACAAAAGCCTACCTGTCTGAAAGACAATATTATTCAGTAGAAGATTATTTTAGTCAATAACTAAGAAATTACAGTACCCTTTGCACAAGTAGTATTTTTATTATTTTTTTATCTATATTTGGGTGTCATATGCAGCAGCTTAACTTTTTAACTTTTAAACCTTTTTTATTAATTATTAGTTCGACTACGGATTTGCAATTTATTTAAATTTTTGCAATTGATTATTTCTGTTTTAACTTCGATTTATTTATTTATTTTATTTAACTTATTGACGATTTATGTAATTTTAGTAAATTGGATTGTTACTGTTTTGTTTTTTTTTACTATTTATAAGCTTTGTCGATAAAATTGTAAAATTTTTCATGGCAATAAAGCATATTCTATTCTATTCTAAATGTTTCAGTATCGTAATAAAAAATTACATAGGTACCTACCTATTTGGAAAATGTAAAATAAACCTACCTTGCATGTAATGCTTTCATTTACATAATTTGATTACCAACAAAATTTCTACCAATATTCATCTAATATTGTTTTCTTACTCTATGTTTTGTTGTGTTTTAATATTTCAATTCCATAAAAATTAAACCAATTTGATTAAATTCAGAACTGTCAAAAGTTTAAAACCTTCAGTTAGTCGATCTTTCCACATAATGTTGTTCTGAAGCTATTTCCTTGTGGCATTTTTATGATTAATTATTTATATGGGAAATAAGCCACAATTAAAATGAAAAAAATAATTTTATTAACGTTTCGACGCCCAAATCGGGTGCCGTTGTCAAAATACAAAATATTACTAAAATAAATAAAAGTGTTGTTGCTAAGCAAAAAAATTCTTCTAATAATTTATTTAATCTCACTCATTTATATTGGCAATTCAGACATATATTATACATTTTAAAGTAGAAGACTTTAAAATGATATTGCCAATATTTATGAGTTGCGTTCCTGGGACGACTTACTGAAAGATAGTTCATTCGATTACATGAAATTAACCCCAACTCAAGAATATCCGTCATAAAAAATTATAGCATGTGATATGTCTTTAAAAAGACAACCAAATGCAACGACAGTAAAATTCTCGAGTTAGAGACTTCATAGTAAATCACAAGGGAAAACCAGGAAAAACCCTGTGATACTATCCCGACATCGTAAGTATTTGGTCTTACATTAATTTACTCTCAAATAATAATACCAAATTCTGACTTATAACATGTTTAAATTATAAATAATATTAATAATACTAGATATATAAGTAATACTAAAATATAAAATATGTACTAGCTCGATATTATTGACTTACTAATCTTGGTATTTTCTTTCTATTGACTTCCTCTTTCAGTATGGGTAACCACATCCTACTGCATTCTACCGAGGAATTTGCGACACAATTGGTTTCATTTAGCATAATTAGAGCCGCTTCTTTGATTTTTCTCTTTTTACTATCTGATTCTTTCAGGACTATACTTGAATCTCTCCACTGAACTCTATGTTCATTATCCCATGCGTGTTGACATATTTGAGATCTCTCAAATTCTCTATTTTTAATATAAGATTGATGTTCACTTATTCTAACGTTCAATGGTCTTGATGTCTCACCTAAATAAAATTGTTCGCATTCACAAGGTATTTTATAAATGCAATTCTTTGTTCTTTCTTGATCATTGTTAGGTTTAGTTTTAGATATAATAGATCTCAATGTGTTTGTTGTTTTGAATGTTGTTGAAATGTTGAATTTATTTCCTATTGTTTTAAGTTTCTCGGATAGTCCTTTTATATATGGTATTGATATTTTCCTCGTATTAATTCTGGTGAATGTTGTAGGATCCCGTTCTAAGTTGTTCTGTTCCATTCGATCCAATCTTGACAATTCCTTATTTATAAACGATAAAGGATAATCATTTTTTAATAAAACAGATGTTAACAATTGTTTTTCTGCTAAAAAGGAATTTTCGTTAGAACAAGTAATTTTGGCTCTATCATATAAGGATTTAATGATTCCCTTTTTAACGTTGATGTTGTGATTTGACTTGTAATTGAGATATCTGTTGGTGTGTGTTGGTTTTCTATACACTTGAGTCTCATATCCAATATCCTTCTTTGAGATCAAAACATCGAGGAAAGGTAGGCTGTTATTGTATTCCTTTTCCATTGTAAATTTTATTGTCTCTTCTTGATCGTTTATAATATTCAGGAACGTATCCAACAATTCTGATCTATGAGGCCATATTGAAAACACATCATCTACATATCTCCACCATACTGTGGGTTTTAAATTTTGTTTAAAAATAATATTAGTTTCGAAATATTATTGGCTAATATATTTATGGAGGATTTCGAAACTAATATTATTTTTAAACAAAATTTAAAACCCACAGTATGGTGGAGATATGTAGATGATGTGTTTTCAATATGGCCTCATAGATCAGAATTGTTGGATACGTTCCTGAATATTATAAACGATCAAGAAGAGACAATAAAATTTACAATGGAAAAGGAATACAATAACAGCCTACCTTTCCTCGATGTTTTGATCTCAAAGAAGGATATTGGATATGAGACTCAAGTGTATAGAAAACCAACACACACCAACAGATATCTCAATTACAAGTCAAATCACAACATCAACGTTAAAAAGGGAATCATTAAATCCTTATATGAGAGAGCCAAAATTACTTGTTCTAACGAAAATTCCTTTTTAGCAGAAAAACAATTGTTAACATCTGTTTTATTAAAAAATGATTATCCTTCATCGTTTATAAATAAGGAATTGTCAAGATTGGATCGAATGGAACAGAACAACTTAGAACGGGATCCTACAACATTCACCAGAAATAATACGAGGAAAATATCAATACCATATATAAAAGGACTATCCGAGAAACTTAAAACAATAGGAAATAAATTCAACATTTCAACAACATTCAAAACAACAAACACATTGAGATCTATTCTATCTAAAACTAAACCTAACAATGATCAAGAAAGAACAAAGAATTGCATTTATAAAATACCTTGTGAATGCGAACAATTTTATTTAGGTGAGACATCAAGACCATTAGACGTTAGAATAAGTGAACATCAATCTTATATTAAAAATAGAGAATTTGAGAGATCTCAAATATGTCAACACGCATGGGATAATGAACATAGAGTTCAGTGGAGAGATTCAAGTATAGTCCTGAAAGAATCAGATAGTAAAAAGAGAAAAATCAAAGAAGCGGCTCTAATTATGCTAAATGAAACCAATTGTGTCGCAAATTCCTCGGTAGAATGCAGTAGGATGTGGTTACCCATACTGAAAGAGGAAGTCAATAGAAAGAAAATACCAAGATTAGTAAGTCAATAATATCGAGCTAGTACA
Source organism: Diabrotica virgifera virgifera (assembly GCF_917563875.1). NCBI lineage: Eukaryota > Metazoa > Arthropoda > Insecta > Coleoptera > Chrysomelidae > Diabrotica > Diabrotica virgifera. Next base: position 181,709,398 of record NC_065448.1, on the reverse strand, counting down.
TATTTTATATTTTAGTATTACTTATATATCTAGTATTATTAATATTATTTATAATTTAAACATGTTATAAGTCAGAATTTGGTATTATTATTTGAGAGTAAATTAATGTAAGACCAAATACTTACGATGTCGGGATAGTATCACAGGGTTTTTCCTGGTTTTCCCTTGTGATTTACTATGAAGTCTCTAACTCGAGAATTTTACTGTCGTTGCATTTGGTTGTCTTTTTAAAGACATATCACATGCTATAATTTTTTATGACGGATATTCTTGAGTTGGGGTTAATTTCATGTAATCGAATGAACTATCTTTCAGTAAGTCGTCCCAGGAACGCAACTCATAAATATTGGCAATATCATTTTAAAGTCTTCTACTTTAAAATGTATAATATATGTCTGAATTGCCAATATAAATGAGTGAGATTAAATAAATTATTAGAAGAATTTTTTTGCTTAGCAACAACACTTTTATTTATTTTAGTAATATTTTGTATTTTGACAACGGCACCCGATTTGGGCGTCGAAACGTTAATAAAATTATTTTTTTCATTTTAATTGTGGCTTATTTCCCATATAAATAATTTCCCACATAATGTATGTGTCTCCATGGGTAAAAGTGTAAGATGCTTGAATTTCAATACTAACCGCGCTAACATAGGCGGGTTCGAACCCCAATAGACTCTTTCGTTTTTTTTTATTTTTTTTATACATTTGATGATTGTAAGTATGTATATTTATTATATTTTTTTTTCAGAAAATACGTATTTAGTTAAAAATTTTTCCAACAGTTATTGTTCAGAAATCATGTGTGGCATTTTTCAATGCGTTTGTGTGTGTTTTATTCTTTATTTTTTTTTAATTTTTGGTATTGTTTTAATAAATTTTTTTGAAAAGTAGTAAGTATTAAAATTAGTTCAATATTTAAATAAAATATAAATAAACTGTTTAAAGTATATTAATTTCGTTTAAATCATAATCATCGAAGTATAACTTCTTACGTGCGTACAAAGTACACACACATTATTTTTTTAAATGCAAAATGGATTTCACCTATTTCACTATACATTGTAGTGTGTAGTGAAGTAGAGATTAGTTAGTGTAGTGTCTGGAATCTTAGCACACTGGCACACAGGAAGCTCTGAAGATGACGTCAGAGAGGACGTCGAATGCTCGGCATAGAAACCAACGACGCAGTGCAACAAGAACCGTGCTCTGTGGTGCTCCCTCTGTCTTACTGTCAGTTATCACATGTTGGCGTTTAGAGGTTGACACAAGAAACCGGTACAAAACTAAATAAAGTTTGAATAATATTCTACTAATTCAGATAAAATATAGCAAAATCATCGGTAATGCTAGTCAACCAACAATTTTAATAATTTTAAACTAGACCAGGGCGGATCTGTTTTGAGGTGGATGTGAGAGGTGGCACTCGGATTTTTGCAGATAAATAAAGTTAGGTGACAACTTCAATGCTTATAATTTAGGTACTTATACTCCTTCTCATATTATATGCCCGAAACATTAATAAAAAAATTTAAATATTTAAAAATTTCGAAAAATATCGAGTTTTATCTAATTTCATTGCGTATAACTTTAAAATGATTCATTTTGGAACAAAGTTGTAGGGAAATAAAATAAAGATAATTAAATTTTGTATAATATTCGACTGGTTTAAAATGTCTTAAACTATTACCCTTTCTGCAAAATAGCAATAAATAAAAAATAAGGAGGCAAAAAAGACTGTTTTCATTCAATGTTTTTCAACCACTTTGGTTGCACTTAGAACTTTCATAATTCGCTTAAAAATTCTTACAACATACTTAAACCGTCCACAAAATTTCATTAAAATCGACGAAATAGATTTTGCATAATAATTTTGCAACCAAATTTTTTTTTAAATTCAAATTTTTTAAAAACTTTCTGAACAAAAAGTAAACCATTTAGAAGTTTGCTAATTTTTTTACATATTAAGAGGTTCTCTACCTATCTAATACACTTTACATAATTAAAATCGAATTATTTAAGCGGCCTTAGCACTGTTTTAAAGTTATAAACAATGTTTTGTTTATAACTTTAAAACAGATCAATTTTTATTTTTAAATTATAATTTTTTGGCATAAATATCATACTAATGACGTCAGCCATCTGTGTGAGATGACGTAATCTAAATATTGGAATTAATTTAATTCAATTTTTTTTTAATTCAAACCCTTTATAAATAATTATGTTAATGTTTATACTAGTGAATACAAAATTGAATAGCCTTTCGATTGAGCTACCACACGACACCTATTCTTATTTAAAAAAATAATCGATTACGTAATCACGCCAAGATGGACGTCGCGACGTCACTAATATGATACATATACCAAAAATTAGAATTTAAAAATAAAAATCGACGTGTTTTGGGATTTATCTCCAGAGACGCCTATTTTCAAGAAAATGAACTTATGCAAACTGAAACGTCCACGCTGTATTTGTTTATAAGCCAAAAAATTGTCTATAATTTAAAACAGTGCTGAGGCAGCTTAAATAATCCGATTTTAATTCTGAAAATTGTATTAGATAGGTAAAGAATCTCTTTATACGTAAAAAAAATAACAAACTTCGAAATCGACTACTTTTGCTTCAAAAACTTTTAAAAAATTTAAACTTTAAAAAAAAACTAGATTGCAAAATTATTCCGCAAAATCTGTCAGGTCGATTTTAATGAAATTTGGTGAACAATTATTTAAGTAACTTACTAAGGAAGTAAAACTTCACTTGTTACCTATACCATCTACCTACAAGTGAAGTTTTACTTCCTTAGTAACTTTTTTATTATGGTATACAGCCAATGAGAGGAATCTTTTCCTTTATAAATTATTTAAGTATGTTGTAAGAATTTTCTAAGCGAATTACGAAAGTTCTAAGTGCAACCAAAGTGGTTGAACAACATTGAATAAAAACAGGCTTATTTTGCCCCCTTATTTTGTATTTATTGCTATTTTGCAGAAAGAGTAATAATTAAGGACATTTTTAACCAGTCGTTCATCATACAAAATTCAATTTTATTTATTTTATTTCCCTACACCGTTTTTCCAAAATAAATCGTTTTAAAGCTATAAGCAAAGAAAGTAGAAAACAATCGATGTTTTTCGAAATTTTTAAATATTTTAATTTTTTTATTAATGTTCCGGGCATACTTGAGAAGGAGAATAAGTCAATTATTATTGTTAAAGTTGTCACCTAACTTTATCTGCAAAAATCCGAATGCCACCTCTCACATCCAAAAATAGACGTTTTTTCACAGCTCAGCCCTGGTCTAAACTGTTTTTAACTATACAGGGTGTTTCATTAATAATTGTCCATATAGCAACTGGAGAAACCTTGGCACAAAATACGAAGATTTAACCTAAAACACTTAAATAAAATGTGATTCCTTACTGAGTTACAGGGTGTTTTATCTAAAAATTTAAAAACTATTTTTGCTCAGCATTTTAAAACGGTTAGACGGATCCTATTCATACTTGGCAGACAGTGCGACTACTATACACCCTACTAAATTATGAAAAACAAACGTTTCTAGCTACTACCAGAGGCGTACGACAGGGGATAGTGAATGGTTGACCCTTCTCAAATTCTACGCTACTGGAGTAATTACTATTTTAGTGTCATTTTTAGATTCTCCAATACTTTCTACGTAAATAATATAATCCTTATTGGTAACGATAAAGTCATTAGTTTTCGAGATATTTGAAGTTAAATACGAAACGGCACAGTTATTTTAATTAATTATTTATGATATGATTCATATGATTAAAATTTAAAAATTATTTGTACCCAGTACTTTAAAACTATTTGGCGTATCCTTATCATACGTGGCAGAAATAGTGTAGGTACTGTACACCCTACTAAATTAAGATAAATAAACGTTTCTGGCTACTACCAGAGGCGTACGACAGGGATAGTGGCTGGTTGGCCCTTCCCAAATTCTACGCCACTGACGAAATTGCTATTTTAGTGTAATTTTTTGATTTTCCAATACTTTTTATGTAAATAGTATACTCTTCATTCGTAACGATAAAATGATTAGTTTTCGAGATATTTCAAATTAAAAGTGAAGCGATACAATACATTAATCAAAATAGCCGTGTCGTTTCATTTTCAACTTCAAAAATCTCGAAAACTAATGACTTTATCGTTACGAATGAAGAGTATATTATTTTCATAGAAAGTATTGAAGAACCCAAAAATTGAACTAAAATAGCAATTCCGCCAGTGGCGTAGAATTTGGAAAGGGTCAACCATTTACTTTTCCCTGTCGTACGCCCCTGGTAATAGCCAGTAAGGTTTGTTTAACATAATCAAGTAGTTTGTACAGTATCTATACTACCTGCCAAGTATGAAAAGGATACGTTGTAAAATTTTAAAATGCTGAGCAAAAATTTTTTAAATTTTTATTTAAAACACCCTGTAACTCAATAAGGAACAACATTTTATTTAAGTGTTTTAGGTTAAATCTTAGTATTGTGTGCTAAGGTTTCTCCAGTTATTATATGGACAATTATTAATGAAACACCCTGTATATCTTTGAAGATATAAAAATCTACCTTTTCATCCTGTGACGAATTTTTTACGATTTGTTTTTTGAAGCATAATTTCATATGTACGTGTACCAAACCATGAAGTGGAAAACGTTAGTTCACCCAACATCAATCCTTTCTCTATAAAGTAACTCATCAAATTTTGTAATTTTTTGATTGTTTTTTACTATTTGTATATTGTAGCCTAGCATCTGATGATGTACATGACTATGTACGAAATATAATGCAATGGTTTAAATGAGAACACGTTAATGGTCTTCTTTTTCCTTATTAAAATTCGCACCCAGTTATATTAGCTATTTAGTATATACAGTGATGAGCGTGCTTATAACCTGCAAAATAGCTCAAAAGATGGAAAAAATAATACATTGCGACACAAAAAGAGATTAAATTAGTAGAGGTATTATAGAGAAATTATATAGAGAAATTATCGTTATAAACGTCTAAAATAACATTACATTACATAGTTTACCACCTATAGACGTATCATACTGTCTGTCTATGACAACTGTCACTGTGACAGTAGAATTTAAAAAAATACTACTGTCACAGACGTCTAAAGGTGGAAAACTATGTAATGGACATCTCCAACATGGATTTGCAAAAGAAGGAAAACATAATACATTGCAAAACAAAAAGAGATGAAACTAGTGAAGGTGGAAATGATCGTTATAAACGTATAAATTAACATTACATTACATAGTTTCCCACCTTCAGACGTCTATGACAGGAGTATTTTATAAAATTCTACTGTCACAGTGACAGTTCTCGTGCTCTTTTGCTACGTCTTAAGGTGGGAAACTATGTAATACAATGTTAATTTATACGTTTATAACGATCATTTCCATCTCGACTAGTTTTATCTCTTTTTGTTTCGCAATGTATTATGTTTTCCATCTTATGCGCTATTTTGCCGGTTATTAGCGCTCTCATCACTGTATATACTTTATTATCAATAATCATTAACCCCGAAATAAGGAATCTGTAGGGAACAGCTTAAATCGGAAGTTCAACTTTAACCGTGACCCTTGTAACAAGAATTAAAACTTCCACTATATATAGGTAGATCTGCTCTCGAGAGCAACACGTTTCTCTAAATCAATAATGAATTGGAACTCTATATGTGGTCTTGGTGGCGTAGAACTTTTTTTCAAAGTTGATCTCTCTACAACTACGTGTCCTAAGAGCCGGCACAGGCCATATTGTCTCCACTGGAGTATATTCCCATGTATCAAACTTATGTCAATTCAAATAAAAGGAAACGGATCCTTTCTACATGGTTCTTCAATGATATTTAATACTAATTTATGTAAAATGGTTAACAGTGTTCTTAAAAATAAGCAACTGTTTTAAATTATGTTACCAGTCAAGGGAAACTTCTTATATTGTCATACTGTTAGGTAGTTTGGTAATAGATAAAGTGCAAATCAAATAGTATATCAGGGCTGATTTGTTAAAAATATACTATTTATATGGTATTAAAACACAATTATTGATTTTGATAAAACCTAAGTGTTAGGTTTTCTGTTTTGAAGTTTGATTTCCACTGTGGAAACCGTGTTCCAAAAACATTATTTTAAAAATACAGGGTTGTTTTGACCTGTAAATATTTATAGACCAGGGCGCATCTGTAAAAATATTAGTACATTTGGACGTTGAGAGGTGACTCAAATTTTTTGCAGAAATTGCTTGAAAATAACTCAAATAATAATATTTGAGTTATCCTCCCTCTCAAAAAGGTCCGGAACATTGTTTAAATAATAAAAATATCAAAAAATTAAGGAAAAATTAGATTTTTTTCTTCGTTTTTTGATTATAACTTTAAAAGTATTCATTTCCGAGAAAAGTTGTACTGACATAAAAGTTGCGTAATTCAATTTCCTACAATATAGAATTGGTTAGTAATTTAAAAAATAGTCACCCTTGTTGCAAAATAGCAATAATTGCCAAAAAAAACAAATATTCGAGTTTTACGTCTTTCAACCATTTATGCTACACTTAGGACCTTCATATTTCACCCAGAAAAACTTTATGATACAATAAAACAAAACTGTGAATTTCATTAAGATCGGTTTAACAGATTTGGCAAAATAAATTTTGCAATCCAGCTTTCACAAAAAAAATTCATTTTTTCAAAATGTTACAGGACTGAAAATAAAGCAGATAGCAACTTAAAAAATTTTTTGCTTATAGAAGTGTACTGTATCTTTCATCTGCAATTTGCAAAACTAAAATCGATTAACTACCACGGCGTCAGGAATTTTTTTAAATAAACATTAATTATTGGTGCTACGCGCAGGACAGCGGATAGTTTGCACTGATTGGGCATTCCAATGACCTTTGATAATGATTGATACATTTTAATTTTTATTGCATTTCGATATCAATAAATAAATTTGTTTATTGCAAAATAAAAACACATACTCTATCCTTTGAAATAACACTTTTTTTAGCAAAAACTTTCTTTGTTCATATATTTTAACTTAGAAAATAAAAGTTTATTATTTTTAAACATATGCAATTGTTTAAACAATATTTCACAAACAATAATAAAATTAGTTTGATTTTTGTGGAATTAAAATATTAAAATACAACAAAATATACAGTAAGGAAATAATATATTAGATAAAGATTGGAAGAAATTTTGGTGGAAATCAACTTGTGTGAATCGAACAACGCTGTCCTGCGCGTAACACCACAAATTAATGTTTATTTAAAAAATGTCCTGACGCCGTGGTAATTAATCGATTTTAATTTTGTAAATTTGAAATGAAAGGAACAGTACACTTCTATAAGCAAAAAAAAATTAACTTGCTACCTGCTTTATTTTCAGTCCTGCAACATTTAAAAAAAATGAATTTTTTTTGCAAAAGCTGGATTGCAAAATTTATTTTGCAAAATCTAATAAACTGATCTTAATGAAATTTACAGTGTTGTTTTACTATATCATAAAGTTTTTCTGGGTAAAATATGAAGGTTCTAAGTGTAGCATAAATGGTTGAAAAACGTAAAATGCGAATACTTGTTTTTGTATGTTTTTTTTTTCGAAATTATTGCTGTTTTGCAACAATAGTGACTATTTTTAAAATTTTTAGCCAATCCATATTGTAGGAAATTTAATTACCCAACTTTTATGTCAGTACAACTTTTCTCAGAAATGAATAGTTTTAAAGTTATAATCAAAAAACCAATAAAAAAATCGAATTTTTCCTTCATATTTTGACATTTTGATTATTTAAACAATGTTCCGGACCATTTTGAGTGGGAGGATAACTCAAATATTATTATTTGAGTTATTTTCAAGCAATTTCTGCAAAAAAAATTTGAGTCACCTCTCAACGTCCATCTCAAAACAGATGCGCCCTGGACTATTAATAATTGGTCGTTATTTAATAATTTGAAAGGTCAAAATTCTTGGCCATCTTCGGTTTAATATCATATTTTGATTTTTTGTATATTTATGTATAATCGATTTGGGTATTATGTATTAATATATAATTATAGATGATGTATATTGTTGTCGCTAACTTCTTCTTTTTCACCGGAGGGACCGCAGACGTTTGGATATACAATTAGCGTCTCTTTGCAAAGACAATGACGTCGACTTTGCAAAGTATCAAGACACTTACTCAACACACACTACACATTACATCTGAGTTAGTAATAAGTTATACAATTACGTGGCTAAAGGTTCTAGTTCTAAGCCAAGGCCAGAATCAGAGAAAAAAAAACTTCTTCTTTTAGTCTTGGTAAGTTGCTTATTCAAGTGTTTTCTGCCTATTTCTTGTATAACTATTAATGTATGTTTCCATTGTACCGTGCTTATTGTTCCAGCCATGTCTGCATATCTGGCATAAATCGAATTGTCTGCTTTTTTCGTTGTTTGTTTATCCTCACGCTTATTAATATGGCGGTTTTTCCTACATCCCAGGCAACCAACTGACGTCATATAACGTCGAGGAAACGTCAGTTTTGGTTGAATATATACACATTTTTGAAAATTACGTCATATAGACGTCTTTTGTAGGTGATTTTAAATACGTCAGATTAATGACGTTAAAATAACGTTTAAAAAACGTTTTCATTTCAGACAGTTTACGCCTGACGTCACAAAATTGGGAGGAGCTTGTTTGTATTACTCCAAACACTTTCGTTAAAATTTTCATAAGAAATTTATCATTTATTGTTTACGTGGTTTGTGTCTTGTGTGATAAAATAAGACTTTTCATTTAGATATTTAGTTGAATAAACGTGTTAATTGAGAGATTTGTATTCGTTTTTGCTCAGTGAGTTAGTTTAATGCAGTATTCTTTTTGACAACTGTTTGAGGTTATGTTTATTTTCTGTTAATGAACTAATTAGGTATGTGTTATCGAGTAATTTGTTAATAAATTATGTATTAGTTTGTATGTTTTTTAGTTTTGACACAGTAAGTAGGTATACTTATATAAATAGTGAAAATTCTATAATGCGAGGGCTGGTACAATCATGCAGAATCAATGTTAGATTGCTTCTAATGCACAAGCGATCTTAAAAAAATGGTAATATATCTTCGACACATGGGACGTATGTTTCATGTTACCTATTTTTTATACTACCTACTTTGAAACATCTGAAAGAGGTCACTTTTTGAAAGTATTAAAGACGTGATTTTACCGATGTATAAAAGTCGTCACCTTTTAGACGTTTTAAAATCGTCACAATTATGACGTCAAATCAATGAGACAAATACACGTGATTTTCAACGTCGGTACTACGTTATAGAAACACGTCAATTGATCATTTTTATGACGTGTTATCTACGTTATAAAAACGTCGTTTGGTTGCCTGGGATTTCTCCTACGTACGTGTGCTATTTGATTTCGTTTTGGACAGAATAGATCTCAGTGTATTTGGACAATTCGCTATAATATCAGGTTCGAATTGTTTTCTAATGAAAATAAAATCAATGGGAAAATTCCAGTAGCTGGCTGTACACCATAGTTTAAAAACTCATACAAAAGTAAAAAGTTGTATTATTGGTATAAAATGGTTTATTAAGAAACTTCTTAAAATGTCCTCCAAATGGATTGCAAAACGTTTTCGTTCTAAATTAGAACATCTTCAGTGCATTCTGCTGAATAATTGGAACTAGTACATTATTTAAATTGGTAACATCAAAATATATGGTTTACATAGTATTGTTTAATAAAATTTAGTGACTACAAGTCGATGTTAATGGATTAAATTATATACATGCTCAAAGGGAGACATGGTTTCCTCCTTGAAAAATGCTAAGTTCTTGCCAGTTCAATGGGCACAGAACACCTCTAATCTTTTTAAATGCCATGTGTCCGTTTCTACTCTATCGACGATGATAAATACAATGTTTAAAATAAATGAATACCTTAAATAAAAAATATGGATTTATTGACAGCTACTAATAATAACACTATAGTTGTTGGTTAGGTAGCTTTCTATAATAGACTGCGCTCAAAAGAGCTCAAATCCCCAATTTATAATACCACAAATAATGTATACCTCAGCACAGAGGTTAATGCATCTATCATAATAACAAACTTTAAACTCTGAGCTTACAATACCATTTAATCGAGGACATGATTGCAACACTTAGGAAGTTCAATTAGAAAATATATTATTTGGCAATTTATTAAGTTTGCAGGTTTCCAGGTTGAATGGACTCTAATTATCAAAATATTACTCGATATGTTTCACAATGCTTCTAGACCAGTAAGGATCTGTGAAAAAACGTCTATTTTTGGATATGAGAGGTGGCCTTCGGATTTTTGCAGATAAGGTTAGGTGACACCTTCAGTAATAATAATTGACTTATGCTTCTTCTCAAATATGCCCGGAACATTAATAAAAAAATTAAAATATTTAAAAATTTCGAAAAACGTCAATTTTTTTCTGCTTTCTTTGCTTATAACTTTAAAACGATTCGTTCTGGAACAAAGTCGTAGAGAAATAAAATTAAGATAATTGAATTTTGTATGATATACGACTGGTCAAGAATGTCTTAACGTATTACCTTTTCTGCAATATAGCAATAAATACAAAATAAGGGGGCAAAATACGCCTGTTGTTATTCAATGTTTTAACCACTTTGGTGGCATTTAGAACCTTAGTAATTCGCTTAGAAAATTCTTCGTAACATACTTAAACCGTGTACCAAATTTCATTAAAATCGACCTAATAAATTTTGCATAATAAATTTGCAATCTAAATGATTTTAAAAACGTTCAAATTTTTTAAAATCTTTCTGAACAAAAAGGTAGACCATTTAGAAGTTGTCTAATTTTTTATATATAAAGAGGTATTCTACCTATCTTTACAGAATTAAAATCGGATTATCTAAGGGGCTTCAGCAGTGTTTTAAACTTATAAACAATTTTTTGGCTTATAAACAAATAGTTTTGTTTAATAATAAAAAAATTAATTTTTAGCAATGCAAATAATTAAAACCGCTATAATTTGACTTAAACTTTCAAATCCTGTCAGCAGGATTTTATTTTTTAATCAAAAGTTATTCGCGTTCAAAAATTGCAATTTTTCGAATTTTTGAAAGTTCCACTGCGTTTATCTCGAAAACTATGCATCCTACGAAAAAACTTGTAAGAACATTTTTTGCTTAGAATTACCCAAGAAATACAAAAAAATATTTTATTTTGCGAAAAATCGATGTTATGTATTTTCTCAAGTTCTTGGTTTATAACAATCTTATCGACATCCGGATCAACTGTTACCCAAAAAAATCGTGTTCTTCAAGTCAAAAAATACATAAAAATCTTGGGTAAGTCCATCTAAATAAAGGAGCCCATAGCACCCCCTCCTGGCCACAGGACCAATTTGTTTCTAAGCCAAAAAATTGTTTATAAATTTAAAACATTGCTGAGGCTGCTTAAACAATCCGATTTCAATTCTGTAAAGTGCATTAGATGGGTGGAGTTGCTTCTTTATATGTAAAAAAATTGACAAATCTTTGTATGTTCTAGATTTTGTTGTGTAAAATTTTAAAAAATCTTAATTTTTAAAAAAAAGTTTAGATTGCAAAATTATTACTCAAAATCTAGTAAGTCAATTTTAATGAAATTTGGTGTACGATTTTAGCACATTACAAAAATTTTCTAAACGAATTAGGAAGGTTCCAAGTTTAACCTAAGTGATGGAAAATCATTGAATACAGACAGGCTTGTTTTGCCCCCTTATTTTATATTTATTGCTATTTTGCAGCAAGGGTGATAAATTAAGACATTGTTAACCAATCGCATCTGATATAAAATTTAATTATATTTGTTTTATTTCTATACGACTTTGTTCCAAAATGAATTGTTTTAAGGTAATAAGCAAAAAAATTAGAAAAAAAAACGAAATTTTTTGAAATTTTGAAATATTTTATTTTTTTTATTAATGTTCCGGGCATATTTGGGAAGGGGCATAAATCAATTATTATTAACGAAGTTATCACCTAACTTTATCTGCAAAAATCTGAATGCCACCTCTCACATCCATCCAAAAACAGATCCTTACTAGTCTATTCAGTTATACACGATGAAACTATAAAAGTTTGGGAACTTAGGAATAATGTGAGATTACAAATTGAGGGATTAATTTGTGATTGAACAGTATTGGTTGTTTTAAAAATTGTGATATTTTATTGATTTTATATCCATTATAATTTTTTTTATAAACCCTTCATATGTGATATTGTTGTCATGTACAAATACCTTCTTATTAGCAGTTCTGGATTGATCATCGTGTTACGTTGTTTCCTTTCTTTATTCTTGTGAAACTTCTTATTTTATAAATAATGAATATTTATTTTTTCCTAAAACATTTGTTATGAGGGTTTTTCTCCATGAAGCGTATTTTCATTACAGCAGGGATTTTAGGGTCTATCATGATTTAATACTTCTCTTTTTCATAATAATTATGGATGTTCTAATTTGAGTGATAATGATTTAATAATTCCCTTGTCCATATTTAAACCGGGAGCAGTCGCGCTCACTTCAGTTACGTCGTTAGTCGCGCGTAGAGAAAAAATCTTACAATCCAAATTTAAATACGAATTTAAAACAAATTGCTATTTTATAATATTTTTATTTACTTTTTATGTGAAAAATATCTATTTCTAACAATTTTAAAGCTGATTAGTTTTCACCAAAGCCATAAATTCCACAAAAAAATAAAAAAAATCTCACGCATTACTACGATGCTCCTCGAGGCACTTACGAGTGGAAAGCAATGTTGCAAAATTTTTCATCAACTTATCACGGAAAAGGATAAAATGTGAGATTTTTTCTCACGGCGCGTCTGCTCCCGGGTTAAGTTGTGACTTGAGTGATAATTTAAATACATGTCGGCGTGGATTGGTTTTCTGTAGGCGTTGCGGCAAGAATATTTTACTCCCGGCCATAAATAACACAAAAAAAAACTAACAAGATGCAGTCTGTTGCTTTTGTATACAAACAGTATGGTGCAATTAAAAGGAGAAAATTCGTTATTTCATAAGCCGGCAATATTAAGCAAAAATCATGAAATAGGTCGATTTTTATTTTTAAATTTTTTTGACATACATATCATACACGTGACGTCATTCATCTTAGCGTGATGACGTAATGGATGATTTTTTTAAAATAAGTATAAGGGCCATTTGCTAGCTCATTTGAAAGGTTATTCAATTCTCTATTCAGTAATATAAACAATATCATCATTATTTATACAGGGTTCCAAGAACAAAAAAATTTTTGAATTATAAATTAATTGACACAAAAAGAAGAATGTATGTAATTTATTTAATTTAAAATACGTTTTACTGCTATCAGAAAACAGAAAAATGTTTATTTCACAAATAAATTCACAAGCTGCCTAAGTTCGAGCGAAAAAAAAATGTTTATTTGTCAAAAATATACATTTGTTCTGTTTTCTGTTTTCGGTCAAATTTATTTTGAATTAAATAAATTACATACATTCTTTTATTTGTGTCAATTAATTAAATTCAATTTTTTTGGACACCCTGTATAAATAATGATACAAATGTTTATATTACTCAATAGAGAATTGAATACCTTTTCAAATAAGCTAGCACACGACACCTATTCTTATTTAACCTTCGGATGACCAAGCGGGAAAAATTTGGACCTCAGCGTATGTTTTTCTTTAATAAATTCAAAAGTATTTTCAATTTTTAACTCATTATTTCTTTATTTGACATTAATATCATTCTAGATATCCTCATATTTTGAAATAAAAAAAATTCCCTATATTTTACGAATAAAATATATATTCGGAAGTTGATGATTAGTAAAATTCCGTCTATTATGTGTAATTCCAAGTAGTTTTACGCTAATGTCGTTGACTTTACAAAGTAACAAGACACTTACTCAACAACATACACACTACACATGGCACTAATACTCATGTTGGGACTGTCTGAATGACATAAAGTCCATCCTATAAAAAAACTTCATTTTTTTGTTAATTGTCATTTTTGACCTGGGGTCATTTCCCCCCCCCCCTTGGTCATCCGTGTAACAAAAAAGGTTGGTCATCGGAAGGTTAAAACAAATAATCGATTACGTCATCGCCCCCAGATGGCTGACGTTACTAATGTAACTGTCGCTAGTCTACAGAATAACATAAATCATGAAAGCTTTTATCGGCGGCAAGGCCAACTGGATCATGCTTTTTATTCAGTATTTCATACATTAACGTTCTTGGAGGGAGGAATATCAAAAATATGAACCATCTTGACCGAGATGCTTTGTATACAAGAGAATCGTCCAAATCACCAATTTGGATTCAGGCATAAACATTCTACAAATCAACAAGTACATCGAATAGTAAACAGAATCCATAAAGACCTCGAAGCATCCAGATATTGCTCCGCCCTGTTCATAGACATAGGACAAGCGTTTGACAAGATATTATGGCACCAGGGGTTGCTCTATAAGCTGAGGAGTGGTTTACTTCTAAAATATTACACTCTACTAAAAGCATACCTTACAGATAGAAGTTTCAGTGTCAAATACGATAATATGTTAAGTCCAACGCATAACAGCGGGAGTCCCACCGAGAAGTGTAATGGGGCCTGTCATGTGCCTATTCTACACTGTCGATCTGACAACATCATCTGCTACAACAGCTACATTTGCAGATAATACGGCGATCTTATGCTCCAATGATAAAACTAGATAAAATAATGGAAAATTATACCGAATGAGCAAAAGTCGATACAGATAACATTTTTACAGCCCATAGAGGAACCTGTCCACATGTATGTATTAACTGCAAACAAATCCAACATATAGATGATGTAAAGTACCTTGGGATTCACCTGGATAGAAAACTGACCTGGACAACACACATATTTTCCAAAACAAAAAAAAACTGTTCCACAAAGTGAGTCATTACTGGATACTAGGAAACACAATCCCAGTTAACAACTTCAAATAAATTACTCCTATACAAACCGGGGTGTTGAAGCCACTATCAATGAACCTATGGGATAGTATACTGTGGGGAACTGCGGCATATTCTAATATAGAAAGTTTAAAATCCAAAATAGTAAGGATTATTTTAAAATATACTGTGGTATGTTACCAACATCGCCGTACATAGAGTAGCAGAGATAACTTATGTAAAGGAAGAAATTACATATCGAATAAAAAAATACAAGGACCGATTGCGGGAACACCAAAATCATCTAGCAAGGGATTTGATGCCGATGGGTACAAACAGTGCATAAGTTAAAACGCAAAATGTCTAGTGGTCTAGTGAGAGCAAACAAAGAGTGTAGTGCTTATCATCAAGAACCAATAATACACTGGGCTGCAAAATTAACCGGACACTTTAAAAATTGGTCATTTTTGATGTCTCGAATTTCTTGAACCTGTTGTCAGATTTAAGTGATTTTTTAAGTTATTATTGCCTTATTATTTAACACTATGACTTTAAAAGTATTATTGATAAGCAGTTAAATTTTCATTTTTTCATGTTTTCTCAACATTTTGTTTTTTGATTCATTCGCTTACATTGGATCATAAAAAAGATAGCTCCTGTAACAACTAGCCATGTTTTTCATCAATACAGTGTGTTTTTAAATAAGTCTGACACACTTTAAGGGGTAATTCTGCATGAAAAGTAATGATAGTTTGCTTTATAAACGGTATGTCCGGAAATGCTTCGATTCTGAGATAGATTATGTTGAAATTTTTCTTACAAACTTCAGATTTATTTATTGCTTAAAGCCGCTTGAGATATGCAAATGAAAGTTGGTGAGTTTTAAGACGTAGTTATTGTACATTTTTTGACATACAAGTAAGAAATTAATATTCACCATTGGCACCCATACGAGTAATATGAGCCGTCATATTACCCGTATGTACAATAACTACGTCTTAAAACTCACCAATTTTCATTTGCATACCTCAACCGGTTTTAAAGCAATAAATAAATCTTCAGTTTGTAAGAGAAATTTCAACACCGTCTATCTCAGAAACGAAGTATTTGCGGACATAGGTTAATAAAGCAAACTGTCATTATTTTTTCATATAGAATTACCCCCTGAAGTTTGCCATACTTATTGAAAAACACCCTGTATTGATGAAAAACATGGCTAATTGTTAAAGTACCTAACTTTTTTACTGTCCAACATAAGCGAATGAATCAAAAAACAGAATGTTGAGAAAACATGAGGCTATAGTTGAGTTTTAATTTGAGTATTTTATAAATGCTAGAATATTCCACAATGTGATGCGAAGTTTGAGAAAAAACACAGTTTCATTGGTACACCCGTTATACAATGAATACTTACTGTTTAGTATCAATATTATTACAGCGATATTGTTAAAGAATAAGGCTATAACATAATAAAAAATCACTTAAATCGGACAACAGGTTTAGAAAATTCTAGACATAAAAAATGACCCATTTTTAAGGTGTCCGGTTAATTTTGCACCCCAGTGTAGTTTAATAGACTAACTTAAGAGCGGCATGTTAGTGGATATTCACGTTCACCGCATGTCAACAGTTTAATCGACATAAATATTAGTTAATGCTTACTTTGTAAAAAATCTAGACTGTAATAAATTGGGATGTCAATAAAAAAAATTATTCGCGTTTAACTTCCTTTCTACTTTCTTTTATTTCGTCTGTAGTGCTATTGTTAAAATATTTTATTTATTCACAGCTTCTTTCTAGCTTTTATTTTTAGTTAATCGTTTTGCTTCGTGTAGTGCAAAGATCATTATTTTACTCTCAAAGAAGTTGTGTTGTAACTATCCACGTTAATACTTTTAGGACTTTATTTCAGGCATACATACTTACAAATTCAAATGCTTTTATGTAATGGTTTTCGGACTTAAACCGCAGTCTCACATTTTCCGGAAAACTGTTGTTATTAAATCATTTCGCGTTCCCTTGGGATATCTATTTCCGTGTTGATTCCGTCCCTGTGCATTAGCTCTCTGTCGCCAGTCCACAGAATAACATAAATTATGGAAGCTTTTATCAGCAGAAAGGCCAACTGGATCATGCTTTTTATTGAATATTTCATTATTGAACGTTCTTGGAGGGAGAAATATCAAATATTAACCATCTCGACCGAGATGCTTTGTAGTAATACGTATTCATTTATCATAGTTGTTGAATTACTGACCAAGTTCTGATTGCAAATAAAATGGTTTCGATGTCAGCATTTTTATTAGAATTTCTTGTTTAAAATTTAACTGCACGCGCCTTGAAATGTAAAATAATTGCGTAGGTGCGATGTTTTACGCACCACTAAAAATAATAGGTTTGACTTATGGAGACCTACACAGAGGAGAGGAATCGAGATAGGACGACCTTGAAATTTGTGTATGAAAAAAAAATATACACGATTTTTCCTGTTTACTTGGTTTCTCGCTAGGGCGGCGCGGCGGTGGCGTAGACATAGATGCTAGTTTTGCATTTAGGCTATTCATTATATTCAAAATAAGATAGCTAAAAGTAACTACAACGTTAACGGGGTTTTATTATTTCATATGGTCAATGGACATCTATATATGAAAATCCGCGGAGTGCTACCATTTAAAGGGGTGCATTTTTGAGAAATGGGTGAATTAGTCCCTGGGCACAGGTTACATTAGGGTGAGTTCTATGCACTTTTTGTACAAACATACCTACATAAAAATTGTTTCTGGTTAAATTTCCTATCTAAATATCAATTTTTAAGTCAATGATGCTTTTTTTTGACAAAAATATATTCAAAATAAAAAGCACAAAGAAACCAAAAAGAAATAAATTTTGTTTTATGTCCCATCATTTTGTCCACGAGGATATAGGTATAGACATTGCTTTACAGAAAAAAAACCTACATATATTTTCTTTAAAGTTATTTAGTAGGGGTAATTAGGATTTATAGTTTTCGAAATATGATTTTTCAAAGTTCGCCACTCACAGCAATTTTGGGCAATTTTCCTTGTTATTTCGCAAATATTGTTCTGTAACTTTTTTCTACGTAGCTTTAGGTATATGCAGTGGTACACGTAGTAGAAATAGAAATCAATTACCTTTAAAATGGTCTACTTTATAACGTTGTACGACTTTTTTTTAAAGAGATTATGGTTTTTCAAAGTTTTATACTTTTAACGATTTTTTATATTATAATAAAAAAATAAAATAATATTATTATTTAATATTATATATAGTATATATAATATAATATTATAAAATACCTAATATAAAATACATATTATTTTTTACATTTTTTGCGATTATTTTTTAAATTTCTCATTATAACTTTTTTTTCTTGTACATGAATAGACTATATTGCTCAATAAAGAGGGCTTACTTTCTGTTCTTGAAAATGGTGTATCATCTATATTTAAATTATGGAAACCGAGTGATTCTTTGATATTTTTTTACCTGTATTATTTAAAATTATTTCTTTTACAAAAATTACATAAACATTAGTCTTAGAAAACATGCCTTTAGTTAAAATTATTTAAACGTTGACATTTAAAAAATTTTCAAAATCAAAGTCCATCTCTTCGTTAGAATTAGCTTCATAATCTTCCTCTGACACCTCAGTTATCTTAGAGTTCCCACAATCAGTACCCATGCACATGCACCCTTTGCAGAATATTGAATGCACATGCACCCTTTGCAGAATATTGAACAACTAATTCCTATATTCCTACAGCCGCAGTTTTTTGTACATCCTTTGGTACATTTACATGCTATTTTTTCAAGAAAAAGCTTGTGGTGCAGGAGCTTTGACAGTAAATATTGGAATTAATCCATATTTTGAAGTTTGCCCGGCCGAGTCAAGTGGATCCAAAGTATTACCTATAAAAAATAAGATTCAATCATAACACATAATCACATAAAAAGTTATAATGAGAAATTTAAAACATAATCCTAAAATCATAAATCGCTGCAAGTACTTATTACATTTTGAAAAAGCATAATTATCTTATTCAAAAATAATCCTAGAACTTTTGATAATACACCATTTCAAAGTAAACAGAATAGGCTTTTTTATTATTATATAATATATACCTAAATGTAGAAAAAAAAGTTATAATGAAAAATTTAAAAAATAGTCGTAAAAAATATAAAAACTCGTTAAAAGTATAAAAGCTTGAAAAAAATAACCTCTTTAAAAGAAGTCGTACAACATTATACAGTAGGACATTTTAAAGGTAATTGATTTCTATTCCTCTTACATGTACCATTGCATATGCCTAAAGTTGCGTAAAAAAAGTTACAGAACAATATTTGCGAAATAACAAGGAAAATTGCCCAAAATTGCTATGAGTGGCGAACTTTTAAAAATCATATTTCGAAAACTGTAAAACCTAATGACCTCTACCAAACACCATTTTAAAGAGAAAATATGTAAGTTTTTTTTCTGTGGAGCAATATCTATACCTATATCCCCGTGGACAAAAGTTATGGGACAAAAAACCAAATTTCTTTCTTTTGGGTTTCTTTGTGATTTTTCTTTTGAATATATTTTTGTAAAAAAAGGTACCTTCGACTTTAAAAAGTTATATTTAGATAGAAAATTTAACCAGGAACAAATTTTATGTAGACGTGTTTTTACCAAAAGTGCATAGAACTCACCCTAATGTAACCTGTGCCCAGGGACTAATTCACCCATTTCTCAAAAACGCACCCCTCTAAATGGTAGCACTCCGCGGTTTTTTCATATATAGAGATTCATTGACCATATGAAATAATAAAACCCCGTTAACGTTGTAGTTCCTTTCCATAGTACATAATCAATAGCCTAATTGGAGTGAATGTGAAAATATAAGTGTGTTTACTGGTTTTAGTGGTTAATATTATTTAAATATGAGTGCCAAGAAAGCTTAAACTAAAAGAACTTGCTTCGTACCGGGATTTATATCGAGTTATCGTTCCGATAAAAAATTCAAAAGGGAACTTAACGAAGTTAATAAAGACTTTTTATCAAGATTTGTCTTTATGTTATTTATAACGTTCATGGATTATACCTATTCGTTTGTATGTTAATGAAAATTATAGTGATACTAGTAGGGAAATCTTGAAAGTTTTTTGTCGAATGAGACAAAATATTTCACAAAAATTAACATTAATTTTATAAAAGTCAGACTGTCGTCTGTAGTTAATTTACATATAGGTATACTTTTATTAACTAAAAAACATCTGATAGGTAAGCTTTCAGAATATAGTAGTCTGGGCTGATTATCGGAGAATAGGCCATTTTTGGGAAAAGTTATTTACCAGCAATTTTATTGCTGGACTCGAATTATAAGATCCTATATATTAATAATATAGGTATGCAAAGTCCTCAGATAGTGTGCTACTTTTTTTATAAACAAAATGGCGTCCGAAATCGTGTTTTTTTTCAATTATTGCTCTATAACTCCGAAGATTTTAACTTTACAACAAAAACACTCAAATTAAAATTCACCGCGATTAAATTCTGCATAGAAACGTGTTTTTCCCGATCTGCGCCGACGAAAATTTTCCTCGGAAAATGCGGGTATTCCCAACAAAATCTTTAATTTTCAAATAAAGTTTTAGATAAGTAATTATCTACCAATAATTAAATAATTTGGTGACTTAAAACCCTTCTTGGTTTAGATTATAATTCCAGAAGCTGGTGAAAATTAAACGAATATTTTAGCAACAATTCAATTGTTAATTAATAATTTACGGTCGCAATAATAACCAAAATAATTATGACACTCTGATCAAACTTTGAAATCTTATAAATATGAGATGCCTATTTAATATTTTGTCAACAAAATACAATTTTTTTTATTTTTTTGCATAATCTTTAAATGTTAAAAAAAATAGTTATAAACAAATTAACGTTTCTCAAAAAGTTTTTATTTTATTATAATTTTAAAAAATAGCTAAAATGCGAATTTCAAATATCTTGAAAATGAATGCTTTAAATCTTTTTTGCAACCATTTGCAAAAAAGTTATGAAACAGCAAAATAAACATACGATTACTATGGTGTTTATAATTTTTTTTAATTCTTTCAAAACGTAGAAGTGAGTTTGAAGTACAAGCTAATTATTTATAAAAAAATAACGATTATCAGTTTAATGGATATATTTTAATTAAAGATTATAAATATGTTTTTTTAAAAAAAGTAGAGTAATACAGTACTGTAGCTAAAATATTCACTCGGAGCGACGATCGGCCGCGCGACGTACACTTTTAATAAATAATGTATATGCTGCGTGTCAATCGCTTCGAGTGAACATTTTAGTTCCGACTCTGTATCAGGCCTACTTTTGCGCTAAAAATTACAAAAAAAGTATTTTTAATCTTTGATTAAAATATAACCATTGCACTAATTTTTGACATTCTTTGTGAGTAATTAGATTGTACCATAGACTCACTTTTAAGCTTTGAAACAATTAAAACAAATTATAAACAACGGAGAAAACGTATATTTATTTGCTGTTTCATAACTTTTTTGCAATTGGTTGTAAAATTTTTTTAAAGCCTTCATTTTCAAGACCTATGAAATATGCATTTTAACTATTTTTTAAATTAGAATATAATAAACAATTTCTGAGAAATGTTAATTTGTTTAAAACAGTTTTTTTAAACATTTAAAGATTATGCAAAAAATGAAAAAATTATATTTTGTCGACAAAACATTAAATAGGCATCACACCTTTATAATCTTTCCAAGTTTGATCAATGTCTCATGATTATTTTGGTTGTTATTGCGACTGTAAATTGTTAATTAACAATTGAATTGTTGCTAAAATATTCGTTTCATTTTCACCGGCTTCTGAATTTATAATCTATACCAAGAAAGCTTTTATTTCACCCAGCTATATATTTATTGATAAATAATTACTGGCCCAAAAAAATTATTTGAAAATTCGAGATTTTGTTGGGAAAACCCACATTTTCCGAGAAAAATTTTCGTCGGAGCAAATCGGAAAAAACATGCCTCTATGTAGAATTAAATTGGGGTGAATTTTTATTTGAGTGTTTTTGGTGTAAAATTAAAATCTTCGGAGTTACAGAGCAATAATTGAAAAAAGTACAATTTGTCGGCGCCATTTTGTTTATAAAAAAAGTAGCAAACTATCTGCGGACTTCGCATACCTATATTAATAATAAATAGGATCTCATAATTTGATTCCAGCAATAAAATTGCTGGTAAATAACTTTTCTTTGTACTTTACTAATTGGACCAGCGTATTTTAACTATTTTTCTCAAAATTAATTTCAATTTTATTTTTCAAAATTTAAAGATTATGCAAAAAAAGAAAAATTTACATTTTGTCGATAAAATATTAAATAAGTATCTCAACTTTAAAAGCTTTAAAAGTTTGATCAATGTATCATGATTATTTTGGTTATTATTGCGATCGTAAATTGTTAATTAACAATTGAATTGTTGCTAAAATATTCGTTTAATTTTCACCGGCTTCTAGAATTACAATCTATACCAAGAAAGATTTGATGTCACTAATTTATTTAATTATTGATTAATAATTACTTACCTAAACCTTTATTTGAAAATTAGATTTTTGTTAGGAAAACCCGCATTTGCCGAGAAAAATTTTCGTCGGAGCAAATCTTGAAAAACATATCTCTATGCAAAATTTAATTGCGGTGAATTTTTATTTGGGTGTTTTCGTTGTAAAATTAAAATCTTCGAAGTTATATAGCAATAATTGAAAAAAATACGATTTGTCGACGCCATTTTGTTTATAAAAAAAGTACCACATTATCTGCGGACATTGCATACCTATATTATTAATATATAGGATCTTATAATTCGATTCCAGCAATAAAATTGCTGGTAAATAACTTTTCCATGAATTTTGCTAATTAGCCCAGAGTAATAGATAAATGAATTGTTCAAAAGAAAAAGCATTTTAAATTTTGATAAAAAGAATAATTCAAAAAAAAATTGATCAATAAACTTCAAATTATTTAAATAACTTTTTAAACTTTTTAAGAACAATTACGTACAGTTAAGTTCAATTTTTTCAACTAACAAACTTTTTGATATCAGTTACAAAGATACCTATTAACAAATTAATTTGCAGTTGAAATACCATTGGTATATAAATGTGGCAGTTAGATAATGTGACAAAATATTTAAGCTTCAAAATAAGCTGTCCTACATATTAAAGTAATGACAAATTTAACTTTGATATCACATCTCCATCTACAATAGTATAAAAAGAATACACTTTTTACCACACATCGATATGTTATAAGGTTAAAATAATTTATTTTTGGCATAAAACATATTCAGCTACAACCCACCAATAAATTAATGTCTAATTACGCTAAAAACAAAAATAAAATGAGTTAAATATTAAATAAGTCCATAAGAGCTAATGTATTTGTAGCACCTATTCGAACAATTGTGCCTCTAGCAGCGATTGCTGAAAGTTGAATTAGAGGTTGAAAAGTTAGCCCACAAACGATGCATTGCGTTTCCACTCCTTCTTACAGGTCTCCATAGTTTGACGTTATTTGGATTATAATATAAAAAAATATTATTAAAAACGTTGACTATGAAAAAAATACATGTTCTTATAAAAATGAAAATCGACTAATATGGCAGTCAATGAGGGTATTTGGCTCCGAATTCCATCCTACTACATCGATTTACTTGAAATTTTCGCAATAAGTAAGGAATAGCTCAAGAAACAAAGTCTACCCTATGCCGACGTGCGCTTTTATCTTGGGGCGGTTCCCACTTCTTCAAGGGGGTGGAAAATTTTTTGGTTAAAATAGCCAGCGAAGTGGCTAGAGAACCTAATTTCAAGCAAAAATTGTTCTATAATTTTTTTTTGAAAACTCAATACTTTTTGGGTTATGCGTTGTTGAAAATTGGCATATTCATTGAAAAATGACACCTTTGCGGACGGTTTTTTGCGAATACCTTAAAAAATATCCATCTAACGAAAAAAACTATATAAACTATTTTTGTAGCTTATAAAAAAAACAAAGAGATTCGTTCCTTCATAAATATTCTAGTTATAATAGTGTAGGAAACAGAGGTTGAACCTTGCAAAATGGACACAAGTCCGGTTTTATTTTTTTTTTCTGGCATATCAAGGGGTGCTTATTATAAGACTAACTTTTTCTGAAAAAATTTCGCCCCGGAACCCCCCTTTTCACCCCTTTAAAGGGGGTAATTTATGGTTTTTGCAGAACGTAGCCCTTCCTGTACCTTTTACAAAAAATTTCTTTTACATAAATATGAAGAGGACTATATTTTCTACGATTTATTTCCGACAGCATCTCTCTATCATCAACTGTTTAGCAAGGGTGGCGCCCCAAAGTTGACAAGTTTTTAAAAAAGATGTTTTAAAAAAATATATATTTTTCCCTAACTGTAACGGAAATTAAAAAGAAATGCTGCGGATATTATTGACAAATAGATTATTGATTTTTTGGTATAGGTTTCACTTAAGGGTAATTGCCCTTTTTTTAATTACAGGGTGTTACATTTTACAATTAACAGCATAAGTCCCAGGATTGTATACCTCATCTTCAAACTAAATGCAAGATATAACCTTAAGATAATCCAGGCATATGCTCCAACGACAAGCCACTCCGATGAAGAAATTGAAAAATTTTATGATAACCTAGAAACAGCATTACATACTACACCAGCATATTATACAATAATTATGGGCGACTTTAATGCGAAAATTGGCTTCAAACAAGATGATGCAGAAGTAGCAATGGGCAAGTATGGGTATGGCGACAGAAATGAACGAGGACAAAGACTGCTTAATTTCTTACACCAGGAAAATTTATCCATGATGAAGTCTTTTTTCGATAAAAAGCCTCAGCGTAAATGGACATGGATAAGCCCAGATGGCAGTGTCAAAAATGAGATAGATTTTATCATAACAAACAGAAAAGAAATCATTAAAGACATTGAAATACTTAACAAATTTTCGGTAGGAAGCGACCACAGATTAATCCGAGCAAAGATACGATTAAATGTCAATTTCGAAAGAACCAAGATGATCTTCAAAACACGAAAGACGAAATGGATTCCCCCAGGAAACAACAACCTCTATGAAGATGTACTAACCAGACGTATACAAGACCTTGAAAACGACATAGAAGACATTGAACAAGCAAATAATGTCATAACGAAAGCACTAAAAGAAACAGAAAAGGAGTGCTGCCCGACTGTCGTGACCCATAAAGAAAAATTAAGCCAAAATACCAAAGAGTTAATAAGTAAAAGAAGACAATTGACGGAAAAATACGACTCCAACTACACAACACTGAAGAAATTAAATAAAGATATCCACCGATCAATCCGAAAAGACATAAGAGAAAACAACACAAGAGAAATAACTCACATAATTCAAGAAAACAAAGGTTTAAAAGTTTTGAGGCGTAATACGAATAACATCGGTAACAAAAATATGTACAAAATCAGAAACAAAGATGGCAACATTGCCATCGATAAAGCCGAAATCCTCAAGGTTGTCGAATCGTTTTATCGCGAAATGTATGAGAGCACCAACGAAAGGCAAGATCAGCCCCTGCCCAAAATCACAAACCAGGGATCAGAATTAATGCCAGAAGTAACACCACATGAAGTTAAAAAGGCACTTTCAGAAATGAAAAATAATAAATCCCCTGGCGATGACGGAATAGTAATCGAAGCAATCAAACAAGGTGGAAATAAAATTATCCAGGCTTTGGCCAAACTTTTCACCCAATGCATTTACCAAGGAAAAACTCCTTCTCAATGGAACAATGCAGTCATTGTTTTATTACACAAAAAGGGTGACATAACAGATCTGAAAAACTACCGTCCTATCAGTTTGCTATCACACATATATAAACTTTTCACAAAAATTATCAAAAAAAGACTGGAGGCTAAGTTAGACTTCTATCAACCTAGAGAACAAGCTGGATTTAGATCTGGATATAGCACTAACGACCACTTACTGGTAATAAAAAATCTAATAGAGAAGTCTGCGGAATACAACAAACCATTGGCACTGATATTCGTGGACTACGAGAAAGCATTTGATACCATAAGCCAGCAGAAAATGTTAAAAGCATTGACAGAATGCCGAATAGACCATCGCTACATTAACATGATCAAATATATCTACCAAACGGCAACGGCTAGCGTAAGACTGTCTGAACAACAAACAAATACATTCTGTATACAGCGAGGAGTACGGCAGGGAGACACCATCTCACCAAAGCTGTTCACAACCCTTTTAGAACACACATTTAAGAAGGCAGATCTAAACGAATATGGTATCAATATAAATGGAGAGAAGCTCAGTCATTTGAGATTCGCAGATGACATTGTCCTTATAGCCGATCGTATGGATGATGCAATAATAATGTTGAACAAATTATATTACGCTTCCTTAGAGGTCGGACTAAAGATTAATATCAACAAGACGCAAATAATGACTAATCTGGTGCTAAATCGTAATATTGTTGTTGATGGAATGGATATTGAGCAGACTGCATCTTATAAGTACTTAGGACATGAAATTCGGTTGGGACGAGATAACCAGACGTGCGAACTCCCACGTCGCATAGGATTAGCCTGGGCAGCGTTTGGTAAACTTAACTATGTATTTAAATCGGACTTGCCCATATGCCTCAAAAGGAAAATCTTTGACCAATGTGTGTTGCCTGTACTCACTTATGGAGCCGAAACATTAACACTAACAAAAAAGGTAGTGAACAAGATTCGCGTAACTCAGAGGGCTATGGAGCGCCAGATGTTGGGTGTCTCCCTGAGAGACCGAATCCCAAACGAAGAAATACGCCGTAGAACAAAAACAACAGACGCTGTCGAAAAAATCGCGTCGCTTAAGTGGAATTGGGCAGGACACGTCGCCAGATTGCCAGACAACCGATGGACAAAACGTATTGTCGAGTGGAGGCCGCGAGAAGAAGCACTACGGAGCAGAGGACGCCCACTAACCAGATGGGCCGATGATTTGAAACATGTTGTCGGTAACTGGATGCAAGCCGCACAAAATAGAGATGAATGGAAAGAGCTGAGGGAGACCTATGTCCAGCAGTGGACGCGTACGGGTTGATGATGATGATGTTACATTTTAAAAAACCCCTTTTTATACCATCTGAACCGTTTATGCTAGAGTAAAAAGACTTTCAGCGATTACCCATGTACTGGTGTTATTTACAAATTTGTATAATGCACCCCCATTTTTCCCCGGAACCACAAAAAAAAAGAAGAATTAATTAATAAAGGGATTTTCTTGGAATCCTTCACACACAATGCCCTTCATTAATATGCTTCATATATCATTTTGTGCAAGTTATTATTACCCATGCATGGACACTAAAAGCGATTTCCTAGTGCAACCCCTGTAGCCAAAAACAATAAATAAAATGGGGGGTTGAACATTTTTTTTTGTTTTTTGCTTTTTGATCCATATGGGCATATGCTTCATCAATAGTGCTTTTCAAAAATATATATGGGTATTGCAACATCCCTGCGCAAACCTCCCCTATCCTTGAAAATATACTGCAGAAACTACCCCTATACCTTATCCAGCATATTTTTACGATTTTCTCATTACCTATTCATTTTTTTTAAACAAAACTATACAAGGTTAAAGACCACTATTTACTCTAAAAATTAGGTCCTATTCATTTTTTTCGTTTAAGCAACCGTTACGGCACAGTGGCGCCGTAAACCTCATATATGCTTTGACGGGCTCCAGTTTTTGATTATTTTTTCGTTATCTGTATGCTTTATTGATAAAGTACTTATGTAAAATAAAACAACATAGTGTAACCTACAAATCATGACCTATGCACATTTTACATTCTTTGCTCCCCAAAGCTACAGTGGTGGCCCAAAATAAATTTTTTCATATTTTCGCCACCTACACGCATTTTATTGCGTTAATGCTACCTTAATAGCACAATATTCACCCCTAAGTGGTCGCTAAGCAGTGGCGGATCCAGGGAGGGGTGATGGGGGCCATCGCCCCCACCCCTCTCAAACCAAGTGATATTATATTTGAAGATTATAAAAATATTCATTTATTTTTATAGAAATACTTATATTATATTAATATTATTTTTATAAGAATGACTTTTTGTGCTTTAGCGACAGTGGCGGATCCAGCATCGTTAAGAGGGGGATGCCAATTGGTTAAATTTCTATAAAAATAAATGAATATTTTTATAATCTTTGAATATAATATCACTTGGTTTGCGAGGGGGGGAGGTGATCACCCCATCACCCCTCCCTGGATCCGCCACTGCGTAGCGACCACCTAAGGGTAAATATTGTGCTGTTAAGGTAGCATTAATGCAATAAAATGCATGTAGTTGGCGAAAATATGCAAAAATTTATTTTGGGCCACCACTGTGGCTTTGGGGAGCAAAGAATGTAAAATGTGCGTAAGTCATAATTTGTAGGTTACACTGTGTTGTTTTATTTTGCATAAGTACTTTATCAATAAAACGAACAGATGACAAAAAAAAAACAAAAACTAGAGCCCGCCAAAGCATATATGAGGTTTACGGCGCCACTGTGCCGTAACGGTTGCTTATACGAAAACATGAATAGGACATAATTTTTAGAGTAAATAGTGGTCTTTAACCTTGTATAAGTTTTGTTTAAAAGGAATACATAGGTAATGAGAAAATCGTAAAAACATGCTCGCCAAGGGATAGGGGTAGTTTCTGCAGTATATTTTCAAGGATAGGGGTGGTTTTCGCAGAGATGTTGCAATAACCATATATATTTTTGAAAAGCACTATTGATGAAGCATATGCTCATATGGATCAAAAAGCAGAAAATAAAAAAAAATTTTCAACCCCCCATTTTACTTATTTTTTTTTTGCTACAGGGGTTGCACTAGGAAATTGCTTTTGGTGTCCATGCATGGGTAATAATAACGTCCACAAAATGATATATGAAGCATATTAATAAAGGGCATTGTGTGTGAAGGATTCCAAGAAAATCTATTTATTTATTAATTCTTCTTTTTTTTGGGGTGGTTCCGGGGAAAAAATGGGAGTGCATTATACAAATTTGTAAATAGCACCAGTACATGGGTAATCGCTGAAAGTCTTTTCACTCTAGCATAAACGATTCAGATGGTATAAAAAGAGGTTTTTTAAAATGTAACACCCTGTAATTAAAAAAAGGGCAATTACCCTTAAGTGAAACCTATACCAAAAATCAGTCAATTATTTGTGAATAATTGCCGCAGGATTTCTTCTTAATTTCCGTTACAGTTAGGGAAAAATATATATTTTTTAAAAACATCTTTTTTAAAAACTTGTCAACTTTAGGGCGCCACCCCCGCTAAACGGTAGATGATAGAGAGATGGTGTTGGAAACAAATCGTAGAAAATATAGTCCTCTTCATATTTCTATAAAAGAAATTTTTTGTAAAAGTTACAGGAAGGGCTACGTTCCGCAAAAACCACAAATTACCCCCTTTTAAGGGGTGAAAAGGGAGGTTCCGGGGCGAAATTTTTTCAGAAAAAGTTAGTCTTGTAATAAGCACCCCTTGGTATATCAGAAAAAAAATAAAACCGGACTTGTGTCCATTTTGCAAGGTTCAACCTTTGTTTCCTACACTATAATACAAAAAGAGATATGGTAGATGAGAATAGTTTGTTTCTTTGGAGCATGCTCAAATCGGCGTATTCAACTTGAAATAACAGAGAAACGGTCGATTTAGGTATGCAATGATACTAATACCTTTTGTAGTGCTTGAAAAGATCTTTAAAATGAGCGAGATTTGCTGCATTAAAATTGATTTTAAGAAAAAATGAGATGTATATACAACCCCTCATCCATCAGAATTTAAATGCATCGTTTTCCTTCTACAATACTTTTTACTATAGAGTTATTTCTATGTTCAAAAAGTTGGACGGGTTTAAAATGGATGGTTTTTGAATAAAATAAGAGTAAATTATAGAATTGGAAAGAAAGTAATATAGAGTAAATTATACAGCATATTTTTAAATTTTCTTAAAAATCATCATTTTTCTCCATGTAACTCCAAAAAGGATAAGAGATACGAAAAGAAGATGTGACACGAAAATGTAGGGTTTTTTTGGATAAAAATTTTGTTTTTATTTTTCAGTATTGTATCTCTTATCATTTTCAAGTTACCAGGAGAAAAAGAAATATTTTTAAGAAACTTTAAAAATGCACTCAATAATTTGACCTTATTTTTCTCCAAAACCATTTATGTTAAACCCGTTTAACTTTTTGAACATAGAAATAATACTATAATAAAAGGTATTGTAGGAGGAAAACGATGCATTTAAATTCTGGTGAATAGGAGTTAAATATTGGGGGGGGAGTTTTTCTAAGGATAGATATTTTTTGGACCCCCCTTAACGAAATACCCTGTATTAAGAGCCAATATATGGTAGAGGCACATTTAGAGGGTACAAGGTTTCTCCCCATTTGATAATCTGATGCGCTCGAGTAACTACAAAAATCCCCGCTGGGGCTCGCCTACCATAGTATTTTATTTTTTAAAAAGATAAAAAAGGGTTCAAGGCAGGTTTTGTTTATATTCGATTCAGAGTTGGACCACCATCTCCATATAGTAACTATTTCAGCATCCTTATGCATCATCAGTGAAGATTATGCAGTCACAACTCTGAAGGGAATACAAACATTTTGCCTCTTTTAAAGCAAACCATCGCGATGCGATGAACCCGCCTTTTGAGACGCAAAACAGAGAGATGTCGCTGTTTTGCGTCTCAAAAGGCGGGTTCATCGCATCGCGATGGTTTGCTTTAAAAGAGGCAAAATGTTTGTATTCCCTTCAGAGTTGTGACTGCATAATCTTCACTGATGATGCATAAGGATGCTGAAATAGTTACTATATGGAGATGGTGGTCCAACTCTGAATCGAATATAAACAAAACCTGCCTTGAACCCTTTTTTATCTTTTTCATTTTTACTCAATTTGTGAGTATTTAGAAACTGTCTTTCGGTCCTTTTCCTAGACGAAGAGAAGGTAAATGCGTGGCCTAAGTGTCCTCTATTTGCTTTCTCCTATTTCGTCGTCTCTATGTGATTATATATTGTAAAATCCGGAGATATGGGATGCAGCCAGAAAGCAGTTTATTAACGAAAAGTCTTGGATTTAAAATATTGTTTATTATATTTTTATTTCAATTATTCTAATTGTTTAAAAAGTAGTAAACTTTGTATCTAGGGCTTTTCGTTTTCCTCGTAATACGAGAGATGTCGCTGTTTTGCGTCTCAAAAGGCGGGTTCATCGCATCGCGATGGTTTGCTTTAAAAGAGGCAAAATGTTTGTATTCCCTTCAGAGTTGTGACTGCATAATCTTCACTGATGATGCATAAGGATGCTGAAATAGTTACTATATGGAGATGGTGGTCCAACTCTGAATCGAATATAAACAAAACCTGCCTTGAACCCTTTTTTATCTTTTTCATTTTTACTCAATTTTTGAGTATTTAGAAACTGTCTTTCGGTCCTTTTCCTAGACGAAGAGAAGGTAAATGCGTGGCCTAAGTGTCCTCTATTTGCTTTCTCCTATTTCGTCGTCTCTATGTCATTATATATTGTAAAATCCGGAGATATGGGATGCAGCCAGAAAGCAGTTTATTAACGAAAAGTCTTGGATTTAAAATATTGTTTATTATATTTTTATTTCAATTATTCTAATTGTTTAAAAAGTAGTAAACTTTGTATCTAGGGCTTTTCGTTTTCCTCGTAATATTTTATTTTTTATTATGTTTCATATATTTTTCAATAGTTTTTTTGTCTTAAATATTTTTTGTTTGTGGTTCCAACGTCAGTTGTTATTTCTCTGTGTAATACTTCTTCAGATAGTCAATTCATGGTTCTTTCTAATGCGTTTTGAATCCATTAATTCCATCACATCCGCTCTTTGCCCTGTTTTGTGCCCAGCTTTCCTCTAACCATCACTTTGGATGATATAATATGTAGGTATATCTGCATTTTCTTGCCGTTCTACTTATAGACCAGTGCAAATAGCAAAAAAACAATAAAAAATTAATAGCAGGATGAGACCAATTCCAAATGAAAGTACACATATTAGATAACATGTGGAACATTTTTCACCAAATATGGATAAGGGGAACATGGGTTGGGGGAGCGCTTTTAGGGGTAAAAACGGTTAATTACGATTTGCGGCAAAACGGCACATCCTATCGAAAAAAGTTAAATCGAAAAGTTGTAGGTTATAAGAAGATCTATAACTTTTGTAAATAAACATTTTTCACATAACCTCAAAATATCCCAGAAAATTTGAAAATTCGATGTTTTTGATTTTATTTTTTTTCTCACTAAAAAAAATTTTTTTTTTACCAAATATGGTGGAAATTTACCTTTTTATGTCCCAAACACGCTGTAATTTTTTTGTTTAAAAATATTTTTTAAAACTCTTGTTTTTTATGTTTAAGAGAAAATGTAAGCATTTTTTCAATTGAAAAATCTCCCGAAATTTTTTTAACTTTTTTAAAGAAGTTGGCATTTTTTTTGTTTAATGAAACCTCTATTTTCTGATGGTGTAAAAAAATATATACGTTACTGTGGAAAATTTTGTCACAAAAGGCAAAAATCGGAAATTTATTTTCAACCCCTCGCCATTTTCAGATTCTCAGACGTAATGTAAGTTGCATAGCTGCGGAAAGCTGCATAGAGGAAACTGCAGAATCTGTAGGCATTATCGAATGTGATGAAGAAATGCCATCAAAGAAGCAAAAACTTAATTAATTGATGAAAAATTGGCCATTAAAATTATAATAATTACTTTCTTTTGTATTAAATATACTTTTTCGTTAAAAAAGTTGTTGCGACTTTTAATTTGGTTCATGAGAAAAGAGTTTAAAAAAAATGTAGCTTATAGGTAAATAGGCCGACTTTAAAAAAATAAAAAACACGCTTTTAAAGCACTAAAAATTTAAAAATAACTTTTAAAATTAAAGCTAGTAATATTTTATTTTTAAATGGTTAGTGCTTTAAAAGCGTGTTTTTTATTTTTTTTAACTATAATTTATTCACAAAATTAAAAATCACAGACAACGGCATTAGTGTACTAACTTTTTAACAGAGGTTCGTTGGTTCCTGCTCGCTATGCAACTTATATTACGTCTGAGAATCTGAAAGTGGTGAGAGGTTGAAAATAAATTTCCGATTTTTGCCTTTTGTGACGAAATTTTCCACAGTAACGTAATATTTTTTACACCATCAGAAAATAGAGGTTTCAATAAACAAAGAAAATGCCAACTTCTTTAAAAAAGCTAAAAAAATTTCGGGAGATTTTTCAATTGAAAAAATGCTTACATTTTCCCTTAAACATAAAAAAAAAGAGTTTTAAAAAATATTTTTATACAGAAAAATTACAGCGTCTTTGGGACAGAAAGAGGTAAGTTTCCACCATAATTGGTAAAAAAAAAATTTTTTTTCAGTGACAAAAAAAAATAAAATCAAAAACATCGAATTTTCCAATTTTCTCGGATACTTTGAGGTTATGTGAAAAATGTTTATTTACAAAAGTTGTAGATATTTTTATTGCCTACAACTTTGCGATTTAACTTTTTTCGATAGGATGTGCAGTTTTGCCGAAAATCGTAATTAACCGTTTTCACCCCTAAAAACGCTCCTCCAACCCATGTTCCCCTCATCCAGATTTGGTGAAAAATGTTCCACATGTTATCTAATATGTGTACTTTCATTTGGAGTTGGTCTCATCCTGCTATTAATTTTTTATTTTTTTGGTCCATTTTAGAGCTATCTGCACTGGTCTATTATGTATGTGTTGTAGCGTCCTGCAGACTTATAACTTTTATTTTTTTGGTGTACTGGTCAATTTTATTGTCATGATAAATATGAGTTTTCATCCACATTTTGCACAATAATACTAACTGATACTTCCTATCTCTCTCTATGTTAGTACTCTTTCATCTACAGTAAATATACAAGGCTAACTTGTTCTTTGTGATGTACAAAAGTCTGTCAGAAAATGACCGTTTTAATTTGTTACATCAGATATATACTTGTTACATCGTTGTTTAATCTCTGGTACTATGTCATCACAAACATGAGCATTGAAGTCACTTATAACGAATAAATAGAAGAAATCCAGGAAAACATTGTATAAAATTGACCATAACCAAAAAACATAGTAATATGGAGATGTGTAGTTTATGTATTTGGCTCCATGGACCATAAGCGCTGAAAAGATGTTAATGAACATTAACTGTAAACAATATGTATGTATGCATCGCTTTGAGAACGTCTTTCGACGTTGTCCGATGCCTAACTTCCACGTCCTTCTATCATCCCCATGGCCATCTCTAAGATCCTTTGTACTCATTGCTTTGGTTACACCTTCATTCCATGTCTTTTTGGGTCTTCCTCGTTTTTTGAGGTTTGATGGTATAATCTTTTTAGGCAATCTTGTGTCTTCCATTCTCTGAACATGAACATACCAAATCAACTACTTCCTCTCAATGTCTGTTGTTAAGTAACCATCTATTTCAATTCAACGTCTTACTTCCTCATTTCGAACTCCTTTCCTACGGGATATGCCTAACGATATTTTAAGCACATTCATTTCTACAGCTTCTAATTTGTTCCAGTTTTTCTCGGTTATTCTCCAAGTTTCTGCTCCGTAAAGTAGGTTGCTTTTAATAAGTGTTTCATAGATATTTTAATTTCGCTGTATTCCTATTTCGGAGCTCCAATGTATTCTATTTAGGCAGCCAATTGTTCTTCAAACTTCTGTTACCCTTTTCTTTATTTCCTCATCGTCTTTTCCCGTTTTATCGAAGATTACTCCTAGATACGAGTATTCACTACAGGATGTGACTTCTTCATTATCCTCTAGTTCGATATTGGATAACTCAGCTCACTTTACACAACAGTAAACCAATTTCACCACTTAAAGAAATCTTAAAGATTCTAAAATAAAAATTTAATATGACATATATGTAACTTTCATATATCTGTGGCAAGAAGTTTATCTAATGCCGTCCCCTTTTTGTGAACACACACACACACACACACACACACACACACACACACACACACACACACACACACACACACACACACACACACACACACACACACACACACACACACACACACACACACACACACACACACACACACACACACACACACACACACACACACACACACACACACACACACACAC
Organism: Diabrotica virgifera virgifera; assembly: GCF_917563875.1. Lineage (NCBI taxonomy): Eukaryota > Metazoa > Arthropoda > Insecta > Coleoptera > Chrysomelidae > Diabrotica > Diabrotica virgifera. The sequence goes on along the minus strand of NC_065448.1, from coordinate 181,674,103 downwards.
ACACACACACACACACACACACACACACACACACACACACACACACACACACACACACACACACACACACACACACACACACACACACACACACACACACACACACACACACACACACACACACACACACACACACACACACACACACACACACACACACACACACACACACACACACACACACACACACACACACACACACACACACACACACACACACACACACACACACACACACACACACACACACACACACACACACACACACACACACACACACACACACACACACACACACACACACACACACACACACACACACACACACACACACACACACACACACACACACACACACACACACACACACACACACACACACACACACACACACACACACACACACACACACACACACACACACACACACACACACACACACACACACACACACACACACACACACACACACACACACACACACACACACACACACACACACACACACACACACACACACACACACACACACACACACACACACACACACACACACACACACACACACACACACACACACACACACACACACACACACACACACACACACACACACACACACACACACACACACACACACACACACACACACACACACACACACACACACACACACACACACACACACACACACACACACACACACACACACACACACACACACACACACACACACACACACACACACACACACACACACACACACACACACACACACACACACACACACACACACACACACACACACACACACACACACACACACACACACACACACACACACACACACACACACACACACACACACACACACACACACACACACACACACACACACACACACACACACACACACACACACACACACACACACACACACACACACACACACACACACACACACACACACACACACACACACACACACACACACACACACACACACACACACACACACACACACACACACACACACACACACACACACACACACACACACACACACACACACACACACACACACACACACACACACACACACACACACACACACACACACACACACACACACACACACACACACACACACACACACACACACACACACACACACACACACACACACACACACACACACACACACACACACACACACACACACACACACACACACACACACACACACACACACACACACACACACACACACACACACACACACACACACACACACACACACACACACACACACACACACACACACACACACACACACACACACACACACACACACACACACACACACACACACACACACACACACACACACACACACACACACACACACACACACACACACACACACACACACACACACACACACACACACACACACACACACACACACACACACACACACACACACACACACACACACACACACACACACACACACACACACACACACACACACACACACACACACACACACACACACACACACACACACACACACACACACACACACACACACACACACACACACACACACACACACACACACACACACACACACACACACACACACACACACACACACACACACACACACACACACACACACACACACACACACACACACACACACACACACACACACACACACACACACACACACACACACACACACACACACACACACACACACACACACACACACACACACACACACACACACACACACACACACACACACACACACACACACACACACACACACACACACACACACACACACACACACACACACACACACACACACACACACACACACACACACACACACACACACACACACACACACACACACACACACACACACACACACACACACACACACACACACACACACACACACACACACACACACACACACACACACACACACACACACACACACACACACACACACACACACACACACACACACACACACACACACACACACACACACACACACACACAGCGACATCTCTCTGTTTTGCGTCTCAAAAGGCGGGTTCATCGCATCGCGATGGTTTGCTTTAAAAGAGGCAAAATGTTTGTATTCCCTTCAGAGTTGTGACTGCATAATCTTCACTGATGATGCATAAGGATGCTGAAATAGTTACTATATGGAGATGGTGGTCCAACTCTGAATCGAATATAAACAAAACCTGCCTTGAACCCTTTTTTATCTTTTTAAAAAATAAAATACTATGGTAGGCGAGCCCCAGCGGGGATTTTTGTAGTTACTCGAGCGCATCAGATTATCAAATGGGGAGAAACCTTGTACCCTCTAAATGTGCCTCTACCATATATTGGCTCTTAATACAGGGTATTTCGTTAAGGGGGGTCCAAAAAATATCTATCCTTAGAAAAACTCCCCCCCCAATATTTAACTCCTATTCACCAGAATTTAAATGCATCGTTTTCCTCCTACAATACCTTTTATTATAGTATTATTTCTATGTTCAAAAAGTTAAACGGGTTTAACATAAATGGTTTTGGAGAAAAATAAGGTCAAATTATTGAGTGCATTTTTAAAGTTTCTTAAAAATATTTCTTTTTCTCCTGGTAACTTGAAAATGATAAGAGATACAATACTGAAAAATAAAAACAAAATTTTTATCCAAAAAAACCCTACATTTTCGTGTCACATCTTCTTTTCGTATCTCTTATCCTTTTTGGAGTTACATGGAGAAAAATGATGATTTTTAAGAAAATTTAAAAATATGCTGTATAATTTACTCTATATTACTTTCTTTCCAATTCTATAATTTACTCTTATTTTATTCAAAAACCATCCATTTTAAACCCGTCCAACTTTTTGAACATAGAAATAACTCTATAGTAAAAAGTATTGTAGAAGGAAAACGATGCATTTAAATTCTGATGGATGAGGGGTTGTATATACATCTCATTTTTTCTTAAAATCAATTTTAATGCAGCAAATCTCGCTCATTTTAAAGATCTTTTCAAGCACTACAAAAGGTATTAGTATCATTGCATACCTAAATCGACCGTTTCTCTGTTATTTCAAGTTGAATACGCCGATTTGAGCATGCTCCAAAGAAACAAACTATTCTCATCTACCATATCTCTTTTTGTATTATAGTGTAGGAAACAAAGGTTGAACCTTGCAAAATGGACACAAGTCCGGTTTTATTTTTTTTCTGATATACCAAGGGGTGCTTATTACAAGACTAACTTTTTCTGAAAAAATTTCGCCCCGGAACCTCCCTTTTCACCCCTTAAAAGGGGGTAATTTGTGGTTTTTGCGGAACGTAGCCCTTCCTGTAACTTTTACAAAAAATTTCTTTTATAGAAATATGAAGAGGACTATATTTTCTACGATTTGTTTCCAACACCATCTCTCTATCATCTACCGTTTAGCGGGGGTGGCGCCCTAAAGTTGACAAGTTTTTAAAAAAGATGTTTTTAAAAAATATATATTTTTCCCTAACTGTAACGGAAATTAAGAAGAAATCCTGCGGCAATTATTCACAAATAATTGACTGATTTTTGGTATAGGTTTCACTTAAGGGTAATTGCCCTTTTTTTAATTACAGGGTGTTACATTTTAAAAAACCTCTTTTTATACCATCTGAATCGTTTATGCTAGAGTGAAAAGACTTTCAGCGATTACCCATGTACTGGTGCTATTTACAAATTTGTATAATGCACTCCCATTTTTTCCCCGGAACCACCCCAAAAAAAAGAAGAATTAATAAATAAATAGATTTTCTTGGAATCCTTCACACACAATGCCCTTTATTAATATGCTTCATATATCATTTTGTGGACGTTATTATTACCCATGCATGGACACCAAAAGCAATTTCCTAGTGCAACCCCTGTAGCAAAAAAAAAATAAGTAAAATGGGGGGTTGAAAATTTTTTTTTATTTTCTGCTTTTTGATCCATATGAGCATATGCTTCATCAATAGTGCTTTTCAAAAATATATATGGTTATTGCAACATCTCTGCGAAAACCACCCCTATCCTTGAAAATATACTGCAGAAACTACCCCTATCCCTTGGCGAGCATGTTTTTACGATTTTCTCATTACCTATGTATTCCTTTTAAACAAAACTTATACAAGGTTAAAGACCACTATTTACTCTAAAAATTATGTCCTATTCATGTTTTCGTATAAGCAACCGTTACGGCACAGTGGCGCCGTAAACCTCATATATGCTTTGGCGGGCTCTAGTTTTTGTTTTTTTTTTGTCATCTGTTCGTTTTATTGATAAAGTACTTATGCAAAATAAAACAACACAGTGTAACCTACAAATTATGACTTACGCACATTTTACATTCTTTGCTCCCCAAAGCCACAGTGGTGGCCCAAAATAAATTTTTGCATATTTTCGCCAACTACATGCATTTTATTGCATTAATGCTACCTTAACAGCACAATATTTACCCTTAGGTGGTCGCTACGCAGTGGCGGATCCAGGGAGGGGTGATGGGGTGATCACCTCCCCCCCTCTCAAACCAAGTGATATTATATTCAAAGATTATAAAAATATTCATTTATTTTTATAGAAATTTAACCAATTGGCATCCCCCTCTTAACGATGCTGGATCCGCCACTGTCGCTAAAGCACAAAAAGTCATTCTTATAAAAATAATATTAATATAATATAAGTATTTCTATAAAAATAAATGAATATTTTTATAATCTTCAAATATAATATCACTTGGTTTGAGAGGGGTGGGGGCGATGGCCCCCATCACCCCTCCCTGGATCCGCCACTGCTTAGCGACCACTTAGGGGTGAATATTGTGCTATTAAGGTAGCATTAACGCAATAAAATGCGTGTAGGTGGCGAAAATATGAAAAAATTTATTTTGGGCCACCACTGTAGCTTTGGGGAGCAAAGAATGTAAAATGTGCATAGGTCATGATTTGTAGGTTACACTATGTTGTTTTATTTTACATAAGTACTTTATCAATAAAGCATACAGATAACGAAAAAATAATCAAAAACTGGAGCCCGTCAAAGCATATATGAGGTTTACGGCGCCACTGTGCCGTAACGGTTGCTTAAACGAAAAAAATGAATAGGACCTAATTTTTAGAGTAAATAGTGGTCTTTAACCTTGTATAGTTTTGTTTAAAAAAAATGAATAGGTAATGAGAAAATCGTAAAAATATGCTGGATAAGGTATAGGGGTAGTTTCTGCAGTATATTTTCAAGGATAGGGGAGGTTTGCGCAGGGATGTTGCAATACCCATATATATTTTTGAAAAGCACTATTGATGAAGCATATGCCCATATGGATCAAAAAGCAAAAAACAAAAAAAAATGTTCAACCCCCCATTTTATTTATTGTTTTTGGCTACAGGGGTTGCACTAGGAAATCGCTTTTAGTGTCCATGCATGGGTAATAATAACTTGCACAAAATGATATATGAAGCATATTAATGAAGGGCATTGTGTGTGAAGGATTCCAAGAAAATCCCTTTATTAATTAATTCTTCTTTTTTTTTGTGGTTCCGGGGAAAAATGGGGGTGCATTATACAAATTTGTAAATAACACCAGTACATGGGTAATCGCTGAAAGTCTTTTTACTCTAGCATAAACGGTTCAGATGGTATAAAAAGGGGTTTTTTAAAATGTAACATCATCATCATCAACCCGTACGCGTCCACTGCTGGACATAGGTCTCCCTCAGCTCTTTCCATTCATCTCTATTTTGTGCGGCTTGCATCCAGTTACCGACAACATGTTTCAAATCATCGGCCCATCTGGTTAGTGGGCGTCCTCTGCTCCGTAGTGCTTCTTCTCGCGGCCTCCACTCGACAATACGTTTTGTCCATCGGTTGTCTGGCAATCTGGCGACGTGTCCTGCCCAATTCCACTTAAGCGACGCGATTTTTTCGACAGCGTCTGTTGTTTTTGTTCTACGGCGTATTTCTTCGTTTGGGATTCGGTCTCTCAGGGAGACACCCAACATCTGGCGCTCCATAGCCCTCTGAGTTACGCGAATCTTGTTCACTACCTTTTTTGTTAGTGTTAATGTTTCGGCTCCATAAGTGAGTACAGGCAACACACATTGGTCAAAGATTTTCCTTTTGAGGCATATGGGCAAGTCCGATTTAAATACATAGTTAAGTTTACCAAACGCTGCCCAGGCTAATCCTATGCGACGTGGGAGTTCGCACGTCTGGTTATCTCGTCCCAACCGAATTTCATGTCCTAAGTACTTATAAGATGCAGTCTGCTCAATATCCATTCCATCAACAACAATATTACGATTTAGCACCAGATTAGTCATTATTTGCGTCTTGTTGATATTAATCTTTAGTCCGACCTCTAAGGAAGCGTAATATAATTTGTTCAACATTATTATTGCATCATCCATACGATCGGCTATAAGGACAATGTCATCTGCGAATCTCAAATGACTGAGCTTCTCTCCATTTATATTGATACCATATTCGTTTAGATCTGCCTTCTTAAATGTGTGTTCTAAAAGGGTTGTGAACAGCTTTGGTGAGATGGTGTCTCCCTGCCGTACTCCTCGCTGTATACAGAATGTATTTGTTTGTTGTTCAGACAGTCTTACGCTAGCCGTTGCCGTTTGGTAGATATATTTGATAATGTTAATGTAGCGATGGTCTATTCGGCATTCTGTCAATGCTTTTAACATTTTCTGCTGGCTTATGGTATCAAATGCTTTCTCGTAGTCCACGAATATCAGTGCCAATGGTTTGTTGTATTCCGCAGACTTCTCTATTAGATTTTTTATTACCAGTAAGTGGTCGTTAGTGCTATATCCAGATCTAAATCCAGCTTGTTCTCTAGGTTGATAGAAGTCTAACTTAGCCTCCAGTCTTTTTTTGATAATTTTTGTGAAAAGTTTATATATGTGTGATAGCAAACTGATAGGACGGTAGTTTTTCAGATCTGTTATGTCACCCTTTTTGTGTAATAAAACAATGACTGCATTGTTCCATTGAGAAGGAGTTTTTCCTTGGTAAATGCATTGGGTGAAAAGTTTGGCCAAAGCCTGGATAATTTTATTTCCACCTTGTTTGATTGCTTCGATTACTATTCCGTCATCGCCAGGGGATTTATTATTTTTCATTTCTGAAAGTGCCTTTTTAACTTCATGTGGTGTTACTTCTGGCATTAATTCTGATCCCTGGTTTGTGATTTTGGGCAGGGGCTGATCTTGCCTTTCGTTGGTGCTCTCATACATTTCGCGATAAAACGATTCGACAACCTTGAGGATTTCGGCTTTATCGATGGCAATGTTGCCATCTTTGTTTCTGATTTTGTACATATTTTTGTTACCGATGTTATTCGTATTACGCCTCAAAACTTTTAAACCTTTGTTTTCTTGAATTATGTGAGTTATTTCTCTTGTGTTGTTTTCTCTTATGTCTTTTCGGATTGATCGGTGGATATCTTTATTTAATTTCTTCAGTGTTGTGTAGTTGGAGTCGTATTTTTCCGTCAATTGTCTTCTTTTACTTATTAACTCTTTGGTATTTTGGCTTAATTTTTCTTTATGGGTCACGACAGTCGGGCAGCACTCCTTTTCTGTTTCTTTTAGTGCTTTCGTTATGACATTATTTGCTTGTTCAATGTCTTCTATGTCGTTTTCAAGGTCTTGTATACGTCTGGTTAGTACATCTTCATAGAGGTTGTTGTTTCCTGGGGGAATCCATTTCGTCTTTCGTGTTTTGAAGATCATCTTGGTTCTTTCGAAATTGACATTTAATCGTATCTTTGCTCGGATTAATCTGTGGTCGCTTCCTACCGAAAATTTGTTAAGTATTTCAATGTCTTTAATGATTTCTTTTCTGTTTGTTATGATAAAATCTATCTCATTTTTGACACTGCCATCTGGGCTTATCCATGTCCATTTACGCTGAGGCTTTTTATCGAAAAAAGACTTCATCATGGATAAATTTTCCTGGTGTAAGAAATTAAGCAGTCTTTGTCCTCGTTCATTTCTGTCGCCATACCCATACTTGCCCATTGCTACTTCTGCATCATCTTGTTTGAAGCCAATTTTCGCATTAAAGTCGCCCATAATTATTGTATAATATGCTGGTGTAGTATGTAATGCTGTTTCTAGGTTATCATAAAATTTTTCAATTTCTTCATCGGAGTGGCTTGTCGTTGGAGCATATGCCTGGATTATCTTAAGGTTATATCTTGCATTTAGTTTGAAGATGAGGTATACAATCCTGGGACTTATGCTGTTAATTGTAAAATGTAACACCCTGTAATTAAAAAAAGGGCAATTACCCTTAAGTGAAACCTATACCAAAAAATCAATAATCTATTTGTCAATAATATCCGCAGCATTTCTTTTTAATTTCCGTTACAGTTAGGGAAAAATATATATTTTTTTAAAACATCTTTTTTAAAAACTTGTCAACTTTGGGGCGCCACCCTTGCTAAACAGTTGATGATAGAGAGATGCTGTCGGAAATAAATCGTAGAAAATATAGTCCTCTTCATATTTATGTAAAAGAAATTTTTTGTAAAAGGTACAGGAAGGGCTACGTTCTGCAAAAACCATAAATTACCCCCTTTAAAGGGGTGAAAAGGGGGGTTCCGGGGCGAAATTTTTTCAGAAAAAGTTAGTCTTATAATAAGCACCCCTTGATATGCCAGAAAAAAAAAATAAAACCGGACTTGTGTCCATTTTGCAAGGTTCAACCTCTGTTTCCTACACTATTATAACTAGAATATTTATGAAGGAACGAATCTCTTTGTTTTTTTTATAAGCTACAAAAATAGTTTATATAGTTTTTTTCGTTAGATGGATATTTTTTAAGGTATTCGCAAAAAACCGTCCGCAAAGGTGTCATTTTTCAATGAATATGCCAATTTTCAACAACGCATAACCCAAAAAGTATTGAGTTTTCAAAAAAAAATTATAGAACAATTTTTGCTTGAAATTAGGTTCTCTAGCCACTTCGCTGGCTATTTTAACCAAAAAATTTTCCACCCCCTTGAAGAAGTGTGAACCGCCCCAAGATAAAAGCGCACGTCGGCATAGGGTAGACTTTGTTTCTTGAGCTATTCCTTACTTATTGCGAAAATTTCAAGTAAATCGATGTAGTAGGATGGAATTCGGAGCCAAATACCCTCATTGACTGCCATATTAGTCGATTTTCATTTTTATAAGAACATGTATTTTTTTCATAGTCAACGTTTTTAATAATATTTTTTTATATTATAATCCAAATAACGTCAAACTATGGAGACCTGTAAGAAGGAGTGGAAACGCAATGCATCGTTTGTGGGCTAACTTTTCAACCTCTAATTCAACTTTCAGCAATCGCTGCTAGAGGCACAATTGTTCGAATAGGTGCTACAAATACATTAGCTCTTATGGACTTATTTAATATTTAACTCATTTTATTTTTGTTTTTAGCGTAATTAGACATTAATTTATTGGTGGGTTGTAGCTGAATATGTTTTATGCCAAAAATAAATTATTTTAACCTTATAACATATCGATGTGTGGTAAAAAGTGTATTCTTTTTATACTATTGTAGATGGAGATGTGATATCAAAGTTAAATTTGTCATTACTTTAATATGTAGGACAGCTTATTTTGAAGCTTAAATATTTTGTCACATTATCTAACTGCCACATTTATATACCAATGGTATTTCAACTGCAAATTAATTTGTTAATAGGTATCTTTGTAACTGATATCAAAAAGTTTGTTAGTTGAAAAAATTGAACTTAACTGTACGTAATTGTTCTTAAAAAGTTTAAAAAGTTATTTAAATAATTTGAAGTTTATTGATCAATTTTTTTTTGAATTATTCTTTTTATCAAAATTTAAAATGCTTTTTCTTTTGAACAATTCATTTATCTATTACTCTGGGCTAATTAGCAAAATTCATGGAAAAGTTATTTACCAGCAATTTTATTGCTGGACTCGAATTATAAGATCCTATATATTAATAATATAGGTATGCAATGTCCGCAGATAATGTGGTACTTTTTTTATAAACAAAATGGCGTCGACAAATCGTATTTTTTTCAATTATTGCTATATAACTTCGAAGATTTTAATTTTACAACGAAAACACTCAAATTAAAATTCACCGCGATTAAATTCTGCATAGAAACGTGTTTTTCCCGATCTGCGCCGACGAAAATTTTCCTCGGAAAATGCGGGTATTCCCAACAAAATCTTTAATTTTCAAATAAAGTTTTAGATAAGTAATTATCTACCAATAATTAAATAATTTGGTGACTTAAAACCCTTCTTGGTTTAGATTATAATTCCAGAAGCTGGTGAAAATTAAACGAATATTTTAGCAACAATTCAATTGTTAATTAATAATTTACGGTCGCAATAATAACCAAAATAATTATGACACTCTGATCAAACTTTGAAATCTTATAAATATGAGATGCCTATTTAATATTTTGTCAACAAAATACAATTTTTTTTATTTTTTTGCATAATCTTTAAATGTTAAAAAAAATAGTTATAAACAAATTAACGTTTCTCAAAAAGTTTTTATTTTATTATAATTTTAAAAAATAGCTAAAATGCGAATTTCAAATATCTTGAAAATGAATGCTTTAAATCTTTTTTGCAACCATTTGCAAAAAAGTTATGAAACAGCAAAATAAACATACGATTACTATGGTGTTTATAATTTTTTTTAATTCTTTCAAAACGTAGAAGTGAGTTTGAAGTACAAGCTAATTATTTATAAAAAAATAACGATTATCAGTTTAATGGATATATTTTAATTAAAGATTATAAATATGTTTTTTTAAAAAAAGTAGAGTAATACAGTACTGTAGCTAAAATATTCACTCGGAGCGACGATCGGCCGCGCGACGTACACTTTTAATAAATAATGTATATGCTGCGTGTCAATCGCTTCGAGTGAACATTTTAGTTCCGACTCTGTATCAGGCCTACTTTTGCGCTAAAAATTACAAAAAAAGTATTTTTAATCTTTGATTAAAATATAACCATTGCACTAATTTTTGACATTCTTTGTGAGTAATTAGATTGTACCATAGACTCACTTTTAAGCTTTGAAACAATTAAAACAAATTATAAACAACGGAGAAAACGTATATTTATTTGCTGTTTCATAACTTTTTTGCAATTGGTTGTAAAATTTTTTTAAAGCCTTCATTTTCAAGACCTATGAAATATGCATTTTAACTATTTTTTAAATTAGAATATAATAAACAATTTCTGAGAAATGTTAATTTGTTTAAAACAGTTTTTTTAAACATTTAAAGATTATGCAAAAAATGAAAAAATTATATTTTGTCGACAAAACATTAAATAGGCATCACACCTTTATAATCTTTCCAAGTTTGATCAATGTCTCATGATTATTTTGGTTGTTATTGCGACTGTAAATTGTTAATTAACAATTGAATTGTTGCTAAAATATTCGTTTCATTTTCACCGGCTTCTGAATTTATAATCTATACCAAGAAAGCTTTTATTTCACCCAGCTATATATTTATTGATAAATAATTACTGGCCCAAAAAAATTATTTGAAAATTCGAGATTTTGTTGGGAAAACCCACATTTTCCGAGAAAAATTTTCGTCGGAGCAAATCGGAAAAAACATGCCTCTATGTAGAATTAAATTGGGGTGAATTTTTATTTGAGTGTTTTTGGTGTAAAATTAAAATCTTCGGAGTTACAGAGCAATAATTGAAAAAAGTACAATTTGTCGGCGCCATTTTGTTTATAAAAAAAGTAGCAAACTATCTGCGGACTTCGCATACCTATATTAATAATAAATAGGATCTCATAATTTGATTCCAGCAATAAAATTGCTGGTAAATAACTTTTCTTTGTACTTTACTAATTGGACCAGCGTATTTTAACTATTTTTCTCAAAATTAATTTCAATTTTATTTTTCAAAATTTAAAGATTATGCAAAAAAAGAAAAATTTACATTTTGTCGATAAAATATTAAATAAGTATCTCAACTTTAAAAGCTTTAAAAGTTTGATCAATGTATCATGATTATTTTGGTTATTATTGCGATCGTAAATTGTTAATTAACAATTGAATTGTTGCTAAAATATTCGTTTAATTTTCACCGGCTTCTAGAATTACAATCTATACCAAGAAAGATTTGATGTCACTAATTTATTTAATTATTGATTAATAATTACTTACCTAAACCTTTATTTGAAAATTAGATTTTTGTTAGGAAAACCCGCATTTGCCGAGAAAAATTTTCGTCGGAGCAAATCTTGAAAAACATATCTCTATGCAAAATTTAATTGCGGTGAATTTTTATTTGGGTGTTTTCGTTGTAAAATTAAAATCTTCGAAGTTATATAGCAATAATTGAAAAAAATACGATTTGTCGACGCCATTTTGTTTATAAAAAAAGTACCACATTATCTGCGGACATTGCATACCTATATTATTAATATATAGGATCTTATAATTCGATTCCAGCAATAAAATTGCTGGTAAATAACTTTTCCATGAATTTTGCTAATTAGCCCAGAGTAATAGATAAATGAATTGTTCAAAAGAAAAAGCATTTTAAATTTTGATAAAAAGAATAATTCAAAAAAAAATTGATCAATAAACTTCAAATTATTTAAATAACTTTTTAAACTTTTTAAGAACAATTACGTACAGTTAAGTTCAATTTTTTCAACTAACAAACTTTTTGATATCAGTTACAAAGATACCTATTAACAAATTAATTTGCAGTTGAAATACCATTGGTATATAAATGTGGCAGTTAGATAATGTGACAAAATATTTAAGCTTCAAAATAAGCTGTCCTACATATTAAAGTAATGACAAATTTAACTTTGATATCACATCTCCATCTACAATAGTATAAAAAGAATACACTTTTTACCACACATCGATATGTTATAAGGTTAAAATAATTTATTTTTGGCATAAAACATATTCAGCTACAACCCACCAATAAATTAATGTCTAATTACGCTAAAAACAAAAATAAAATGAGTTAAATATTAAATAAGTCCATAAGAGCTAATGTATTTGTAGCACCTATTCGAACAATTGTGCCTCTAGCAGCGATTGCTGAAAGTTGAATTAGAGGTTGAAAAGTTAGCCCACAAACGATGCATTGCGTTTCCACTCCTTCTTACAGGTCTCCATAGTTTGACGTTATTTGGATTATAATATAAAAAAATATTATTAAAAACGTTGACTATGAAAAAAATACATGTTCTTATAAAAATGAAAATCGACTAATATGGCAGTCAATGAGGGTATTTGGCTCCGAATTCCATCCTACTACATCGATTTACTTGAAATTTTCGCAATAAGTAAGGAATAGCTCAAGAAACAAAGTCTACCCTATGCCGACGTGCGCTTTTATCTTGGGGCGGTTCCCACTTCTTCAAGGGGGTGGAAAATTTTTTGGTTAAAATAGCCAGCGAAGTGGCTAGAGAACCTAATTTCAAGCAAAAATTGTTCTATAATTTTTTTTTGAAAACTCAATACTTTTTGGGTTATGCGTTGTTGAAAATTGGCATATTCATTGAAAAATGACACCTTTGCGGACGGTTTTTTGCGAATACCTTAAAAAATATCCATCTAACGAAAAAAACTATATAAACTATTTTTGTAGCTTATAAAAAAAACAAAGAGATTCGTTCCTTCATAAATATTCTAGTTATAATAGTGTAGGAAACAGAGGTTGAACCTTGCAAAATGGACACAAGTCCGGTTTTATTTTTTTTTTCTGGCATATCAAGGGGTGCTTATTATAAGACTAACTTTTTCTGAAAAAATTTCGCCCCGGAACCCCCCTTTTCACCCCTTTAAAGGGGGTAATTTATGGTTTTTGCAGAACGTAGCCCTTCCTGTACCTTTTACAAAAAATTTCTTTTACATAAATATGAAGAGGACTATATTTTCTACGATTTATTTCCGACAGCATCTCTCTATCATCAACTGTTTAGCAAGGGTGGCGCCCCAAAGTTGACAAGTTTTTAAAAAAGATGTTTTAAAAAAATATATATTTTTCCCTAACTGTAACGGAAATTAAAAAGAAATGCTGCGGATATTATTGACAAATAGATTATTGATTTTTTGGTATAGGTTTCACTTAAGGGTAATTGCCCTTTTTTTAATTACAGGGTGTTACATTTTACAATTAACAGCATAAGTCCCAGGATTGTATACCTCATCTTCAAACTAAATGCAAGATATAACCTTAAGATAATCCAGGCATATGCTCCAACGACAAGCCACTCCGATGAAGAAATTGAAAAATTTTATGATAACCTAGAAACAGCATTACATACTACACCAGCATATTATACAATAATTATGGGCGACTTTAATGCGAAAATTGGCTTCAAACAAGATGATGCAGAAGTAGCAATGGGCAAGTATGGGTATGGCGACAGAAATGAACGAGGACAAAGACTGCTTAATTTCTTACACCAGGAAAATTTATCCATGATGAAGTCTTTTTTCGATAAAAAGCCTCAGCGTAAATGGACATGGATAAGCCCAGATGGCAGTGTCAAAAATGAGATAGATTTTATCATAACAAACAGAAAAGAAATCATTAAAGACATTGAAATACTTAACAAATTTTCGGTAGGAAGCGACCACAGATTAATCCGAGCAAAGATACGATTAAATGTCAATTTCGAAAGAACCAAGATGATCTTCAAAACACGAAAGACGAAATGGATTCCCCCAGGAAACAACAACCTCTATGAAGATGTACTAACCAGACGTATACAAGACCTTGAAAACGACATAGAAGACATTGAACAAGCAAATAATGTCATAACGAAAGCACTAAAAGAAACAGAAAAGGAGTGCTGCCCGACTGTCGTGACCCATAAAGAAAAATTAAGCCAAAATACCAAAGAGTTAATAAGTAAAAGAAGACAATTGACGGAAAAATACGACTCCAACTACACAACACTGAAGAAATTAAATAAAGATATCCACCGATCAATCCGAAAAGACATAAGAGAAAACAACACAAGAGAAATAACTCACATAATTCAAGAAAACAAAGGTTTAAAAGTTTTGAGGCGTAATACGAATAACATCGGTAACAAAAATATGTACAAAATCAGAAACAAAGATGGCAACATTGCCATCGATAAAGCCGAAATCCTCAAGGTTGTCGAATCGTTTTATCGCGAAATGTATGAGAGCACCAACGAAAGGCAAGATCAGCCCCTGCCCAAAATCACAAACCAGGGATCAGAATTAATGCCAGAAGTAACACCACATGAAGTTAAAAAGGCACTTTCAGAAATGAAAAATAATAAATCCCCTGGCGATGACGGAATAGTAATCGAAGCAATCAAACAAGGTGGAAATAAAATTATCCAGGCTTTGGCCAAACTTTTCACCCAATGCATTTACCAAGGAAAAACTCCTTCTCAATGGAACAATGCAGTCATTGTTTTATTACACAAAAAGGGTGACATAACAGATCTGAAAAACTACCGTCCTATCAGTTTGCTATCACACATATATAAACTTTTCACAAAAATTATCAAAAAAAGACTGGAGGCTAAGTTAGACTTCTATCAACCTAGAGAACAAGCTGGATTTAGATCTGGATATAGCACTAACGACCACTTACTGGTAATAAAAAATCTAATAGAGAAGTCTGCGGAATACAACAAACCATTGGCACTGATATTCGTGGACTACGAGAAAGCATTTGATACCATAAGCCAGCAGAAAATGTTAAAAGCATTGACAGAATGCCGAATAGACCATCGCTACATTAACATGATCAAATATATCTACCAAACGGCAACGGCTAGCGTAAGACTGTCTGAACAACAAACAAATACATTCTGTATACAGCGAGGAGTACGGCAGGGAGACACCATCTCACCAAAGCTGTTCACAACCCTTTTAGAACACACATTTAAGAAGGCAGATCTAAACGAATATGGTATCAATATAAATGGAGAGAAGCTCGGTCATTTGAGATTCGCAGATGACATTGTCCTTATAGCCGATCGTATGGATGATGCAATAATAATGTTGAACAAATTATATTACGCTTCCTTAGAGGTCGGACTAAAGATTAATATCAACAAGACGCAAATAATGACTAATCTGGTGCTAAATCGTAATATTGTTGTTGATGGAATGGATATTGAGCAGACTGCATCTTATAAGTACTTAGGACATGAAATTCGGTTGGGACGAGATAACCAGACGTGCGAACTCCCACGTCGCATAGGATTAGCCTGGGCAGCGTTTGGTAAACTTAACTATGTATTTAAATCGGACTTGCCCATATGCCTCAAAAGGAAAATCTTTGACCAATGTGTGTTGCCTGTACTCACTTATGGAGCCGAAACATTAACACTAACAAAAAAGGTAGTGAACAAGATTCGCGTAACTCAGAGGGCTATGGAGCGCCAGATGTTGGGTGTCTCCCTGAGAGACCGAATCCCAAACGAAGAAATACGCCGTAGAACAAAAACAACAGACGCTGTCGAAAAAATCGCGTCGCTTAAGTGGAATTGGGCAGGACACGTCGCCAGATTGCCAGACAACCGATGGACAAAACGTATTGTCGAGTGGAGGCCGCGAGAAGAAGCACTACGGAGCAGAGGACGCCCACTAACCAGATGGGCCGATGATTTGAAACATGTTGTCGGTAACTGGATGCAAGCCGCACAAAATAGAGATGAATGGAAAGAGCTGAGGGAGACCTATGTCCAGCAGTGGACGCGTACGGGTTGATGATGATGATGTTACATTTTAAAAAACCCCTTTTTATACCATCTGAACCGTTTATGCTAGAGTAAAAAGACTTTCAGCGATTACCCATGTACTGGTGTTATTTACAAATTTGTATAATGCACCCCCATTTTTCCCCGGAACCACAAAAAAAAGAAGAATTAATTAATAAAGGGATTTTCTTGGAATCCTTCACACACAATGCCCTTCATTAATATGCTTCATATATCATTTTGTGCAAGTTATTATTACCCATGCATGGACACTAAAAGCGATTTCCTAGTGCAACCCCTGTAGCCAAAAACAATAAATAAAATGGGGGGTTGAACATTTTTTTTTGTTTTTTGCTTTTTGATCCATATGGGCATATGCTTCATCAATAGTGCTTTTCAAAAATATATATGGGTATTGCAACATCCCTGCGCAAACCTCCCCTATCCTTGAAAATATACTGCAGAAACTACCCCTATACCTTATCCAGCATATTTTTACGATTTTCTCATTACCTATTCATTTTTTTTAAACAAAACTATACAAGGTTAAAGACCACTATTTACTCTAAAAATTAGGTCCTATTCATTTTTTTCGTTTAAGCAACCGTTACGGCACAGTGGCGCCGTAAACCTCATATATGCTTTGACGGGCTCCAGTTTTTGATTATTTTTTCGTTATCTGTATGCTTTATTGATAAAGTACTTATGTAAAATAAAACAACATAGTGTAACCTACAAATCATGACCTATGCACATTTTACATTCTTTGCTCCCCAAAGCTACAGTGGTGGCCCAAAATAAATTTTTTCATATTTTCGCCACCTACACGCATTTTATTGCGTTAATGCTACCTTAATAGCACAATATTCACCCCTAAGTGGTCGCTAAGCAGTGGCGGATCCAGGGAGGGGTGATGGGGGCCATCGCCCCCACCCCTCTCAAACCAAGTGATATTATATTTGAAGATTATAAAAATATTCATTTATTTTTATAGAAATACTTATATTATATTAATATTATTTTTATAAGAATGACTTTTTGTGCTTTAGCGACAGTGGCGGATCCAGCATCGTTAAGAGGGGGATGCCAATTGGTTAAATTTCTATAAAAATAAATGAATATTTTTATAATCTTTGAATATAATATCACTTGGTTTGAGAGGGGGGGAGGTGATCACCCCATCACCCCTCCCTGGATCCGCCACTGCGTAGCGACCACCTAAGGGTAAATATTGTGCTGTTAAGGTAGCATTAATGCAATAAAATGCATGTAGTTGGCGAAAATATGCAAAAATTTATTTTGGGCCACCACTGTGGCTTTGGGGAGCAAAGAATGTAAAATGTGCGTAAGTCATAATTTGTAGGTTACACTGTGTTGTTTTATTTTGCATAAGTACTTTATCAATAAAACGAACAGATGACAAAAAAAAAACAAAAACTAGAGCCCGCCAAAGCATATATGAGGTTTACGGCGCCACTG
The DNA here is from genome assembly GCF_917563875.1 of Diabrotica virgifera virgifera. Taxonomy (NCBI): domain Eukaryota; kingdom Metazoa; phylum Arthropoda; class Insecta; order Coleoptera; family Chrysomelidae; genus Diabrotica; species Diabrotica virgifera. The sequence continues at coordinate 181,655,800 of NC_065448.1, read as the reverse complement.
TGCCGTAACGGTTGCTTATACGAAAACATGAATAGGACATAATTTTTAGAGTAAATAGTGGTCTTTAACCTTGTATAAGTTTTGTTTAAAAGGAATACATAGGTAATGAGAAAATCGTAAAAACATGCTCGCCAAGGGATAGGGGTAGTTTCTGCAGTATATTTTCAAGGATAGGGGTGGTTTTCGCAGAGATGTTGCAATAACCATATATATTTTTGAAAAGCACTATTGATGAAGCATATGCTCATATGGATCAAAAAGCAGAAAATAAAAAAAAATTTTCAACCCCCCATTTTACTTATTTTTTTTTTGCTACAGGGGTTGCACTAGGAAATTGCTTTTGGTGTCCATGCATGGGTAATAATAACGTCCACAAAATGATATATGAAGCATATTAATAAAGGGCATTGTGTGTGAAGGATTCCAAGAAAATCTATTTATTTATTAATTCTTCTTTTTTTTGGGGTGGTTCCGGGGAAAAAATGGGAGTGCATTATACAAATTTGTAAATAGCACCAGTACATGGGTAATCGCTGAAAGTCTTTTCACTCTAGCATAAACGATTCAGATGGTATAAAAAGAGGTTTTTTAAAATGTAACACCCTGTAATTAAAAAAAGGGCAATTACCCTTAAGTGAAACCTATACCAAAAATCAGTCAATTATTTGTGAATAATTGCCGCAGGATTTCTTCTTAATTTCCGTTACAGTTAGGGAAAAATATATATTTTTTAAAAACATCTTTTTTAAAAACTTGTCAACTTTAGGGCGCCACCCCCGCTAAACGGTAGATGATAGAGAGATGGTGTTGGAAACAAATCGTAGAAAATATAGTCCTCTTCATATTTCTATAAAAGAAATTTTTTGTAAAAGTTACAGGAAGGGCTACGTTCCGCAAAAACCACAAATTACCCCCTTTTAAGGGGTGAAAAGGGAGGTTCCGGGGCGAAATTTTTTCAGAAAAAGTTAGTCTTGTAATAAGCACCCCTTGGTATATCAGAAAAAAAATAAAACCGGACTTGTGTCCATTTTGCAAGGTTCAACCTTTGTTTCCTACACTATAATACAAAAAGAGATATGGTAGATGAGAATAGTTTGTTTCTTTGGAGCATGCTCAAATCGGCGTATTCAACTTGAAATAACAGAGAAACGGTCGATTTAGGTATGCAATGATACTAATACCTTTTGTAGTGCTTGAAAAGATCTTTAAAATGAGCGAGATTTGCTGCATTAAAATTGATTTTAAGAAAAAATGAGATGTATATACAACCCCTCATCCATCAGAATTTAAATGCATCGTTTTCCTTCTACAATACTTTTTACTATAGAGTTATTTCTATGTTCAAAAAGTTGGACGGGTTTAAAATGGATGGTTTTTGAATAAAATACACACACACACACACACACACACACACACACACACACACACACACACACACACACACACACACACACACACACACACACACACACACACACACACACACACACACACACACACACACACACACACACACACACACACACACACACACACACACACACACACACACACACACACACACACACACACACACACACACACACACACACACACACACACACACACACACACACACACACACACACACACACACACACACACACACACACACACACACACACACACACACACACACACACACACACAATTAAAGAAATCAATAATTCACTATCTCTTCTGGATGCGTTAATCACAATTAAAGAAAAGATCGATATGGGATATTATTATGTAACCAAAGTCTACATAAGACCAACACATACTAGCAAATATTTAAATTCTAACCAAGAAATATCTATTAAAACGGGCTCCATGAAATAGCTCTAATGATACTGCCCAAGACAGCTGATCTAACGAAAATGCTTTTCAGGAAAACAAAACCCCTTAGAGGTAATCTTATCTTAAGATTATGATCCATTTTCATTTTATATCTATAATACAAGGAAATTCGCATGATTGAAGAAAGGAGACAAAAAACTCTAAAACAATCTATAAAAGACTCACAACGAGAAATTTGGAGATACCAATGATTAAAAAGTTTATTAGTATGAATATTAGGTATGCTAGAATCATAACTTTTCACTTACTTGGTTTTATAATGCAAATTTGCAAGCCAATATTAAGTTTGTTTAATAACAACGTATTTAATAACAATGTATTTTATTTTTATAGAATATAATATAAAAAAGTAAAGAGGCATTATTTTATATTTTTGTGAGCATATCCAGGACAAAACCAATTAGCCCAGTAAATGAACGTGAAATATGGCGATGTCGTGTAATTTTAAGGGTCAACTACGAATTGCATGAAAATTTGGATTAAGGTTCTACCTACCTTCCACCTCAAAGTTGAACTTAAACCAAAGTGCCTTTGGTTCATTTTACTAAAATAAGTCCGGAAATGGATAAACTGACTCTAAGTAACTCACGTTCTATAGATTTTTTTAACAAAGTCAATACTTTTTGAGTTATTTGAGATTGAAAATATTTATTTTTCGACAACGAAAACACGTTTTCAGGTCGCTTTTTCGCAAATACCTAACTCAAAAAGAAGGTATTTTATCGAAAAAAATAGTCTTAGCAAAAATGTAGCACATAAAAACATGAAAAAATTGTGTGAACACGTAAAGTCTATATACCAAGCAAAAGCAAAGTTATAGCTCATGAAAAATACTTTCATATTCGTCAAATTCCGAATCGAATATTTCACGTGAAATATCAAAAAAAAAAATAATAACTTTTCTGTTAAAACCTATTGAAACTTTTTTAAAGTGTTTAAAAAAAGCCTTATTTTTGTTTTTTAAAAAAGTTTCTAGCGCCAAAACTAAGCGACTTACGCTGAAAATGAAGTTGGCCCCTATTTTTGGTGAAAAGAATCGTGAAAATCTCCCCCTCTTTATTTAGCACCCCAAATGAAATTAATCGTTACCGCTTTACAAAACATTTACTTTACTTATGTATTTTTATATAATCTGTAAGTTTCACCGGTTTAAAGTGTTTATTTTTGAAATGTTTATAGTTGAAACGGCCTGAACGAGTCACTAATCACGAGTGTGTGCAAACTTTGAACAGCCATTATCTTTACCAATTTTTGTCTTACAGAAAAAAAATGTAACAAGCATATTTATAAAAGCAAAGCCTGCATATTTTCACTCTTTGAGATACTTTCGTATTTGAAAAAAAAGAGAATTTCTCCAAAACGGTAAAAAAAAATGTTTTTTATTATAAAATCAAATTTTTTCAAAAATAGGAACTTTAAACCGGTCATGCTTACAGATCGTATAAACTATATACATTTAAATTAAATGGTAAAGCGGTAACGATTAATTTTATTTGGGGTACTACGTATATAGGGGGAGATTTTCACGATTATTTTTTACCAAAAAAATGGGCCAACTTAATTTTGAGCGTAACTCGCTTAATTTTGATGCTAGAAACTTTTAAAAGAAATAAGAATAAGAAATTTTTTAAACATGTTAAAAAATTTAAATACGTTTTTTTCCAAAAATTGCTTAATTTTTTGGTTAGTTCAAGTTGAAATATTCGATTTGAAGTTTGAAGAATGAGAACATAATAAATATATTTTTCATGAGCTACAACTTTGCTTTTGCTGGGTTTATAGACCTCATGAATGCACATTTTTTTTAGTTTTTTTATAAGCTACATTTTTACTAGGAATATTTTCTTCTATAAAGTACTTACTTTTTGAGTTATTTCCGAAAAGCCGCCTGAGAACGTGTTTTTTTTTGTTAAAAATACACATTTTCACTTCGCACATATACACAGTTCGCAAATAACTGGAACAGTATTAACTCAATTAAACATCTCTAAAGGACAAAAGTTACTGAGAATTAGTCGGTTTCTCCATTTCCGGAATTATCTTGAACGTATTTTTTTTCGGCCCCGAGAGGGGGCTAATTTCTCCCCCAAGTAAAAGCAACCAACAGCACAACCAACGCCCCTTGAAGATGAGGGTAAGTAAAACCTAAATGCAAATTTTCATGCAATTTGGAGTTGACCCTGAAAATTACACTCCAAAACGGTCATTTACTGGGCTAAGTATCTAATCTTCCATTTATCAGGAATTTCTTAGTTTAAATTTTAAAAACACATTTTTTTATACAAAAACTTTTCCACTATTTACCAGTTCTAAAACCAATCAATTTCTAGGCGATCGAAAAAGCTTTCAAGATAATTAGTAAATTAATCGTATTGGATAATTTAATTTAAAGCAAACAAACAACTTACTAATTCTTCTTAGTTATCGTACAAGCAAGTCCAAGCGAAGACAAAAGTGACAGAAGAGTTGTATTTAATTATATTAAAAAGTTTGTTTTTACGCGTTTAATTAATTTGCTGGGATAATACGTTGGATTTTTGTTTGTGTTTGTTAATTCCACAACGTGATGAGACACAAAAAGTAACTAAAATGAGGCAACTTGTAATCAAGAAAACTCTTTTTAAAAATGTGCTACATAAAACAGCTAATTAGTAGAAAAATTATGATATAAGTATAAAAAATGAGCCCTTGTTCTTGTATGAATATTCTATGAATACTATTTTTTGCGAAACATGCATGATGACAGTTCTAAGCAAACAAGCAAGCAATTTGATTCAACCCGACCTGTGGGAGATGTCCACCCTATCGAAAAAGTACATTCGGGTGTAACAATTCATTGGGGCGGGGTGTTTTGACCCGAGTTTAAAACAGGGATCACCCCACCTCGCTCCAATGCCCCAGGCCATCCCTTTCCCCCCCCATAGCACGCTGATGCACGATGGGGGCACAACTATCGTAGCCAAATGCTCTTCACAATGGAATCCTGGGTAATAAGATTCCAATGTGGTGCCCTAATCGTATTACAAAACTAGGCCAGCGTGAAGCGCTCTATACCTTTATCTTCTATTTACTTATCCACGGTACTAAAATTGCTTGCTTGGGCCCCAAGTCATTGTACCAAGCCCCACTGAGCTCAGTCCAATGACTTGGTGCTCAAGAATTTTATGATTTTTTTGTTTTTTATGATTTTTTTGGTGGCTTACCTGGTCGTGATGTTGGACATACGCTTGGGTTGTGTGTTTCTTCGGCACTTGGTGTTTCGAGCTACGAACTGACTACTACTTTCACTTTTACTTTTTCTTTTACTTTGTCACTCTTTGTTTGCTTTATTCGATTCACTTTATTCCACTATTTGCTGTTTAGGACGTTTGAGCTTCCATCGGTGGAACACGTCATACCCTAGCATCTCTCGCAGTATGTGACTTGGGTGGTGCTCCAGCTCCGCGAATTTGACCCTTGCCGTATCTGTCATCATTTCGGTGACTCTCACCTGTTGAAGTTCTCTAAATAGGAATCTTTCTGCGACGTATCTTGGGACTCTGGCTTCTTCTCTTTAGCTGCTGTTGTGGACCGCTTGTATCTTCTTTTTGTGGGTGTTGCATACTTGTCCCCATGCGAGAGATGCGTATGTTAATACCGGTAATATTATGCCATTTATTAGTCTTAACCTCGTTTTTAGTCTTAGTTTACTTTTTCTTCCTGTGAGTCCTCTTAAAGTTGCTCTCGCCATGTTGGCATTCTGGACTGTGGCTTCTACGTGTTTTTGGAAGGTTAATCCTTTGTCCATGATGACTCCCAGGTATTTAGCTTCATTTTTCCACTCGATGGGGTTGTGCAGAACCGTCAGCTGTTCTTCTAGCTGTTGTCTTCCTTTCTTATATAGTACCGCTTGCGTCTTTTCGGAGTTGATGGCTATTTTCCAATTTATACACCATTCCTCGATGTCTTCTAACGCTGTGAAGACAGTTCTATTTAACGTGAATATCGCTTTATACAGTGCGCTGGAATAAGTGTTACCCCCCTCTGATTACAAAAATGTATAATACACTAATCCTTTTTGAGAGCCTAGGCGTAAAATTTCGGTCGAATTCTTTTTAAATGCATTAATTTTTTATTTCGAATCCTGAGAAAACTAATAGGCATCTTTAAAAATTTTAAACGCTTAGTGAAAGACTACATCATTACCGACGGCAAAAAGTGCATTATAATAAAGAAAAAGTTTCTTTTATTTGATATATTTGAAATTAAAAATCCACTAAATTTCCTCTTTTTTTTACCCCTGTAACGTATTACAATAAACAATATAGATGTCCTCATGGACTTTTAACCCTCAATAATATAGTTCAGAGAAATAGGGACAAAAATAACCTGTTGGTGACACAACCCCTCCAGGCTGAAATTAAATTTTTTGAGTTGTCTGGACATCTATAATAATAACCTTTAATAACCTGCAGCCGATTTTGATGATACACATAGTTATAAACAAATGGAAATCAAAAAAACGGTAAATTTTTGCTTTTTTCCTCTATTACCAAAAAGTTAAGCATTTTAAACAAATTTGAGAGTAAGAATCTCATAAATTGTATAAAAAATATTAACATGACGTTCGCTGAATATGTCTATCCTCATTGGTTGCTTAGAAAATTGCAAAATAAATATTAAATTTTGAGTTTTTATAAATATTCATAACTTATGTAAAAATTAACTTAGAACCTTCTTATTATACGGAATGCTAAGACTTCTGGTGCTTAAATCATACCCTAAATTTTAAAGCAATTGGTCAAATAGTTTAAAAGGTAAATCAAAAATTTTGGATGGCGGAATTTTGTGTCGGGGAGTGTACATACAAAGCATATCTTTTTTATTAATTATATGTCTTCCAAACTCGTATTTTCCGTTGGTATCAAAATTGTAGGTTAGTACCCAATCTCTGTTAGAGTTTATTCTCTGGGCGTCTGTTAGAAAAATTAATAGTACCCCCGGCTGTGGGTGAAAAATAGGTCGATTTCAGGATATAATTCAGGAATTTTTGAAACCTATCAGGTGTTGTAAAGGACGATGCCGGGAATAACTTCTACTAAAATGTAACCAAAAATATTGTGCGGTTTTTTTTATTGCGATTTTCATTTGTTAAATTTGCAATTTTTAAAGATTTTTAATTTTTCAGCTTAGGATATTGATTTTAGAGAAAAACTTTTTAATAGAAAGTTGTAGTAAATTAAAAAACCTATAATTTGAGGTACGGTAAGTTTAATTTTGTTAATTGATTATTGCAAAACAGCCTGCGAAATGTCCAAAATGGCCGTTTTTTACAATTGCTTTATTTATTGTACAAATATTTTTTTTATTTTTTAAAGCTTTAGAATAAAGACTTTTCAATTCCAAACACAAAAAAAAATTGTAAAGCCAGATTAACGAATTGCTTAGATATTATAAATTGTTTATCTCAAGAGGTCAAATGTCGAAGGCTATGACTTTTTGAAAAAAAATCGTAGAGAGTTTGTGAAACATCCAATCTCCTTCTATAGAGTTATATTTTCATATTCTGATGTAAATAAATGCATAAAATATTTATAAACCTCTAATTTATGGGTTTGAAAATAAGGGGGCAAATTTCGTTATATTCATTTAGAGCTGAAGCGGCCCTGTACATCCTATGAGTTTTTAACTTCAGATTATTGTTGCTAAAGATGAAACGAAGATTTATAAAAAAATAAAAAATTTCTACGACCAACTGAAGCCGAGATAATTTTTGGGATTTAATTAAAGGGGGCAAATTTCGTTATGAACATTTAGAGCTGAAGCGGCCCTGTACATCCTGTGAGTTTCTAACTTACAGATTATTGTTGCTGAAGACGAAACAAAGATTTAAAAAAAAAATAAAAAATTTCTACAACAAACTGAAGCCGAGATAATTGTTTTTTTTTTTCTTAAATCGTAGTGCCTTCATTTATAACAATTAAGAAATTATTTTACAGTCATTGACTAAAGAAAGACTATAAAAATTATTATAAAATATAATTACATTTAATTATTAAAAATTATTTTTAAAATCGGTGCTTTTGCGAGCGGCCGAATTTTGCAAATCGTCCGGCTTGCTTCAAATCCGCGCGCTCGGAGAATTTTTACGTAACTTGTATTAAATTTTGTCAGAAAACAATTTAATAATATTACCATTATAATATACAGTCTATTTACCACTGTATTTGTTTTTCTTGATAAACTTTTATATGTGAAATTTCATTTCTGAAGAAATAATATTACAAAAATGATACATATAATATGAAATATATAAAAATATTTTTAATTTTTTCATTGTTATATAAATATAATAATAATAGTGTTAGTTCTTACTATAATATACAATAAAAAAACTTTTTCTTGTTGTAGTGACTATTCGTTTTGGATTTCACATATAAAAGTTTATCAAGGTAAACAAATACAGTGGTAAATAGACTGTATATTATAATGGTAATATTATTAAATTGTTTTCTGTCAAAATTTAATACAAGTTACGTAAAAATTTTCCGAGCGCGCGGATTTGAAGCGAGTCGGGCGATTTGCAAAATTCAGCCGCTCGCAAAAGCACCGAATTTAAAAATACTTTTTAATAATTAAATGTAATTATATTTTATAATAATTTTTATTTTAAGATAATAAAGTCTTTCTTTAGTCAATGACTGTAAAATAATTTCTTAATTGTTATAAATAAAGGCACTACGATTTAAGAAAAAGAAACAATTATCTCGGCTTCAGTTGGTTGTAGAAATTTTTTATTTTTTTTTTTCATCTTCAGCAACAATAATCTGTAAGTTAGAAACTCATAGGATGTACAGGGCCGCTTCAGCTGTAAATGTTTATAACGAAATTTGCCCCCTTATTTTCAATCCCAAAAATTATCTCGGCTTCATTTGGTCGTAGAAGTTTTTTTATTTTTTTATAAATCTTCGTTTCATCTTCAGCAAAAATAATCTGTAAGTTAAAAACTCATAGGATGTACATAGCCGCTTCAGCCCTAAATGTTTATAACGACATTTTCCCCCTTATTTTCAAACCCAAAAATTAGAAGTTTAAAAATGTTTTACGCATTTATTTACATCAGAATATGAAAATATAACTCTTGAGAAGGAGATTGGATGTTCAACAACTCTCTACGATTTTTTTTAAGTTATAGCCTTCGACATTTGACCTCTTGGGATAAACAATAATATCTAAGCAACAAATTCGTTAATCTGGCTTTACAATTTTTTTATGTTTGGAATTGAAAGATCTTCATTTTAAAGCTTTAAAAAATAAAAAAAAGTTGTACACTAAATAATGCAATTGTAAAAAACGGCCATTTTGGATTTCTCGCAGGCTGTTTTGCAATAACCAATAAACGAAATTAAACTTACCGTACCTCAAATTGTAGGTTTTTTAATTTACTACAACTTTCTATTAAAAAGTTTTTCTCTAAAATCAATATCCTAAGCTGCAAAATTAAAAATCATTAAAAATTGCAAATTTAACAAATGAAAATCGCAATAAAAAAAGCGCACAATATTTTTGGTTACATTTTAGTATTAATTATTCCTGGCATCGTCCTTTACAACACCTGATAGGTTTCAAAAATTCCTGAATTATATCACGTTTTTTCACCCTCAGCCTGGGGTATAGGTTTAGATGACAATTTTAAAGTATCGCATCTTGAAGTTTTTTACTAGTGTGTATTATTATGTAAATAAATATACTTTATGTTTGTCATATTTCCGTTTGTGCTTCATCAACAACAATTACTAAATGCAGCCTAAATACTTTTACATTTCAAATAATATCTCGAATGGCACTAACTCAACTGATAAAGCGTTGGCAACGGTAACCTTAGCAATCTGCCCTGATAATTTAAATAGACCATTACGGGAGAATAATAGACTGTTGAAACAAACTGACGTATAACGTTAAATTAAAGCTGCCACCAAAATCACACAAACCTCAAATTGACACTGTGGCCACTGGTAAATTGATGTCCGCCAAACAAGCTTGACCACTAGACGCCTAAACGAACCATCAACTATTAAGGATATTGCAATGGGTGTTGACAATTCGTGTTTAAATTGTATTTCGTACTAAGTAATAAGTATTTTTGTTTCCAGACATATAAAACCTTATTAGTGCAGCTGATATGTGAAACAATTGTGCATTTAATGATAGAAGTATATAATTTGGATTAGATATACTGCACATATAAAGGTTCAAATTTAGATATGAGGCCATCTCAGATTTTGCCTTTTACAAAAATGGCGGGGATTCAAAATGGCGACTATACATTGTGACTAATAGCATGATAACTTTTGAACAAGACATCAGAATTCAACCAAATTTGGTATATAGTTTCTTTTTTTGATGAATAATATCGAGGTCTTAAACCGAAAGGTTTACCAGAAGTTGTGTTTTCCTTGTTTTTATGTAAAAATATGCTGTTTGTTTTTTCAATTATTTCACCCTGCATGTATTAATTTTTCAAAAAGTTAATACCACCATTAAAAAGAGAGTAAAAATATTTTTTAGGAAATATTTTTAGCTTTTTAGTTATGTTAAATACCATTTAATAAATGCAAAACGTATCTTCACATGTACCTATATGCGGTAGATTCGTGCAAATATTATAAGAATTGTTGTGCATTTAACGGTAGAAGCATATAATTTGGACCACATATACTACACAATGGCGGGCATTCAAAATGGCGACTATGCATATGTGACTAATAGCACGATAACTTTTGAATGGAACGTCAGATTTCAACCAAATTTGGTATATAGATTAAGAGTCGGTTTACCAGAATTTGTGTTTATACTGTTTTTTATGTAATAATATGTTGTTTTTTTCAATTCTTTCACCCTGTATATATAAATTTTTCAAAAAGGTAATAACGCCATTGAAAAGAGTGTAATTATATTTTTTAGGAAATATTTTAAACTTTTTGGTTGTGTTAATTACCATTTAATAAATGCATAACGTATGTTCACATGTACCTATGGGCGGCAGATGCATTTTGAATGATCGCTATTTTTGTAAAAGACTAAATCTCAGATGACCTCATATCTAAATTTGAATCTTTGTATGTGTAGTATGTGTGGTTCAAATTTATGCTTCTACCATTAAATGCACAATAATTCTTATATTATTATTTGCACGAGTCTGCCGCACGTGAAGATACGTTATGCATGTATTAAATGGTAATTAATATAACTACAGTGTTCAAAATATTTCCTAAAAAATATTTTTACGCTCTTTTGAACGCCGGTATCACCTTTTTGAAAAATTAATATATACAGGGAGAAATAATTGAAAATAACAACATATTTTTACATAAAACAAAACAGTAAAAACACAAATTCTGGTAAACCGATTCTTCCGGTTCAAGACCTTGATATTATTAATCAAAAAAAGAACCTATATACCAAATTTGGTTAAACGCTGACATCTCGTTCAAAAGTTATCGTGCTATTAGTCACATATGTATAGTCTTCATTTTGAATGCCCGCCATTTTTGTAAAATGAACAAAAGCTGAGATGGCCTTGTATCTAAATTTGAATCTCTATATGTGTAGTATATGTGGTCCAAATTATATGCTTCGACCATTAAATTCACAATAATTCTTATAATATTTGCACGAATCTGCCGCATATAGAAACATGTGAAGATACGTTTTGCACTTAATAAATGGTAATTAACATAACTAAAAAGTTAAAAATATTTCCTAAGAAATATTTTTACGCTCTTTTTAATGACTGTATTAACTATTTGAAAAATTAATACATACAGGGTGAAATAATTGAAAAAAAAAAACAACATATTTTTACATAAAAACCAGGAAAAACACAACTTCTGGTAAACCGATTCTTCCGGTTCAAGACCTCGATCTTATACATCAAAAAAAGGACCTACATACCAAATTTGGTTGAAATCTGAAGTCTCGTTCAAAAGTTATCGTGCTATTGGTCACATATGTATAGTCGCCAATTTGAATTTCCGCCATTTTTGGAAAAGGTAAAATCTAAGATAGCCTCCTATCTAATTTTGAACCTTTATATGCGTAGTATATGTGGTCCAAATTATAATATGCTTCTTTCTTTAAATGCACAATTTTTATATTATTTGCCCGAATCTGCCGCACTATATAAAGTTATTTGATCTCTTTCAAGAATGTTTTTCTTTGCCAGTATCTTATACATTGCTTATTTTATACAATGTGCAGCAACTGTACGGATTTCTTGAATTATGTTCAAAGAAGTTAACAGTAGCATAAAAATTAAGAAGGCTGGTTAAATCGTCCAAGTGCCAAAATTATACAGAGGTATTTTAGTTTGAAATGCTTTTCTTCATGGTAGGGAAGCCCAAGTGGGGATTTTTGCAGTTACTCGAGCGCATCAGATTATCATATGGGGAGAAACTTGGTACCCTGCAGATTTACCTCTACCATATATTGGCTCTTAACACAGGGAAGTTCGTTAAGTGGGACCCGAAAAAATATATATCCTTAAAAATACTCAAAATTGTCAGATTAAGTTAAGGTAAGCTAAGTACATGCAAAAGAGTGTATATTCCACAAATCTGACGAGTTGAGCGGAGCGTAAGGAAATGGGTGATTCAAAAATTTTCACAAAAAAAAGCGAATATTTCTCGAGATCCAAAAATGAACGTCAGATCAGAAAACTAAAAAACACTTCTTTAATATTTTTCAAAAATATATCGAATAGTACTAAACATGACCCCCACGGAGAGGGGTGGGGTTAAATTTAAAATTTTAAAACAAACCCCGTAATATTTCGCAAAATGAACGTTAGATCGAAAAACTGCAAAATGACCTTTCAAAATGTTTTTGAAAAATCTATCGAATGGTACCAATTACAACCCCCACGCAGGCGGGGTGGGAGGTTACTTTAAAATCTTAAATGGGATCCCCAAATTTTTATTGCAGATTTAGATTCTCTTCGTAAAAATAAGCAACTTTTATTTGAGACATTTTTTCGAATTATGGATAGAAATAAATTGAAATTTAAAATTAAATTAAAAAATGGCAAGCGCCCACTAAAATGGAAAATTTTACTTAACTTTTTTTTAATTTTAGGACCTAATAATCATAACCTAATAGGTCCCCATAATGCTTGAGTGACTGCAAATTTAGCATAATTTGCTCCCCTACCACAAGCAGAATTCCAAAATATATGAGATATGCGTCGAGTATTATTTGTTTTATTTATGCTTAATTTAAAAAAAATTCCTACTATTGAGAGTAACTCGATAAGTAATAAATATGATCAAAACATAGAAAAATCTGAAAATGTGAAATATTTTGTAGTTTATTATTCATTATACGATTCAAGTAGAGATCCCAGAGTATTATCATTATCAGTTATTCTCCTAGTGCTTGTTTCTGTCAGAGTCCACATCTAAGTTCCGTACGGCATTGTTGAAAATACATAGCGGTCAAGTACTTACAGTCTAATTTTTGTATTTATTTTTGATATATTTTTTTATTATTTGTTTTTAATTCCCTTAAAATATGAAGAAGACAATGGGACAGGAAATTGTATTTTTTAGCCCACGTTAACCTTAAACCTAAAAATTCAACGTACCTAAAACAAAAAATATTAGCTAAAGCCTGGAAGCACGACATAGATATCTACCAAATCTTTGTAGATTTTCGGCAAGCCTATGATAACATACGTTGAGATAAAATATATTGAGTATACGTAATTATGCACGGATTTGGTATAACAAGGAAATTGCTAAATTAATTCAGGCCTCCATGTGTCACATAGAAGCGCAAGAACGAGTTCAAAATGAATTGACAGATCCCTTCCATATAACTAAAGGGTTAAAACAGGGAGATGGGCTGGCACCGACTCTGTTTAATAGATAATAAGTTTAATAATTCTAAGCAGATTTCAAAGGTACGCAGATGATGTAAACTTGATGGTAAGAACCGCAAGAGACGTCACAGAACTATATGTGGAGCTTGAAGAAAATGCAAAGAAATAGCGGTGGCTCTCAACGTAGATAAAACTAAACCTTTAATAAAAGCAAGGACCAAAGAAACTTACATAATTTAACAATAGACAACGCTAATATAGAAGTAGTAAAATAGCTCACATACCTCGGTGTACAGATAACTGAGAATGGCAGCGAGGAGGACGAAATAGGGAAACGGATAATGCTTGCTATATCCTATAAAGCATAACTCTCTCTGCCGTAGATGTTTGGGTCGAAAGACATCCGTAGGGAAATAAAGTTTGAAATATATTAAACCATCATACGGATAATAACAACATATTATGATGTAGAGACGTGGATCATGACTGAAAAGACAATAAACCTTATGAAAGAAATATATTAAGGAGGATACTGGGACCCATTTGCGACAATGGTTTATGGAGTTCAACCATTCATCCACGAGTTATACCAATATTACAGAGAACCCTCTATAGCAAATTATGCAAAAATAGGAAGATTTCGAAGGGCAGGTCACCTCATGAGAACGCACAAGGACAGAACAGCTAGTAGAAAGCTTAACAGAACTATGGTGGGACGTCGGCCAGTAAGAAGACTATGATAGAGGAGATTAGACGAAGTGAGAACCGATGCTAAAGATATATTGGGGGTCGACAGTTGAAGAAGAGCAGCCAGAGACAGAGATACTTGGAGGCAGATGCTGAGGGAAGCCAGGGTCCGACTTGGGCTATAGCGCCATAGGAGAGAGAGAGAGAGAGAGAGAGAGAGAGAGAGAGAGAGACCACATTAACTTAAAAAAATTGTAGAATATCGGGGACATTAATCAGGAGGTCATTATAGTCTTGTAAATTCCGATAATAGACCAGGGAAGTAACGATTTTCTCAAAACACTTGAGATACATGTATCTAACAACTGCTTTAGATAAAATAGACGATAAAGATGTGCAATACCCCATATATACAAAAGATTGGACGTATTTTTTTACTTAAACACCAACAATATACCGGGTGTCCACTTATATTTTCCCCCATTTTAACTGCCTCTAACTTATAAACGGCTCAAGATAGAAATATGCGGTTTTCACTGAAATGTTTTATTTTAGTAAAAGTTTTGTTTCAATGGATTGAATTTTTTATGGCGGAAAAAAATGGCGGATTTTTAAAGAAAAACGTTGACTTTTTTTTAATAGAACACCCAGTATATTTTTTTCGTGAATTAAAAGAACGGTTATTCACCTATCCAGCGATATAAAGTTTCTTAAAATCGGTTGTCAAATGACTGAGCAATTAATTTTTAAAATAAGAGATGCAATGTGGAAATCACATAGTATAATATCAATTTGCTTAGCTATTTTAATCATTATTGTTATTGTTTTCACCCAATTTTGAAAAAATGTGAAAACTTTGAATTATCCACGTCCGTCTGTCCGTCTGTCTGTCTGTCTGTCTGTCTGTCTGTCTGTCTGTGATCACAACTCCTCCGTCAATATACCAGCTAAAATGAAAAATGAGATGTCAAATGAAAGCTTATAATCCAAGGATGGTGCTAAAGGTGAGAAATTTTACCTAGGCTGATGACAAATGACATGTCGAATGAAAGCTTATACTCCAAGGATGGCACTAAAGGTGAGAAATTTTACCTAGGCTGTCTGACCGTCGGTCTGTCCGATCGCGAATGTAACTCCTCCGTCCTTAAACACACACACACACACACACACACACACACACACACACACACACACACACACACACACACACACACACACACACACACACACACACACACACACACACACACACACACACACACACACACACACACACACACACACACACACACACACACACACACACACACACACACACACACACACACACACACACACACACACACACACACACACACACACACACACACACACACACACACACACACACACACACACACACACACACACACACACACACACACACACACACACACACACACACACACACACACACACACACACACACACACACACACACACACACACACACACACACACACACACACACACACACACACACACACACACACACACACACACACACACACACACACACACACACACACACACACACACACACACACACACACACACACACACACACACACACACACACACACACACACACACACACACACACACACACACACACACACACACACACACACACACACACACACACACACACACACACACACACACACACACACACACACACACACACACACACACACACACACACACACACACACACACACACACACACACACACACACACACACACACACACACACACACACACACACACACACACACACACACACACACACACACACACACACACACACACACACACACACACACACACACACACACACACACACACACACACACACACACACACACACACACACACACACACACACACACACACACACACACACACACACACACACACACACACACACACACACACACACACACACACACACACACACACACACACACACACACACACACACACACACACACACACACACACACACACACACACACACACACACACACACACACACACACACACACACACACACACACACACACACACACACACACACACACACACACACACACACACACACACACACACACACACACACACACACACACACACACACACACACACACACACACACACACACACACACACACACACACACACACACACACACACACACACACACACACACACACACACACACACACACACACACACACACACACACACACACACACAATTAAAGAAATCAATAATTCACTATCTCTTCTGGATGCGTTAATCACAATTAAAGAAAAGATCGATATGGGATATTATTATGTAACCAAAGTCTACATAAGACCAACACATACTAGCAAATATTTAAATTCTAACCAAGAAATATCTATTAAAACGGGCTCCATGAAATAGCTCTAATGATACTGCCCAAGACAGCTGATCTAACGAAAATGCTTTTCAGGAAAACAAAACCCCTTAGAGGTAATCTTATCTTAAGATTATGATCCATTTTCATTTTATATCTATAATACAAGGAAATTCGCATGATTGAAGAAAGGAGACAAAAAACTCTAAAACAATCTATAAAAGACTCACAACGAGAAATTTGGAGATACCAATGATTAAAAAGTTTATTAGTATGAATATTAGGTATGCTAGAATCATAACTTTTCACTTACTTGGTTTTATAATGCAAATTTGCAAGCCAATATTAAGTTTGTTTAATAACAACGTATTTAATAACAATGTATTTTATTTTTATAGAATATAATATAAAAAAGTAAAGAGGCATTATTTTATATTTTTGTGAGCATATCCAGGACAAAACCAATTAGCCCAGTAAATGAACGTGAAATATGGCGATGTCGTGTAATTTTAAGGGTCAACTACGAATTGCATGAAAATTTGGATTAAGGTTCTACCTAAAGTTGAACTTAAACCAAAGTGCCTTTGGTTCATTTTACTAAAATAAGTCCGGAAATGGATAAACTGACTCTAAGTAACTCACGTTCTATAGATTTTTTTAACAAAGTCAATACTTTTTGAGTTATTTGAGATTGAAAATATTTATTTTTCGACAACGAAAACACGTTTTCAGGTCGCTTTTTCGCAAATACCTAACTCAAAAAGAAGGTATTTTATCGAAAAAAATAGTCTTAGCAAAAATGTAGCACATAAAAACATGAAAAAATTGTGTGAACACGTAAAGTCTATATACCAAGCAAAAGCAAAGTTATAGCTCATGAAAAATACTTTCATATTCGTCAAATTCCGAATCGAATATTTCACGTGAAATATCAAAAAAAAAATAATAACTTTTCTGTTAAAACCTATTGAAACTTTTTTAAAGTGTTTAAAAAAAGCCTTATTTTTGTTTTTTAAAAAAGTTTCTAGCGCCAAAACTAAGCGACTTACGCTGAAAATGAAGTTGGCCCCTATTTTTGGTGAAAAGAATCGTGAAAATCTCCCCCTCTTTATTTAGCACCCCAAATGAAATTAATCGTTACCGCTTTACAAAACATTTACTTTACTTATGTATTTTTATATAATCTGTAAGTTTCACCGGTTTAAAGTGTTTATTTTTGAAATGTTTATAGTTGAAACGGCCTGAACGAGTCACTAATCACGAGTGTGTGCAAACTTTGAACAGCCATTATCTTTACCAATTTTTGTCTTACAGAAAAAAAATGTAACAAGCATATTTATAAAAGCAAAGCCTGCATATTTTCACTCTTTGAGATACTTTCGTATTTGAAAAAAAAGAGAATTTCTCCAAAACGGTAAAAAAAAATGTTTTTTATTATAAAATCAAATTTTTTCAAAAATAGGAACTTTAAACCGGTCATGCTTACAGATCGTATAAACTATATACATTTAAATTAAATGGTAAAGCGGTAACGATTAATTTTATTTGGGGTACTACGTATATAGGGGGAGATTTTCACGATTATTTTTTACCAAAAAAATGGGCCAACTTAATTTTGAGCGTAACTCGCTTAATTTTGATGCTAGAAACTTTTAAAAGAAATAAGAATAAGAAATTTTTTAAACATGTTAAAAAATTTAAATACGTTTTTTTCCAAAAATTGCTTAATTTTTTGGTTAGTTCAAGTTGAAATATTCGATTTGAAGTTTGAAGAATGAGAACATAATAAATATATTTTTCATGAGCTACAACTTTGCTTTTGCTGGGTTTATAGACCTCATGAATGCACATTTTTTTTAGTTTTTTTATAAGCTACATTTTTACTAGGAATATTTTCTTCTATAAAGTACTTACTTTTTGAGTTATTTCCGAAAAGCCGCCTGAGAACGTGTTTTTTTTTGTTAAAAATACACATTTTCACTTCGCACATATACACAGTTCGCAAATAACTGGAACAGTATTAACTCAATTAAACATCTCTAAAGGACAAAAGTTACTGAGAATTAGTCGGTTTCTCCATTTCCGGAATTATCTTGAACGTATTTTTTTTCGGCCCCGAGAGGGGGCTAATTTCTCCCCCAAGTAAAAGCAACCAACAGCACAACCAACGCCCCTTGAAGATGAGGGTAAGTAAAACCTAAATGCAAATTTTCATGCAATTTGGAGTTGACCCTGAAAATTACACTCCAAAACGGTCATTTACTGGGCTAAGTATCTAATCTTCCATTTATCAGGAATTTCTTAGTTTAAATTTTAAAAACACATTTTTTTATACAAAAACTTTTCCACTATTTACCAGTTCTAAAACCAATCAATTTCTAGGCGATCGAAAAAGCTTTCAAGATAATTAGTAAATTAATCGTATTGGATAATTTAATTTAAAGCAAACAAACAACTTACTAATTCTTCTTAGTTATCGTACAAGCAAGTCCAAGCGAAGACAAAAGTGACAGAAGAGTTGTATTTAATTATATTAAAAAGTTTGTTTTTACGCGTTTAATTAATTTGCTGGGATAATACGTTGGATTTTTGTTTGTGTTTGTTAATTCCACAACGTGATGAGACACAAAAAGTAACTAAAATGAGGCAACTTGTAATCAAGAAAACTCTTTTTAAAAATGTGCTACATAAAACAGCTAATTAGTAGAAAAATTATGATATAAGTATAAAAAATGAGCCCTTGTTCTTGTATGAATATTCTATGAATACTATTTTTTGCGAAACATGCATGATGACAGTTCTAAGCAAACAAGCAAGCAATTTGATTCAACCCGACCTGTGGGAGATGTCCACCCTATCGAAAAAGTACATTCGGGTGTAACAATTCATTGGGGCGGGGTGTTTTGACCCGAGTTTAAAACAGGGATCACCCCACCTCGCTCCAATGCCCCAGGCCATCCCTTTCCCCCCCCATAGCACGCTGATGCACGATGGGGGCACAACTATCGTAGCCAAATGCTCTTCACAATGGAATCCTGGGTAATAAGATTCCAATGTGGTGCCCTAATCGTATTACAAAACTAGGCCAGCGTGAAGCGCTCTATACCTTTATCTTCTATTTACTTATCCACGGTACTAAAATTGCTTGCTTGGGCCCCAAGTCATTGTACCAAGCCCCACTGAGCTCAGTCCAATGACTTGGTGCTCAAGAATTTTATGATTTTTTTGTTTTTTATGATTTTTTTGGTGGCTTACCTGGTCGTGATGTTGGACATACGCTTGGGTTGTGTGTTTCTTCGGCACTTGGTGTTTCGAGCTACGAACTGACTACTACTTTCACTTTTACTTTTTCTTTTACTTTGTCACTCTTTGTTTGCTTTATTCGATTCACTTTATTCCACTATTTGCTGTTTAGGACGTTTGAGCTTCCATCGGTGGAACACGTCATACCCTAGCATCTCTCGCAGTATGTGACTTGGGTGGTGCTCCAGCTCCGCGAATTTGACCCTTGCCGTATCTGTCATCATTTCGGTGACTCTCACCTGTTGAAGTTCTCTAAATAGGAATCTTTCTGCGACGTATCTTGGGACTCTGGCTTCTTCTCTTTAGCTGCTGTTGTGGACCGCTTGTATCTTCTTTTTGTGGGTGTTGCATACTTGTCCCCATGCGAGAGATGCGTATGTTAATACCGGTAATATTATGCCATTTATTAGTCTTAACCTCGTTTTTAGTCTTAGTTTACTTTTTCTTCCTGTGAGTCCTCTTAAAGTTGCTCTCGCCATGTTGGCATTCTGGACTGTGGCTTCTACGTGTTTTTGGAAGGTTAATCCTTTGTCCATGATGACTCCCAGGTATTTAGCTTCATTTTTCCACTCGATGGGGTTGTGCAGAACCGTCAGCTGTTCTTCTAGCTGTTGTCTTCCTTTCTTATATAGTACCGCTTGCGTCTTTTCGGAGTTGATGGCTATTTTCCAATTTATACACCATTCCTCGATGTCTTCTAACGCTGTGAAGACAGTTCTATTTAACGTGAATATCGCTTTATACAGTGCGCTGGAATAAGTGTTACCCCCCTCTGATTACAAAAATGTATAATACACTAATCCTTTTTGAGAGCCTAGGCGTAAAATTTCGGTCGAATTCTTTTTAAATGCATTAATTTTTTATTTCGAATCCTGAGAAAACTAATAGGCATCTTTAAAAATTTTAAACGCTTAGTGAAAGACTACATCATTACCGACGGCAAAAAGTGCATTATAATAAAGAAAAAGTTTCTTTTATTTGATATATTTGAAATTAAAAATCCACTAAATTTCCTCTTTTTTTTACCCCTGTAACGTATTACAATAAACAATATAGATGTCCTCATGGACTTTTAACCCTCAATAATATAGTTCAGAGAAATAGGGACAAAAATAACCTGTTGGTGACACAACCCCTCCAGGCTGAAATTAAATTTTTTGAGTTGTCTGGACATCTATAATAATAACCTTTAATAACCTGCAGCCGATTTTGATGATACACATAGTTATAAACAAATGGAAATCAAAAAAACGGTAAATTTTTGCTTTTTTCCTCTATTACCAAAAAGTTAAGCATTTTAAACAAATTTGAGAGTAAGAATCTCATAAATTGTATAAAAAATATTAACATGACGTTCGCTGAATATGTCTATCCTCATTGGTTGCTTAGAAAATTGCAAAATAAATATTAAATTTTGAGTTTTTATAAATATTCATAACTTATGTAAAAATTAACTTAGAACCTTCTTATTATACGGAATGCTAAGACTTCTGGTGCTTAAATCATACCCTAAATTTTAAAGCAATTGGTCAAATAGTTTAAAAGGTAAATCAAAAATTTTGGATGGCGGAATTTTGTGTCGGGGAGTGTACATACAAAGCATATCTTTTTTATTAATTATATGTCTTCCAAACTCGTATTTTCCGTTGGTATCAAAATTGTAGGTTAGTACCCAATCTCTGTTAGAGTTTATTCTCTGGGCGTCTGTTAGAAAAATTAATAGTACCCCCGGCTGTGGGTGAAAAATAGGTCGATTTCAGGATATAATTCAGGAATTTTTGAAACCTATCAGGTGTTGTAAAGGACGATGCCGGGAATAACTTCTACTAAAATGTAACCAAAAATATTGTGCGGTTTTTTTTATTGCGATTTTCATTTGTTAAATTTGCAATTTTTAAAGATTTTTAATTTTTCAGCTTAGGATATTGATTTTAGAGAAAAACTTTTTAATAGAAAGTTGTAGTAAATTAAAAAACCTATAATTTGAGGTACGGTAAGTTTAATTTTGTTAATTGATTATTGCAAAACAGCCTGCGAAATGTCCAAAATGGCCGTTTTTTACAATTGCTTTATTTATTGTACAAATATTTTTTTTATTTTTTAAAGCTTTAGAATAAAGACTTTTCAATTCCAAACACAAAAAAAAATTGTAAAGCCAGATTAACGAATTGCTTAGATATTATAAATTGTTTATCTCAAGAGGTCAAATGTCGAAGGCTATGACTTTTTGAAAAAAAATCGTAGAGAGTTTGTGAAACATCCAATCTCCTTCTATAGAGTTATATTTTCATATTCTGATGTAAATAAATGCATAAAATATTTATAAACCTCTAATTTATGGGTTTGAAAATAAGGGGGCAAATTTCGTTATATTCATTTAGAGCTGAAGCGGCCCTGTACATCCTATGAGTTTTTAACTTCAGATTATTGTTGCTAAAGATGAAACGAAGATTTATAAAAAAATAAAAAATTTCTACGACCAACTGAAGCCGAGATAATTTTTGGGATTTAATTAAAGGGGGCAAATTTCGTTATGAACATTTAGAGCTGAAGCGGCCCTGTACATCCTGTGAGTTTCTAACTTACAGATTATTGTTGCTGAAGACGAAACAAAGATTTAAAAAAAAAATAAAAAATTTCTACAACAAACTGAAGCCGAGATAATTGTTTTTTTTTTTCTTAAATCGTAGTGCCTTCATTTATAACAATTAAGAAATTATTTTACAGTCATTGACTAAAGAAAGACTATAAAAATTATTATAAAATATAATTACATTTAATTATTAAAAATTATTTTTAAAATCGGTGCTTTTGCGAGCGGCCGAATTTTGCAAATCGTCCGGCTTGCTTCAAATCCGCGCGCTCGGAGAATTTTTACGTAACTTGTATTAAATTTTGTCAGAAAACAATTTAATAATATTACCATTATAATATACAGTCTATTTACCACTGTATTTGTTTTTCTTGATAAACTTTTATATGTGAAATTTCATTTCTGAAGAAATAATATTACAAAAATGATACATATAATATGAAATATATAAAAATATTTTTAATTTTTTCATTGTTATATAAATATAATAATAATAGTGTTAGTTCTTACTATAATATACAATAAAAAAACTTTTTCTTGTTGTAGTGACTATTCGTTTTGGATTTCACATATAAAAGTTTATCAAGGTAAACAAATACAGTGGTAAATAGACTGTATATTATAATGGTAATATTATTAAATTGTTTTCTGTCAAAATTTAATACAAGTTACGTAAAAATTTTCCGAGCGCGCGGATTTGAAGCGAGTCGGGCGATTTGCAAAATTCAGCCGCTCGCAAAAGCACCGAATTTAAAAATACTTTTTAATAATTAAATGTAATTATATTTTATAATAATTTTTATTTTAAGATAATAAAGTCTTTCTTTAGTCAATGACTGTAAAATAATTTCTTAATTGTTATAAATAAAGGCACTACGATTTAAGAAAAAGAAACAATTATCTCGGCTTCAGTTGGTTGTAGAAATTTTTTATTTTTTTTTTTCATCTTCAGCAACAATAATCTGTAAGTTAGAAACTCATAGGATGTACAGGGCCGCTTCAGCTGTAAATGTTTATAACGAAATTTGCCCCCTTATTTTCAATCCCAAAAATTATCTCGGCTTCATTTGGTCGTAGAAGTTTTTTTATTTTTTTATAAATCTTCGTTTCATCTTCAGCAAAAATAATCTGTAAGTTAAAAACTCATAGGATGTACATAGCCGCTTCAGCCCTAAATGTTTATAACGACATTTTCCCCCTTATTTTCAAACCCAAAAATTAGAAGTTTAAAAATGTTTTACGCATTTATTTACATCAGAATATGAAAATATAACTCTTGAGAAGGAGATTGGATGTTCAACAACTCTCTACGATTTTTTTTAAGTTATAGCCTTCGACATTTGACCTCTTGGGATAAACAATAATATCTAAGCAACAAATTCGTTAATCTGGCTTTACAATTTTTTTATGTTTGGAATTGAAAGATCTTCATTTTAAAGCTTTAAAAAATAAAAAAAAGTTGTACACTAAATAATGCAATTGTAAAAAACGGCCATTTTGGATTTCTCGCAGGCTGTTTTGCAATAACCAATAAACGAAATTAAACTTACCGTACCTCAAATTGTAGGTTTTTTAATTTACTACAACTTTCTATTAAAAAGTTTTTCTCTAAAATCAATATCCTAAGCTGCAAAATTAAAAATCATTAAAAATTGCAAATTTAACAAATGAAAATCGCAATAAAAAAAGCGCACAATATTTTTGGTTACATTTTAGTATTAATTATTCCTGGCATCGTCCTTTACAACACCTGATAGGTTTCAAAAATTCCTGAATTATATCACGTTTTTTCACCCTCAGCCTGGGGTATAGGTTTAGATGACAATTTTAAAGTATCGCATCTTGAAGTTTTTTACTAGTGTGTATTATTATGTAAATAAATATACTTTATGTTTGTCATATTTCCGTTTGTGCTTCATCAACAACAATTACTAAATGCAGCCTAAATACTTTTACATTTCAAATAATATCTCGAATGGCACTAACTCAACTGATAAAGCGTTGGCAACGGTAACCTTAGCAATCTGCCCTGATAATTTAAATAGACCATTACGGGAGAATAATAGACTGTTGAAACAAACTGACGTATAACGTTAAATTAAAGCTGCCACCAAAATCACACAAACCTCAAATTGACACTGTGGCCACTGGTAAATTGATGTCCGCCAAACAAGCTTGACCACTAGACGCCTAAACGAACCATCAACTATTAAGGATATTGCAATGGGTGTTGACAATTCGTGTTTAAATTGTATTTCGTACTAAGTAATAAGTATTTTTGTTTCCAGACATATAAAACCTTATTAGTGCAGCTGATATGTGAAACAATTGTGCATTTAATGATAGAAGTATATAATTTGGATTAGATATACTGCACATATAAAGGTTCAAATTTAGATATGAGGCCATCTCAGATTTTGCCTTTTACAAAAATGGCGGGGATTCAAAATGGCGACTATACATTGTGACTAATAGCATGATAACTTTTGAACAAGACATCAGAATTCAACCAAATTTGGTATATAGTTTCTTTTTTTGATGAATAATATCGAGGTCTTAAACCGAAAGGTTTACCAGAAGTTGTGTTTTCCTTGTTTTTATGTAAAAATATGCTGTTTGTTTTTTCAATTATTTCACCCTGCATGTATTAATTTTTCAAAAAGTTAATACCACCATTAAAAAGAGAGTAAAAATATTTTTTAGGAAATATTTTTAGCTTTTTAGTTATGTTAAATACCATTTAATAAATGCAAAACGTATCTTCACATGTACCTATATGCGGTAGATTCGTGCAAATATTATAAGAATTGTTGTGCATTTAACGGTAGAAGCATATAATTTGGACCACATATACTACACAATGGCGGGCATTCAAAATGGCGACTATGCATATGTGACTAATAGCACGATAACTTTTGAATGGAACGTCAGATTTCAACCAAATTTGGTATATAGATTAAGAGTCGGTTTACCAGAATTTGTGTTTATACTGTTTTTTATGTAATAATATGTTGTTTTTTTCAATTCTTTCACCCTGTATATATAAATTTTTCAAAAAGGTAATAACGCCATTGAAAAGAGTGTAATTATATTTTTTAGGAAATATTTTAAACTTTTTGGTTGTGTTAATTACCATTTAATAAATGCATAACGTATGTTCACATGTACCTATGGGCGGCAGATGCATTTTGAATGATCGCTATTTTTGTAAAAGACTAAATCTCAGATGACCTCATATCTAAATTTGAATCTTTGTATGTGTAGTATGTGTGGTTCAAATTTATGCTTCTACCATTAAATGCACAATAATTCTTATATTATTATTTGCACGAGTCTGCCGCACGTGAAGATACGTTATGCATGTATTAAATGGTAATTAATATAACTACAGTGTTCAAAATATTTCCTAAAAAATATTTTTACGCTCTTTTGAACGCCGGTATCACCTTTTTGAAAAATTAATATATACAGGGAGAAATAATTGAAAATAACAACATATTTTTACATAAAACAAAACAGTAAAAACACAAATTCTGGTAAACCGATTCTTCCGGTTCAAGACCTTGATATTATTAATCAAAAAAAGAACCTATATACCAAATTTGGTTAAACGCTGACATCTCGTTCAAAAGTTATCGTGCTATTAGTCACATATGTATAGTCTTCATTTTGAATGCCCGCCATTTTTGTAAAATGAACAAAAGCTGAGATGGCCTTGTATCTAAATTTGAATCTCTATATGTGTAGTATATGTGGTCCAAATTATATGCTTCGACCATTAAATTCACAATAATTCTTATAATATTTGCACGAATCTGCCGCATATAGAAACATGTGAAGATACGTTTTGCACTTAATAAATGGTAATTAACATAACTAAAAAGTTAAAAATATTTCCTAAGAAATATTTTTACGCTCTTTTTAATGACTGTATTAACTATTTGAAAAATTAATACATACAGGGTGAAATAATTGAAAAAAAAAAACAACATATTTTTACATAAAAACCAGGAAAAACACAACTTCTGGTAAACCGATTCTTCCGGTTCAAGACCTCGATCTTATACATCAAAAAAAGGACCTACATACCAAATTTGGTTGAAATCTGAAGTCTCGTTCAAAAGTTATCGTGCTATTGGTCACATATGTATAGTCGCCAATTTGAATTTCCGCCATTTTTGGAAAAGGTAAAATCTAAGATAGCCTCCTATCTAATTTTGAACCTTTATATGCGTAGTATATGTGGTCCAAATTATAATATGCTTCTTTCTTTAAATGCACAATTTTTATATTATTTGCCCGAATCTGCCGCACTATATAAAGTTATTTGATCTCTTTCAAGAATGTTTTTCTTTGCCAGTATCTTATACATTGCTTATTTTATACAATGTGCAGCAACTGTACGGATTTCTTGAATTATGTTCAAAGAAGTTAACAGTAGCATAAAAATTAAGAAGGCTGGTTAAATCGTCCAAGTGCCAAAATTATACAGAGGTATTTTAGTTTGAAATGCTTTTCTTCATGGTAGGGAAGCCCAAGTGGGGATTTTTGCAGTTACTCGAGCGCATCAGATTATCATATGGGGAGAAACTTGGTACCCTGCAGATTTACCTCTACCATATATTGGCTCTTAACACAGGGAAGTTCGTTAAGTGGGACCCGAAAAAATATATATCCTTAAAAATACTCAAAATTGTCAGATTAAGTTAAGGTAAGCTAAGTACATGCAAAAGAGTGTATATTCCACAAATCTGACGAGTTGAGCGGAGCGTAAGGAAATGGGTGATTCAAAAATTTTCACAAAAAAAAGCGAATATTTCTCGAGATCCAAAAATGAACGTCAGATCAGAAAACTAAAAAACACTTCTTTAATATTTTTCAAAAATATATCGAATAGTACTAAACATGACCCCCACGGAGAGGGGTGGGGTTAAATTTAAAATTTTAAAACAAACCCCGTAATATTTCGCAAAATGAACGTTAGATCGAAAAACTGCAAAATGACCTTTCAAAATGTTTTTGAAAAATCTATCGAATGGTACCAATTACAACCCCCACGCAGGCGGGGTGGGAGGTTACTTTAAAATCTTAAATGGGATCCCCAAATTTTTATTGCAGATTTAGATTCTCTTCGTAAAAATAAGCAACTTTTATTTGAGACATTTTTTCGAATTATGGATAGAAATAAATTGAAATTTAAAATTAAATTAAAAAATGGCAAGCGCCCACTAAAATGGAAAATTTTACTTAACTTTTTTTTAATTTTAGGACCTAATAATCATAACCTAATAGGTCCCCATAATGCTTGAGTGACTGCAAATTTAGCATAATTTGCTCCCCTACCACAAGCAGAATTCCAAAATATATGAGATATGCGTCGAGTATTATTTGTTTTATTTATGCTTAATTTAAAAAAAATTCCTACTATTGAGAGTAACTCGATAAGTAATAAATATGATCAAAACATAGAAAAATCTGAAAATGTGAAATATTTTGTAGTTTATTATTCATTATACGATTCAAGTAGAGATCCCAGAGTATTATCATTATCAGTTATTCTCCTAGTGCTTGTTTCTGTCAGAGTCCACATCTAAGTTCCGTACGGCATTGTTGAAAATACATAGCGGTCAAGTACTTACAGTCTAATTTTTGTATTTATTTTTGATATATTTTTTTATTATTTGTTTTTAATTCCCTTAAAATATGAAGAAGACAATGGGACAGGAAATTGTATTTTTTAGCCCACGTTAACCTTAAACCTAAAAATTCAACGTACCTAAAACAAAAAATATTAGCTAAAGCCTGGAAGCACGACATAGATATCTACCAAATCTTTGTAGATTTTCGGCAAGCCTATGATAACATACGTTGAGATAAAATATATTGAGTATACGTAATTATGCACGGATTTGGTATAACAAGGAAATTGCTAAATTAATTCAGGCCTCCATGTGTCACATAGAAGCGCAAGAACGAGTTCAAAATGAATTGACAGATCCCTTCCATATAACTAAAGGGTTAAAACAGGGAGATGGGCTGGCACCGACTCTGTTTAATAGATAATAAGTTTAATAATTCTAAGCAGATTTCAAAGGTACGCAGATGATGTAAACTTGATGGTAAGAACCGCAAGAGACGTCACAGAACTATATGTGGAGCTTGAAGAAAATGCAAAGAAATAGCGGTGGCTCTCAACGTAGATAAAACTAAACCTTTAATAAAAGCAAGGACCAAAGAAACTTACATAATTTAACAATAGACAACGCTAATATAGAAGTAGTAAAATAGCTCACATACCTCGGTGTACAGATAACTGAGAATGGCAGCGAGGAGGACGAAATAGGGAAACGGATAATGCTTGCTATATCCTATAAAGCATAACTCTCTCTGCCGTAGATGTTTGGGTCGAAAGACATCCGTAGGGAAATAAAGTTTGAAATATATTAAACCATCATACGGATAATAACAACATATTATGATGTAGAGACGTGGATCATGACTGAAAAGACAATAAACCTTATGAAAGAAATATATTAAGGAGGATACTGGGACCCATTTGCGACAATGGTTTATGGAGTTCAACCATTCATCCACGAGTTATACCAATATTACAGAGAACCCTCTATAGCAAATTATGCAAAAATAGGAAGATTTCGAAGGGCAGGTCACCTCATGAGAACGCACAAGGACAGAACAGCTAGTAGAAAGCTTAACAGAACTATGGTGGGACGTCGGCCAGTAAGAAGACTATGATAGAGGAGATTAGACGAAGTGAGAACCGATGCTAAAGATATATTGGGGGTCGACAGTTGAAGAAGAGCAGCCAGAGACAGAGATACTTGGAGGCAGATGCTGAGGGAAGCCAGGGTCCGACTTGGGCTATAGCGCCATAGGAGAGAGAGAGAGAGAGAGAGAGAGAGAGAGAGAGAGACCACATTAACTTAAAAAAATTGTAGAATATCGGGGACATTAATCAGGAGGTCATTATAGTCTTGTAAATTCCGATAATAGACCAGGGAAGTAACGATTTTCTCAAAACACTTGAGATACATGTATCTAACAACTGCTTTAGATAAAATAGACGATAAAGATGTGCAATACCCCATATATACAAAAGATTGGACGTATTTTTTTACTTAAACACCAACAATATACCGGGTGTCCACTTATATTTTCCCCCATTTTAACTGCCTCTAACTTATAAACGGCTCAAGATAGAAATATGCGGTTTTCACTGAAATGTTTTATTTTAGTAAAAGTTTTGTTTCAATGGATTGAATTTTTTATGGCGGAAAAAAATGGCGGATTTTTAAAGAAAAACGTTGACTTTTTTTTAATAGAACACCCAGTATATTTTTTTCGTGAATTAAAAGAACGGTTATTCACCTATCCAGCGATATAAAGTTTCTTAAAATCGGTTGTCAAATGACTGAGCAATTAATTTTTAAAATAAGAGATGCAATGTGGAAATCACATAGTATAATATCAATTTGCTTAGCTATTTTAATCATTATTGTTATTGTTTTCACCCAATTTTGAAAAAATGTGAAAACTTTGAATTATCCACGTCCGTCTGTCCGTCTGTCTGTCTGTCTGTCTGTCTGTCTGTCTGTCTGTGATCACAACTCCTCCGTCAATATACCAGCTAAAATGAAAAATGAGATGTCAAATGAAAGCTTATAATCCAAGGATGGTGCTAAAGGTGAGAAATTTTACCTAGGCTGATGACAAATGACATGTCGAATGAAAGCTTATACTCCAAGGATGGCACTAAAGGTGAGAAATTTTACCTAGGCTGTCTGACCGTCGGTCTGTCCGATCGCGAATGTAACTCCTCCGTCCTTAAACCAGCTAGAATGACAAATGAGGTGTCAAATGAAAGCTTATAATCCAAGGATGCTGCTAATGGTGAGAAATTTTATCTAGGCTGTCTGTCCGTCTGTCTGCCCGACAGCGAATATAACTCCTACGTTATTGTATCAGGTAGAATGTCAAATGTGGTTTCAAATGAAAGCTTAAAATTCAAGGATGGTAATAAAGGTGACAAATTTGACCTAGGCTGTCTGTCAATCTGTCCGTCTTACCGAGAATATAACTCCTCCGTCATTTTATCAGGTTAAACGACAAATGTGGTGTCAAATGAAAGCTTATAATCCAAGGATGGTACTAAAGGGGAGAAATTTTACCTAGACTGTCTGTCCGTCGGTCTGTCTGACCGCGAATTTAACTCCTCCTTCCTTATACCAGGTAGAATGACAAATAGGTTGTCAAATGAAAGCTTATAATCCAAGGATGATACTAAAGGTGAGAAATTTGATCTAGGCTGTCTGTCCGTCTGTCTGTCCGACCGCGATTATAACTTCTACTTCATTGTATCAGGTAGAATGACAGATGAGGTTTTGAATGACAGCTTATAATCCAAGGATGATAATAAAGGTGAGAAATTTGACCTGGGATGTCTGTCCGTCCGACCGAGAATATAACTCCTCCGACATTTTACCAGGTAGAATGACAAATGTGGTATAAAATAAAAGCTTATATATCCAGCGATGGTACTAAAGGTGAGAAATTTGATCTAGGCTGTCTGTTGGTCTGTCTGTCCAACCGCGAATATAACTCCTACGTCATTGTATCAGGTAGAGTGACAAATGAGGTGTCGAAAGAAAACCAATAGAATCCAAGAATGGTACTAAATGTGAAAAACTTGACCTAGGACTTCCGGTTTTAGAAATGTAACCAGAAGTACTGTTTTAAAGTTAGCGGAATAGTACAAGTGATATATTATTCGACGCGACTTCGCAAGAAGAGAACAAATATATACTTCCGGTTTCATGACTGTCTGACCGTCTGTCTTTCTCCTCCGTTATTAATGCAGATAGAATGACAAATCAGATATCGAATGAAAGCTTATAACCCAAGGATCGTCACAGAAATATTACATGTAACACATCAGTCGGAGCGTATTGAAAAGTTGAGTTTGAATCTTTGGTTTCGGTTTTGAAGTAATTTCTTTTTAAACAATGATGACACACAGTTTAGTAAAAATGACGCAAAATTAGTAAAATCGTTTATCCATCGGCGCAAAGTTACATGAGGCGTTCAATTATCGACTTCCAGTTCAACTTTCGATTACTTTAGGTGAAAACCTAGGACTTACGAAGTCCAATTACTTGTTTAGTTATGTGATATCCACGTTGCATCTCTCATTTTAAAAATTAATTACTCAGTCATTTGACAACCGATTTTAAAAAACTTTATATCGCTGGATAGGTGGGTGACCGTTCTTTTAGTTACCAAAAAATATACTGGGTGTTCCATTAAAAAAAAGTCAACAACGTTTCTTTAAAATCCGCCATTTTTTTTTTCGTAATTGTATGTATGTATAAAAAATTCAATCCATTCAACCAAAACTTTTACTAAAATAAAACATTTCAGCGAAAACCGCATATTCCCATCTTGAGCCGTTTAGAAGTTATAGGCAGTTAAAATGGGGGAAATATATAAGTGGACACCCGGTATAATGTAAACATTGTAATATCGCCATTTAATTTTAAATACTAAATGTAAAGACTAGTAAATTATGCAAAAGTGGTACAATTTTATTTATAATAGAAACTTTGTGAAGTTCTTGTTTGTAATTTGTTGCTTAATTTTCGCAAAATAAGTTCAAATGCCACAAAAAGTTACAAGTTGAGATCTAAAACTATAGACTTGACTACAAAAAGGTGTTAGACAAAATATTCTTATTTTTTGTCTTACTCATTTATATTTTTGTTTCAGGTGAGTTCCTAATGCTACTTGCAAAACAACTTAGTGCCAAGTTCGTCCACAGGTATGTCCGTCTTTATTAACAATGAAGAAAGCTTTAAAGTTTTAACAATTATTTTATTTTTACGTAAAACCAGAAATATAGATGAACTCCAGATATTACAACGATATTAGCAGTACCCTGGGCACCAGGTGCTCTTGAGGGCCGTTCTGAAGGCATATTCATGTTCAGCGCCCCCCAAAACCTCAGAGAAAGAGAATTTGGCCCTTACCAATGTAACCACTTTGGCCAGTTTAAAATGTAATGGTGCTTTTCGAATAATTTTATATTGTATACTTTTTTCCCGACGTCATCCCAAACACAATGCAAAAAGTTGCAAATCGATAGGTGCTGTATTTAAAAATCAATTAATTCCGGTTTTTTGTTATAAATGGCCTGGTTTGCTTTTAAAACCTTTAACAGTCTGTATAAGGTATTTACGTGAAATCAGTGATTTTTTTAATGGGTGATATTAACAGTAGAGCATGAAGAAAAGATTCGGATGATATAGGAGGAAAATACGGAAAAGACAGCACGCACAACAATGGTAAAAGATTCATAGATTCATGCAACCAGAATCAACTCAGAATCTTAAATGGACACTTTCCACATAAGCTGATACACAGCTATACGTGGATTCAGGAAACACAGAATATAAAATCAATAATCGATTATATTGTAAGAGAACAAAAAACCCAACTGAGTGTGCAAGATGTTAGATTTCAGAGAAGCGCGACATGCGGTAGCTATCACTATTTATTACGTTTGAAAATACACTTCCCAATCCGAAGACAACAGAGAGAAACACATATAGACATAAACAAAAACGAAAAGCTAAAGGAATGAAGATACAACATCAGAAACCTAAATGAAGAAAGTACCCAAGACTTATTCAAAAATAGATTGGATAAAAAGCTACAAATTCCCGCCCCTTAAAATATCGATCAGTTATAGGGCTGTTTCACATTATTTTAAACGTGCAAGGATTTTCTCGTGGGGTATTCTTGATGCACTGTCCTTTTCACACAATAAGAATTGAGTCGCACGAAGATATTTTGCTGTGTTGTTTGGTATATTATTTTTATTTACACTTTGTGGCTGAGGTGGGTACATAAGACGATATCTGATATGTATCATTACGATGTATCATTACAAATGGGTATTTTTTGTCCATACTTGTGTCCAAATATACTGTAATGCGTATTTAATTCATTTGAAATTTCTATTTTGTCAGTTATTATTTCTTATGTTTTTAATTAACAGCATTAATTTGTTTTTATAATCGTTGTTCTACTAAGTTATTTGTGGGATCTTGGATTAGCTCATACAATCTATGTAATAAACTATTCTAAATGTAAAATAAGCCACAATTGAACTTCAAAATTATTTTATTAACGTTTCGACATTCGATTTGGGCGTCGAAACGTTAATAAAATAATATTTTTAGTTAAATTGTGGCTTATTTCCATTCTATTCATTGTTGTAATTAGAAACGTAGGTTCCCGCTCGAATAAGAACGCGTGATCTTGGCATGACCTTGAAGGTCAAGTTCAAGGTCAAAGTAAAGGTCGCCATTGGATAGCCAGAAAAAAGTCCTAGCCTACTTGTACTTTTCTTTCATCCTAACCTCTACATGTTGCCAGATAACCAGTAACTCATAAAATTTAAATACCTCTAGTTTGTGCCTCTATATCTTAAAATCCCTCCAGATCCTAGATCGAGATTTACCCATGAGCACTTTTTATTATGGTGTTTCTAAGAGTATTTTCCCAAAGTATGAACTAAATTCACTGGGACCTAATTTCCATAAGGTTTGTGAGGGGTACATTTCCCGTAAACGAAAACTCCTATTTCATGAAAACAATGCGTCCTTTTTCGAAGTCGCTTAAATTACGAAATTGGCAACGATCGCTATCTCTTGGTATTTTAAATAGTTTGTGTAAATCAAAAACAATCCAAAATTGCCCAAAGTTACAATAATTAAACTAAAGTTCATCATTCTGTCTGTCCTATTCCTATGCGGGGTCGGCTTCCCTAATTGCATTTCTCCACACAGTTCTATCATGTGTCATATCAATATCAATCCCCTTTACCAACATATCTCCTTTG
This sequence comes from Diabrotica virgifera virgifera, assembly GCF_917563875.1. Lineage (NCBI taxonomy): Eukaryota > Metazoa > Arthropoda > Insecta > Coleoptera > Chrysomelidae > Diabrotica > Diabrotica virgifera. The sequence goes on along the minus strand of NC_065448.1, from coordinate 181,621,142 downwards.
GTCTTCCCTTCCCACTCCTTCCAGGAATCTGCACTTCAGGAATTCTTCATATTGGGTGATTAACATCTTGCCGTTGAATATGACCAAACCATCTCAAGCTATGCTCTCTCATTTTGACATCAATTGGTACCACACCGAGACTTCCTTTATATACTCATTTTTAATTTTATCCTTTTTTGTTACTTTACTCATCCATATAAGCATTCTCATTTCCGCCACATGTGTTCGTTGTTGCTCTTTCTTTTTCACTGCTCAACATTCAGTTCCGTACAGTCTTATAGCCAGTCTTATAGCTGTTCTATAGAATTTTCCCTTCAGCTTCATTGGAATTTTTCCGTCACACAACACACCACTCGATTCCTTCCACTTTATCCATCCAGCCCTAACTCTACTGCATGCGTCTCCATCTATTTCTCCATCATCTGTAATACCGATCCCAGGTACTTAAAACTATTACTTTTCACAATTTTTTCACAATCCAAAGATACCATTTTATTTGTAGTAACTCCATCTTTAAATGAACATTCCAAATACTCTGTTTTTGTCCTACTAAGTTTTAAACCTTCTTCTTCCAGAGCTTGTCTCCACTGTTGCAGTTTTTGTTCTAAGTATCATTCACTATTTAATACTAACACGACATCATCAGCATACATTAAGCACCATGGAATGTCACCCTGTAGTCTAGCTGTTATCTGGTCCAAAACTAATAAAAATAAATAAGGACTAAGCACCGAGTCTTGGTGCAATCCTACTTTGACATGGAATTTATTAGTCTCTCCCACATCTGTCTTAGCACAAGCCGTTACTCCATAATACATATCTCTCACAATCTTTACGTATTCAGCAGGGACTCCTTTCTTATTGAGTGACCACCACAGAATCTCCCGAGGAACTCTATCATATGCTTTCTCAAGGTGGATGACTACCATATGAGCGTTTGTTTCTTTATTCCTGTATTCTTCATCTACCGCCTTATAATGAAAATTGCATCTGTTTTTAATCTGCCCTGCATAAAGCCAAATTGATTATCGGAAATTTGGGTTACTTCACGTATCCGCTATCAATTATTATGTACTTTCTTCCATATTTCCATGGTGTGACTCAGGGCCGTGCCGTGCTATGATGCGGCGAGGCAGTAGCATCAGGCGGCATCACAAGGAGGGCGGCATAATCAGTAAAATAAAAAAAATGTCAGATTGTGTGAAAATGCTGTCAGAAACTATAGAAAAATTGAAAAGTTACAGACATTATGGCTGATGACCAAATGAAAATTTAATGAAATTGCAGAAAATTTTGATATAAGTTCAGAATTTCCAGCTGAAAATGAAATTCGAGCCAGGAGAAAAAAGCGTTTATTTGACTACGAAAAATCTTTGGAGGAGCTCTTAACAGATGAAGCTAAATTTAAAATAAATTTGTTCATCTATATTTTAGATATTGTCGTTAATTTTTTGATTGATCGATTTTCGCTTCTAGAAACACATAATAAAAATTTAAAATGTTTATATGATATTGTTAAATGGATGATGAAACACTAGCAAAATATTTCATTCAGTACTTTCAATAGAAAAAAAAAATCTGATGATATAATGATCTTCTAGAAAAATTGCGTAATATATTTCAAATTATACCATAATCCAACAAATCATTAGAGGTTTTGAACTATTTGTGCCAAAATGTAATAATTTCTTTATACCCAAACGTAGCTGTAAACTAAGAATTTTATAAACACTTCCTGTCTTGGTAACTAGTGGGGAAAGAAGTTTTTCAAAATTAAAAACGTCTGGATCCCGCGTATGAAAAAAAAGTTAATTAATAGCAAGCTGAAAATTTGTTAATAGCTTAAGGGTGTCTAGTCGGACAAACTTTGATATATGGGAACACAGGAACAGGGAAAGTTTTAATTGTGGAACAGGTTAAAAATTTGGAACGGTCAGACCACGAAAACGGCACATGTATTTTGTCCGACAGAACAGACTTAGACTCTCCGAACAGAGATTAAACTCTCATGTAAAAATCAGACTGCTACTTATCACCAAATGGGCGTTTTAATGAGTGGAACAAGCAGAATATATCAAATGACAGGAATTATGACAGGTGATAAATAGCAGTCTGATTTTTGCATGAGTTTATTCTCTGTTCGGAGAGTTTAAGTCTGTTCTGTCGGACAAAATAAATGTGCCGTTTTTATGGTGTGACCGTTCCAAATTTTTAACCTGTTCCACAATTAAAACTGCCCCTGTTCCAGTATTCCAATATATCAAAGTTTATCCGACTAGACACCGTTAAGTTATTAACAAATTTTCAGCTTGCTATTAATCAACTTTTTTTTCATACGCGGGATCCAGACCTATATTATACAAGACAAACAAAACTAAAAAATTTAGCACGTATTTCAATAGAGTTCTCACTAGCTGCTACGCCTATCTAGATCCCCACTAGACTACACCAATCTGATTGACAAGTTTGCCAAAATTATTAAAGTCATAAGTGTAAAATTATAATTTTTTTAAATGTTACTTAAGAGCATAGACGCAACATTTGCTTGCGATGCTTTTTAAATGCATTCACTTTTTTTCGAATCCTGAAAAAACTAATAAATATTTTTGAAAAATTTAAACATAGATTGAAAAATTACAATAATACCGAGGGTCGAAAGTCCCTTACAGAAAAGGTTTCTTTTGAATAAGATATTTGAAACTAAAAATTACACTTAATTTTCTCTTTTTTTTTCACCCTGTAACTTCCAATAAACATTATAAAGATTTTCAGGGACTTTCGGCCCTCGGTAATAATGTAATCTTTTATTCTGCATTTCAATTTTTCAAAAATACTAATTAATTTTCTCAGAATTCGAAAAAAAAAATGAATGCATTTAAAAAGAATTGCAAGCAAATTTTGCACCTAGCCACTTAACGTAGTGTTAATACATATTTCATTTAATTTAAAGTATTTTTTGTTTTTAAAATAAAAGTTTGGGTTCATTTTGTGTAGTTTCTTTTAATAAAAATAAAAGTTGTTTCAATAATAAGGGGCGGCATTTCGAAGACTTGCATCATATTTAAAAGATGTACCGCACGGCTCTGGGTGACTAATGCCTGGTTGCACCAACAGATCTTAAGCTCCAGCTTAGCTATGCGCTACTTATAGATAGGGCCTCCTTGAGTATCAGTTATGTAGCACCATAATTTTAGATTCTTACCTTATTATCAATTATATCTATTATTATATTATGATATTCTTATTGTAATATATCATAATTATATTATATTAATTCTTATGATATTCTCGACTTAAGCTTAAGATCTGTTGGTGCAACCGGGCATAAGTGGTTTTATAGCCCTGTAGTTTGTACATTGTTCTATATCTCCCTTGTTTTTGTACAATAATTAAAGGGAGTAAAGTACCCTTTCCTCCCTTGAATGATTACTCATTCTCGGGAGGAAAAGTAGCACTTTCCTCCCTTGTTATACAAATAGCTATATCGCATATATTTTAGATAAGACTTACAAAAAGATGCTTTTGATCCAAATAAATAAACGTATAAAAAGTGTCGCATTTTCTTTTGTCATCAGTATATTTATTATATTAATAAAATTCGCCAGCTTTTGAATGTTTTAATGACGATAGCCAGTCCTAGGGCTCAAAAGTGGGTCGGCAGGGAAAACGAGAGTAATTCGCAGTATGATAAGATTAAGGTAAAATAACAGAAACAAGTGAACGCTCATGCTTCACGAGAAGGGGAATTTGAATTAGAAATTATGGAGCGTAGGGAATGGCTCCTTAAGGATTGCCGTCTAAATTTCAGAGCGTATTTTGTTATAATGTCTGAAGGAATGTAAAATATTTTCCTTTTAAGTTATTAGGTAAAACGAGAAAGTGTTGCTTGCTTTTTACATAGTTAAGCAGTGTCGCAATGCGGAATGCAAGCATGTGAAGAATATGAAATATTTTATTTAGAAAATTATAAATCTCGAGTTTAAGTTAAGATTTACGAAAGCGAATGAAATATAAGTGAGCTTTTTGTAATATAAATACATTTTTTAAATAGTTTCAAAAATAAATTCAGAGTGTATGAATTTATTAGAGTGTGAATTTATTAGAGTATATTTGTAGTGCAACAAGATCATTTATAATTAATTTCTCTTTTATTTATAATAAATCGAAATTCAAAATAAATTCCAAATTTCAATTTTCTACTTTTGCTATAATACGTCCTCTAAATAGCATGGTAGTTCTATAATCCTACTAAAAAAATGTGTACTTTACAGGGTGATTGATTAGTGGTGTAAAGCTCAATAGATCCGCTATAGTAATATATAGCAATAAAAGTTAATAACAAAAATTGTAGCCAATTTTGAGCTTCACATTACAAAATTATTTAAAATATTACAGGTTGTTTGATAACACACTGGCAGACCCAACTTACGTTTTTTTAAATGAAACACCCTATATTTTATTTTATATTCAAACTCCTGTTAACTTCTGCATCACAAAAATATAATGGTTTGTTATGTTATACGGGGTATTTACAAAGTTATAATCAATTTTGTATGAAAATCATAACAAGTTCAACTCCCTGTATAAATAAAAATAAGCATAACAGCAATGGTTTATTAATGCCATATTTTTTATTTATTGTCAAAATTTTCAGGAATTATTGACATTGCTAATTTTCTTTATATCAAATACAGGGTGAGTTAAAACGCAACTACATTATTTTCTAATAATGTTTATCATTGTAATGTGTGTAATATATCATTATTGAAAAGAGCCTAACATTACAGCGCTTTAATTTTTATATAACATTTCCTATGTCCAAATTTATAAGTTTTCGAGATATTTTCATTTTTCAGAGCAAATTATTTTAGTTGTCTAAATTTATCTAAATTTTAAGTAAGCCATGACTGAATTGACAATTGACGATTACTGATAATCAATCCGGTAATCAATGTAACAATGTAGCAAATAAAGTAATAAAAATAATTTATTAGTAATACATTTTACATAAAAAAACATAACCACAACATGCAACATTTTTGAAACAATTAAAAACTACTTTTTTATGTAAATATAACAAATAAAGAAAGAAAATTATTAATAAATTTTTCAAAAAAACACAAACACAAAATACAACATTTTGTGAAGGCAATTAAATACCACTTTTGTATGTAAATATAACAATGTAACAAATAAAGAACGAAAAATAATTTATCAGTAATACATTTTTAAAAATAAACATTAAAAACAAAATTGGAAGCTACTTTTAATAAAATATTGTTAATATTTAATTACACAAGGTGTTCAAAATTACCTCCTAACACATTTACGCACGCCTAAAAACGATCATTGAATGAGCTACTTACTTTACGAAGCATTTGCAAATTAACACATCGAAATACACTTTGTATTCTATTTTTCATCTCATCTCTTGTTGTTGGAGGTATTTTATAAACTTCATTATTAACGTAACCCCAAAATATCAGCCCAGTTTATAGACAAGGCGAAAATGGCGGGTTCTTTGGAAAAAATATTCCCATTAAATTTTTTTGCATAATCACATTCGTGAGATATTCCAGAATAAGATTCAAAAAGTCGCCCACGCGAAAAGTGGTCCAAATTTTTTTTAATATTTTTTTTAATGAAATTGCAAAAATCAATATTCTCGGCTTGGACAAATTTTTTTTACGTTTTTTGGACCATTCTGGATAAAAAAGGTCTCTTATAATTTTTCTTTAAAGTTGGTAGTTTTCGAGGTAAAAGCATTTTAAAATTGAAAAAAAAAACGAAAAATGGTGATATTTAAGGCTTAATAACTCGGTTAAAAGTTATTACTATGAAAGTCAGAAAATCACTAAATCAAATTTTAAAGCCCCTCCTACAAGATCCTGAAGAAATTTTTGTCATTATTTGATTACTAAGTTGTTATTTATAAGTAATAATAATGAGCGCCATGCACGTTTTAGGCGGCCGTCCATGATGAGTGCGAAAGAGATGCCATTCAGGCAGTCCAATGGCGCCTCTTACTCGCACTCACATTTGCAGCCGCGTCAATACGATCTTACCGCTCATTATTAATAAATAAAAATAACAGCGTAGTAATAAATTAATGACACACGAATTACGATTGTATAAAAGACATACAGACTTTTTTATATTGTGTCGTATAAATAATAAAAACGTGGTATTATCAAAAAATAATTATTTTTCAAATCAAAATGTCAATTTTAAAAATAAAAAAGATTTTCAGGGCCAGGAATTGAACCCGAGTTGTCTGGGTGAAAGCCAGTAGCTAGATATTCTTGGCTATTATACACGTAAGTCACGGAGATAAATATTTGACATATAAGTTGTAGCGTTTTTCCATCAAGTTTCACATTTTACCTTTTCTTGTCTAAAATCCCCGGTTTTGGGCCATCTGACACATCATTTGTTAATAAGCTTTGGAACACCTAACTAGATAAAAAGAAAACAGCCATGCTAAAACGCTCCGGTTAAATTTGACACTACCTCCCGGGCTATAAGGCCCCGAAGGAGCTGGTTTAATGGCGTAGAAGACGACCAGAAAATCATGAACATAAGACAATGGAGGAGAAGGGCACAAGATAGATATAAATGCAAGGATACAGCCAGACAGGTAAGGACCCTTCTAGGGTTATGATGTCAAAAGAAAAAGAAGAAGAAGGAGAAGAAGAAGAAGAAGAAGAAGAAGAAGAAGAAGAAGAAGAAGAAGAAGAAGTCATAATATATAGTTTTTGTAAATTTTATACATTAACCGATTTAACAAGAAAATGATCACAGAGGTTCAATTATTGATAGAGCTATTTTAATCCATTTATTTGTATAGTGAAATGTTAACCCAAAATAGAGGCACATTAATTTATGAAAATAAATTGTACCCACTCACTCAGAGCATAGAAGCCTACGCTGTTTTATGTTTTTAACATTTATACAAAGCGTTTGTTACAAGATGTGTAAAAAATTCTGCTAATTTATACCTTTATCATAATATTTATACATCCCTTTATCCAGAAGACTACAAAGAAAACGATATTTTTACTATACTTCCACTTTAAGTGCGAAAGACTTATGCTTCAGTTAATTTAAATGGGCTTTGTCTAATAGTTGTCCACTCACGTGTCGAATGTGTACTATAGAATTAGGTTAATCGGTGGAAAATTTCCGCATATTTGCATATAAACTTCGTCCCCATTTAGGTCTAGCGATGAAGGAAATTCGTTGTAAAATTATTTCAACGGAGCGTTATAAACTAAAAATATAATTTGGTCTAATAACCTGCTAGAGGCTTGTTGTTTTTTATAAAGTTTTTAAGTACGAGGAAAGACAAAAATGTATATGAATAAACTTTGATTGGTAACGTAAATGCTACTTGACAGGCTGGTGTAATATCTTTTTTTTTATAAATTTATGTGTCTCGTCTGCAATGGCCATTAACACCGTGATAATTTAATTTTCAGTAGGAATTCCACGAGAGCTCTAAAATTATCGATTTACAGTTATCGAATTATCCCGAGTGACACTTTGCCAATTTTAATTTCACGACCCGAACGGGATTGAAATGATGTCAAAGTGTCACGAGGCCAACAAGTCGATAATAATTTTAGAGGTCGAGTGTAATTTTCTGAGATTATTTCATAACTAAAACTGTTTTTTAAATCATTTTAACTAATATTTTCTTGGTATCTTTGCCTGAATATTTGCTAAACCTGTTCCTGGTGTTCTCTTTGACAAGTTGTACCTAAGACATGAATTGTCATTAATGTCACTGAATGTTCATTTTTCGTAGCAACGAATGGCATCTGACGTAATACTTGACGACGGGATATCATCAAAAATTCGCTGTAATTTTTATTTCTGTAGCTTTTTATTGGTAAGAATATTTGTGAATGAAATAATCAGGCAAAATATTATTTGTCTTATGTACTATTTTTATGACAATGTTGGCACTCGGTCTCTCAATGTTATTACCCTATCTCTCAATGTTTGGATTGTGTAAATTTATTACAGTATTGTTACATAATTATTATATTTTTAAAACAATTTAGTAACTCTTCACTAAAGTCCTAACTTACTTTTTGTAAGTTGTAGTTGCTAATGCAAGGGCGGATCCAGGGAGAGGGCCATGGGGGCCATGGCCCCCTCCGAGAATAAAAAAATATAAATTTAAATAATTGCAGTTCAAATGTTTTCAGTTTCAAACACATATGTATGTACAAAACAGGGGATAAATATATCTTCTGGACTAGAATTGAACAAAAGTAGTACAGGAAGCTTCAAGAATGACATAGGATGTTGTGTAAATCAAAATTTTGATAATTTTACAAAGTGCCAATGGTTAGAACGACCTTGGCAGCCATCAAATTCGTATCAATTTCTATACTCTGTACACATAAAGAACAAAAAAGAAATGAAGCGTTACTTGGGCCACCAGCACTTAGAACAAAGGGGTTAATTGGTACTTTTGCACATTCAAAAAGAATTGTTTTGCAAGCATTGCGTTTTATTTTTCTAATGAAAAATATGGTCATAATAAAGGGGATAACAGCCCCTTGTCACGAAACCTTTAATATCTTTCGCCAAAGTAATGGGCAACGACGGAGCGATAGAATCCCATGAAAAAACATCAATCAGACCACAATGAGTGCCTTCAGGTTAAGCTACATTTTCTACAAAGTTATCTCAACCCGCAAAAGTCAGTCATTAACCAGATATACTCTCAGAGGTCTAAACAGATACAAGAAAATAGAGAAACACTACGACCAATAGTAGAGTCGATAGTGTTCTTAGGTCGACAAAATATTCCTGCCTTCTGCTTCTGGACGAAGATGCTGGATCTAGCAATGAGAGAAATTTTGAAGGTTTAAAATCGTATCAGGAGCGACTCATAAACAACACCTATCCACACATCTTCCCGAGCAACATACATTAGTAGCACCAGTCAAAATCGATTGATAAGACATGTTGTAGTGAAAAAATAATTGAACAAATAATGAATCAGGTTCAAAGTGCAAATTATTACTCTGTCGTATTTTTGACGAAACGACCGACGTATCTCACGTGAAACAGCTTTCTCTAAATTTGAGATACGTACACAATAACAACTTTCGTGAAGATTGGTCAAGTTCATTGACGCTTATGAGAATATAAAAATAATTAGTGAAAATCAAGGAAGAGGGGAAGAACAAGGCCTGACAGGAGAAGCATTGGAAAAAATAGTATTAAACTTGTTAAAAGAACTGCACTTGGATCTGAAGAAATGTGTAGGAATCGGTACTGACTTTAATAATACTTTAATAACGATAAGTTTTGAATGACTTTATGGCAATTAAAAGTGTGTGAAAAGTGCCTTAAAACTCACCATTGTAACCCTAATTTTTAAAAATTATCCCCAGACCCCCGGTCTTCTTCGTCTTCAAGTGCCATCTCCACAACGGAGGTCGGCACTCATCATAGCTATTCGGACTTTGGAGACGGCTTCTCTGAAAAGTTCGTTTGATGTACATCCATACCATTCTCTCAGGTTGCGCAGCCACGATATTCTGCGTCTCCCTATGCTTCTTTTTCCTTGAATCTTTCCCTGCATAATGAGTTGGAGCAAGTTGTATCTCTCTCCACGTGTAATATGTCTGAGATATTCCAATTTTCTGGTTTTGATTGTATTTAAGACTTCCATTTCTTTATTCATCTTTCTAAGAACCTGTTTCTTTGTGACGTGTTCTGTCCATGATATTTTTAGAATTCTTCTATTTACCCACATCTCGAATGATTCCAGTTTTTTCATTGATGCCGCATTCAAGGTCCAAGCTTCCATTCCGTAAAACAGAGTCGAGAAAACGTAGTACCTAGCCAACCTTACTCTTATAGCTCTAACTTTAGATCTGTTGTGCAGAGCACTTTTTTCATTTTGTTAAAATTCGCTCTAGCCTTTTCTATTCTAATTTTAATCTCCTGGAGGTAATCATTTGTGGAGTTGATCATTGTTCCAAGGTATGCATATTGGTCTACTCGTTCGACGTTGGTTTCGTTTATGAGGGGATTCTCGTTATTTCTTTGAGTTTTAGATATTCTCATAAATTTTGTCTTCTTGATGTTCATTGTCAGACCGTATTCTTGGCTATATGTCGCTATTCTGTTAACTAGTCTCTGAAGATCGTCTATATTTTTGGCAAAGACGACAGTGTCATCCGCATAATCTAATGTTGTTAATGGGAACTCCGTTCACCTTTATTCCATCTGTTTCACCCTCGAGAGCTTGTTTTAGGATCTCTTCCGAGTAGGCATTAAAGAGAACTGGCGACAATACGCATCCCTGTCTCACCCCACGTCTAATTTCAATTTCCTCTGACAACTATTCGTTAACTCGTACTTTTGCTCGCTGCTTATAGTATAAATTAGATATGATCCTGAGGTCATTGTCATATTTCTTTAATTTAAGGACATTCATTAATTTTTCATGTCGTACTTTATCGAAAGCTTTATTATAGTGAATAAAACAGACACATATATCTTGATTGATGTCTAGGCACCTTTGTATTAGGATATTAAGTGAGAAAAGAGCTTCACGCGTTCCTAGACCTTTGCTAAACCCAAATTGTGTATAATATCTATGTCCATGTCCAGTTTATGATATTATATTCGGTTATAGATGACTTTCAGTAGCAACTTTAGCACATGGGACATCAAGCTGATGGTGCGGTAATCGGCGAGTTCTCTTGCGTTTTTCTTTTTGGGGGGACAAACAAAGACCCACGGTACCTCCTCCCAAAAAAAGTTCATGGCCCCTCCCGAAAATCGGTCCTGGATCCGCCCTTGTGCTAATGTGATAACAAAAGACGGTTTACCTATAGAAATAGTGACGTATCTTCTAATCGGAAACTGGTGTTTCGTAGGTCAAGGCAGGCTGCTTCCAGATGAAAACCTGAAGAGATCTGACAATCACTGATTATTGGTCGCGCCACGTACGATATTTATTTTAAGCCCGACATTTTCATTAAATTTTGAGTTGGCCTGTTATTGGAACAGAAATTTGCAAACCAATCGAATACTGTAAATTCTTGGGTTTTGTGTTTTTTAAGATTTATAATTTTTATAGAATTCTAGATTTTAGAATTTATAAATCTCTTGTATTATTCATAATAGACCCTACATAACATAGACAAGCGGCACATGAAAAAAACGCTTATTTCTCGAGATACTGACCACGGTGAGGTGTATGGCTAATTTTGATCTTGCTTTATGTTTTTGATGGTTATGAAAACGAAAATAAATTTTATTTTGAATTTTAGGAGGGGGAACATTGTGAAAATCACAATTTTACCTAAAAATAAAAAAAAATGTAATCACGTTTTTCTTAAAATTTAAAGTTGCACCGTTTGGTTTTCTATAACACATTTAGATCTAGAACTTCACACAGATCTTCTTGGGACTCTATATTTTAACACAAATGTGATCAAAAAGATAAATTTTAAATTTTTTCACTTGACTTTTGCGCTTTAACTTTTGCAATTCACGAATCTGCACCTTTTATTTTAAAAAAATTATAACTATTACTAGATTTAGACTGAAGACCTGCAGCAGGTATCATAGTCTTCAGAACGAAGAGAAATATATCCAATAAAAATTTTAGAAAAAAATATTAAACTGGAAGAGTTGTATCGAGTTAATGGCAAAAAAAACGTGATTAAATTTTTTTTTTCATTTATTTTTAGGTTAAAATTGCGATTTTGACAATGTTTCCCCACATAAAATTTAAAATAAACATCATTTTCGTTTTCAAAATCATTCAAAACATAAAAGTAAGATAAAGATTAGCCATTCACCGCACATGGTCAGTTCTCTAAAAATTCTTCTTTTGCATTTGCATCTTCTATTTTGCAAAAAGGGAACATAGCATTGCTTCCGACAATTCTTTTGGTGATTGTGATTGTTCTTCATCCATATTTTTTCTACTAATATCTGCATTTCTTGTTCTTGGTATATTAACTTCTTTCCTAGTGTGAGGCATCTCGTCGATATGATTTCGATTTGACTGTGTACGTGGACATTATTCCTTATTATCTACGTTTATTTTCAAATTTTCTTCGCCATTCACAAATGTTCGAAATATTCCTTCCATCTGTTTAAAATGTCTTTTTCGTCCATTTGAGATTAGAGTTTTTCCATTTTGGTCTCCTATAATTATTAGAGGTTTAACACAATAATACCTACTTAATTTTTATTTTTTGGCCCCGATATAAATTTCTGATAACATCAATATAAATAAAAATTTTTAATTTATTTGGATTGAAAGATCAACGAATATATATGTCGTCCAACAACATAATTTGCTTTATCTCTTGACTATTTGATCATTTTTGGTTTTTCAGTAAATATTAAGATTTCTTGATAAATAAGAAATAACTACTTAAATATCCTTCTCTAACACAATTTTATTGTCCACCAGGAGAAGCAAATACCCTTTATTGGTCTCCATTGAGCACACCTGTATCCGCTTAGTCGAAAAGAACAAATATAGAGTTCTAATCTATAAATTTCAATTTTAGCCCTGGCGTTCCTACCGACACTTCGGAAAACAATACGTTGCAGTTAGGCGGTAGTAGAATAAATGGCAAGACTTACCTAGCCAGAAAAATAGGAGCGGTCTTGCGATGACCAACGAACTCTATTAGTCTCTGAGCTTAGTTTATCTTCTAGATAGTCTATATTACGATAAATATACAATCTACTATAGAAAATATAAAATCTAATATAATACGGTATACGGCAAAATAAACAGTACGTACTAAAATAAAAATATTGAAATGTTTATTATTTTTATATATATATATATATATATATATATATATATATATATATATATATATATATATATATATATATATATATATATTGTTGTGATCTTGATTATTGATATGAGATAATATTCTTATATGTCACTTAATTTAATCAATGTATTAATACTAATCTAATTAATTAACCAGATCACATATCAATATGTTTTCAATCTCAGGGCGAATTATAAATTAATTACTTACTTTCGTGGCTTCAAATATTTCTTAATGGTTTCTAATCGGGATAGAAAAGAAAAGAGTAAAAAAAATACACATATGGGTTACAATTATAATCAAAATATTTTTTATTTTATTTAAAAGGCAATCAATGCTTAATATTTGCTATTTCTTATTATTCTTAAACATAACATTTACAAATGGGAATCTTATTTCCTTTTGGTTTTCAATTGAAAGTTTTTATTAACATGTAACTATTAGGAGTTATTAGGAACAACTCTATTCAAGTTTGATGAAGCTTTTCTGATATAATTGATTATGTTATTCAATTTTTTATGTGGAATTTAATACGAAAAACCCATACATTCATGTCCAAACAAATGAGACTGACCTTTTCCTGGTGAATTGAAAATGTCCTCACACAAAACCCGTTCCTGCTATCCTTGGCTGCGATCAAACCTCGTCCTGGCTTCCAGTAATGTACTCCTTTGAAAAACTAGCTCGAATAGCTCTCGTTCCTGCTTCGGTCGTGATGCTGTGTTCTACCTTTTTCGAAACTGCTATCAGCTACCGGGACACTCTTGGCTCAAGGAGGTTCTTTTACTCTCGACCTGGCCTACTTCTCGTTCCACGATAGATACTCCACACTCACGGAACTACCGGCTTTCTCACTCTCCGTACACTACCGTCCACTACTCGACTTCCCTTCTCGACAGCTCAAAACATTCTGCCCTCACTTTGTCATCCATTCCCCTACTTTCTAAATATCCCTTCCAGATTCACAAATCAATCTTCCACCACCAACTCTCATTCGTAATATTCCTCAAAACCAATTTTTAATCTTTCTAAATATGCTTAATGGATTTCAAAAGAAAATATTTAATTCCCATTCTAAAATACTTTCTAACTATTTACAAATTTTAATGACCTATTCTCTCTTTCAAATGAGTCTTATTTAGCATAGGCTAATGATCGAAACCTTCCGCGAAAAACGATAATGAACTATCATCTATTTCACTGAGTTTTATTTAGCATAGGCTAATGATCGACCTTCCGAGAAGAACGATAATGGTACGCGTCATTCACTTTGTTTATCTAAGCACATTGTTCCGAGTTTCGTACGCTTATTCTAATCACTTCTTAAAATTAAATATAACAATTTGTTGTATACAGGTTGTTTTAAATTTGTATGCCCGTGGTTGAGAAAATTGAAAATATTTTATATTAAATTGAATTCTGTTTATAATTATCAAAATTTAATTTTCATATCAACTAGAAATATAACAAATCCCCGCCTTGTATTCGATAAAATTTATCTGCATTTTTAAATAAATTTTCTCGAGGCAAAACCAACTCCCTGTATATTTCCTTACTTTAATCTACGTCTTATACCCCTTCTTCTTGTATTACTCTAATTAGTCCCACCTGTAGAGTAATTGTTTCCTTATTTTCAGTGTCCTCATCCTGTGTTAGAGTGTCGGCTATTATGTTGTCTTTCCCTTTTTCCCATATTAATCTTCTGTCTTTTTCCTCAGATTTTTCACATACTTTTACCGTGTATTCTGCATCCACGTTTTCATATGCCTCCTCTTCAAATGCCACTGTTTCGATCATATCTTTTTCGCTTTCATTTTTTTGCTTTATTTCTTCTTCTCCTGAGCTCGTCTCTTCTTTTGAGGAATCCCAGGTTTCCTTTGTTTCTGATACTCTCAAATTTTCTTCTTCTGGGCTCAACTCTTCTTTTGAGGAGCCACAGGTTTCATTTTCTTTTGTCTTTTTCTGACTTTTTCTCCCTTTTCTTCTTTGTCCTTGCTTCGTTGCCAAATTCATTTCCACTGTTTGTTCTTTACCTGATTCGTCCGTATTTTGTTTCTCCTGTTCCTTGTCCTGTTCTTCTTCTTTTTCTTCTGTTAGATTCATCGTATTATTTTTAAAATCTATCACTACATGTTTTTCTGCCAATTCGTCAACTCCTACTATCATGTCATGTGACATGTTTGGCATTATTACACATTGTAATGCATACATCTTCTTACCCAGTCGTACCATTACTCGTATGCCTTCATTTATAGTTGCCAATGTCCGTTTGTTTGCGCCCACTAAATTTACCCTAGGTATTTTGTAAATTAAATTTGTTAAGTTAACTTCTTCTATTAGTTTTCTGTTGACCAATGTTATTTCAGATCCAGTGTCTATCATAATTTTAATTGGTTTCTCGTTGATAAATCCATCCACAAATTTTAAATTAACTCCATTTTTCTTTTCGTTGTTTCTTGCCAATTTAATAAACTTCTTGGGGTTACAAAAAATTCCTGTTTGATTTTTGGTTTTTAGTGAGCGCCGTCGTGAAAAAACGCCGGTTGCTCATCGTTGTTTATATTTTCGTCATAATGTCTCTCTCCGTCATATTCATCTGTCTGGGTATTATTTACTTCTCTTCTATTTTCTCTTGGTCTGTCGGATCTGTTTCGGTTTTCTCGAGATCCCTGTTCATTTTGTCTACCATTATTTCTGTTTTCTTGATTTGAGCGTGTGGTGTTTCTATTCTGGTATTCTCGATTTCTGTCCTCATTCCATTGCCTATTTCTTTGTTCATAATTTCCTCTTCCGTTGTCTCTATTTTCGTTTTCCCTTCTGGGATTAAAATCTCGTCTTGTATCGTCCCTCCTATTTTCATTTCTATCTCTGTACTCCTATGTTTCTCGGGGCCTGTAATCTTCTCGCGACCTTCTTGATTTTCTTTCTCTTAAACGCAATTCTCTTATTTGTAGGAATTGGCATAAACTATCTATGTCTTTGTAGTTTTGCAATGTGATATGGTCTTCCAGCGTTTCTTCGAAATGTCTTGCAATCAGTTCGACTAATTGTTCCGATGAGTAATTATATTGTAAATGTTTTGCGTTATAGTAAATTTGTAATGCATATGTCCTTTCTGATATACCCATCCTATCATTGTATTTCCCATTTTGCAATTCCTTGTTAATTTCCAATTGTTGGACTTTTCCCCAGAAATAACTCAAAAATTTTTGTTCAAATTCTTGCCAACTGTCAAATTCTTCTTCTTTGCAATCGAACCATAGGCTTGCTTCATTTTTGAGATGGTTTCTGATAGTTTCTTTTGCTGTTTCGAAATTTCCGATGTGCTGTATTTTCTTTTTCAGGCTATTTATGAACGGCACTGGGTGTAATCTTCTTACATCCCCGCCAAACCTTATCTTCACGTCATCTGTGCTATGTATAACCATTTCTCTTCTTTCTCCTCCATTTTGTTGAATATTGATTTCCGCAATCTTTCTTTCCACTTCTTCTCTGATTGCTTGAATAGCGTTTTCAAACTTGTTTTCCAAATTTTCTATTTCCTTTTTCTGGCAGTTCGTTATATCCTTTATTTTATTTTGAATTTTCATTTCTTGTTCTTTCATGTGGTCCTTCATTCTCATTTCTTGTTTTTGCATGTGATCTTTAATTTTCATTTCATACTTTTCTATGCGTTCCTCTATTTTCTTATTGTTCTCTTCTATCGCTTGTTTTGTTTCCTGTTGATTGTCATCCATTTTTTTCTCCACTTTATCCATTGTCCTTTTTGCTTCATCCATTTTTTGTGACTTGAGTTGCATCAGTTGTAATAGTTTATCTATTCCTGATAATTCTTGCTGTTCTGATGCCATGATTGTCGTGTCTAAAATATTTTCTTGGTCTGAATGTTCTTTTTGTTTTTTGTTGTCTTTGCTTTGGCTTCTTGTCACAGACATTTGTTTTCAAGAAGTACTATCCCCGCCAAATATGAAATTTTACTAGTGTTACCAAGACGACTTTTTCTCACCCAAATATTATAAATTGTCAATAAATATATCAAATGTAAATATCGTAAAAATAAATTATTAAATCAGTTATGTAAAATTTGTACCTAAAGAGATCTAAAATTTTATGTTATCAAATGTAAGTATCTCACTTTTTACCACAGGCATATAAATTTTCAAATACCGGCTTTACTCTTTCTATCCTTCAAATTTGCCACTAGAAATACTTTACAATGCTTTCCACGTTGGACGACAGTTGTTGTGATCTTGATTATTGATATGAGATAATATTCTTATATGTCACTTAATTTAATCAATGTATTAATACTAATCTAATTAATTAACCAGATCACATATCAATATGTTTTCAATCTCAGGGCGAATTATAAATTAATTACTTACTTTCGTGGCTTCAAATATTTCTTAATGGTTCCTAATCGGGATAGAAAAGAAAAGAGTAAAAAAAATACACATATGGTTTACAATTATAATCAAAATATTTTTTATTTTATTTAAAAGGCAATCAATGCTTAATATTTGCTATTTCTTATTATTCTTAAACATAACATTTACAAATGGGAATCTGATTTCCTTTTGGTTTTCAATTGAAAGTTTTTATTAACATTTAACTATTAGGAGTTATTAGGAACAACTCTATTCAAGTTTGATGAAGCTTTTCTGATATAATTGATTATGTTATTCAATTTTTTATGTGGAATTTAATACGAAAAACCCATACATTCATGTCCAAACAAATGAGACTGACCTTTTCCTGGTGAACTGAAAATGTCCTCACACAAAACCCGTTCCTGCTATCCTTGGCTGCGATCAAACCTCGTCCTGGCTTTCAGTAATGTACTCCTTTGAAAAACTAGCTCGAATAGCTCTCGTTCCTGCTTCGGTCGTGATGCTGTGTTCTACCTTTTTCGAAACTGCTATCAGCTACCGGGACACTCTTGGCTCAAGGAGGTTCTTTTACTCTCGACCTGGCCTACTTCTCGTTCCACGATAGATACTCCACACTCACGGAACTACCGGCTTTCTCACTCTCCGTACACTACCGTCCACTACTCGACTTCCCTTCTCGACAGCTCAAAACATTCTGCCCTCACTTTGTCATCCATTCCCCTACTTTCTAAATATCCCTTCCAGATTCACAAATCAATCTTCCACCACCAACTCTCATTCGTAATATTCCTCAAAACCAATTTTTAATCTTTCTAAATATGCTTAATGGATTTCAAAAGAAAATATTTAATTCCCATTCTAAAATACTTTCTAACTATTTACAAATTTTAATGACCTATTCTCTCTTTCAAATGAGTCTTATTTAGCATAGGCTAATGATCGAAACCTTCCGCGAAAAACGATAATGAACTATCATCTATTTCACTGAGTTTTATTTAGCATAGGCTAATGATCGACCTTCCGAGAAGAACGATAATGGTACGCGTCATTCACTTTGTTTATCTAAGCACATTGTTCCGAGTTTCGTACGCTTATTCTAATCACTTCTTAAAATTAAATATAACAATTTGTTGTATACAGGTTGTTTTAAATTTGTATGCCCGTGGTTGAGAAAATTGAAAATATTTTATATTAAATTGAATTCTGTTTATAATTATCAAAATTTAATTTTCATATCAACTAGAAATATAACAATATATATATAATGGATTTCTACGGCTGTCGCCGCCTCTCCATACCCAGCTTCCAACTTTTTCTATCGTAACACATATTATCTTCATCTAATGGCCTCGAATCCATTGCCTCCTGAATATTGTCCCTCCAGCTTCTCCGTGGTCTTCTTTTCTTTTTTTTTTTCTTCTCTCCGGTGGGGCCCACTCTAATATTTTTCTCGGCGATATATTTTTTATATACATATATTTAATAAATATGATATACCTAGTTTTGAAAACATTATTTGCGAAGGCGTTTCCTATAAAACAGATTATTTTCAAGACGCCCTCCGTTCAGTTTCAAGCATTTTTCGTAGCGTTCACGAAGGTTTTCAATCATGTCTGTGAACTGAGTACCTATGTTAAATAGCACGAAAAATCTTGCATTTTAGCCAGCATTTTCTGGTATGTCAGACGGTGGATCGGAACTAAAAACAGCCCTTTTCAGCATTCCCCATATATACGTATCAGATTGCGTTAGGTCTGCTGAGTGAAATGGGCATGGACAATCACTGCCACGCTAAATAAGATGTTCCCCAAACTGATTGAGTAGCATCCGAAGAGACTCTCTGACCGTATGACCGGTGGTCACATTCTCCTGAAACCATCGTTGAATAAGTGGTAGGTTCCTGGCACGACAAAATCGCTGAAGATCATGTAGAAATGCCGTAATAATCTGTTCTCTGCTGAGATCCGGATTAACAGTTAATGGCATTCTATCGTTTGCTTTAATGAAATACGGGCAAAATATGCCATGTATGGATACAGCACCAAATGCTAAGTGCTAAGACGGTCACTGAGTCACTGTGAATGGGGTGCTCGACGATTACGTCGAGGGGTCCAATCCAAGAGTCTATGTTAATGCTGTCGCCCAGGGCAGGGAGGGGGAGTACAACGGCCTCCTTTATTTAGATGGACTTACCCAAGTTTTTTTTTATATATTTTGACCCATAGAACACGAACTTTTTGGGTCGCAGGTGGTCAGGATGTCGATAAGATTTTTATAAACAAAAAACTTAAAAGCGATTTTTTTCGAAACAGTAGTATAGTCTGTTCGCTAAACTCAGACGCAAGTTTCTAGATGTTTTAGTCGGTAATTTTGCCAATTTCAGTAAAATTGGCAAAAAATAATTACTAAATCGTTAATAATCACTAAATAGTTAGTAATTTTGCCAATTTTTGCAAAATTGGCAAAAAACAAAAAAAATATCGACTAAAATATCTAGCCAGTTGCGTCTGAGTTTAGCGAACCGACTATACATTATGTACCTAGTAGTAACATTTCCGGATGATGTAAAGATTGCCGTCGAGGCGCAAGCCGAGACAAGGTAATACAGAGTCCGGGAATGTGGCTTTTCCTACAAGGTATACATACTATTTTTCCGAAAATCGAACATTTAAATTATATTAAAATAAACATGTTAAAATTTTTAAATAGACGTATTTGTATTTTGACTCAAATATTCGTGATGCCAGCAAATAAAGGTATTGTAACTATAGAAACAAAAATATTGGGATGTCAAATTTGTCGCATCTGCTTATTTTGGTAGTATTTTTGGTGTTTTCTGTGATTGTAGTCATTTTCTAAAGCAAAATTACCTAATTTAATCATGAGTCATTATGAGTGTACGATTCCTGGTACCCCTCCAAAACTGATGGAAGTAGTGAATAATGCTTCACTGCACATATTGCCAACAAAATCCAGAGACCCATATAATTCATAAAACCGTTTCATGGACTATCGTAAGAATAAATATGCAAGCTTTTTCTCAGAAAATGTTGTAATGGTATACTTCTTGGAGCTTGCTTCCAAGATGAAATCTTCAACTTTGGGAGCGAACTATTCAATGTTAAAGGCGGCGGCTTTTTATTGTATTTAATTCTTACATTTTTGGTTTCAAGCTATTTTATAATGTGTTGAAATTATTGAAAATAAAGTTGTTCTTTAACAAATTTGTTCTAAATCTGCTGCAAGGAATAGCTATTTGTATAACAAGGGAGGAAAGTGCTACCTTTCCTCCCGAGAATGAAGTTTACTGCCCGACACGTAGCGGAGGGCAGAAATAAAATTTATAAAAAAATTATAAAGTCAAAATTAACGAAAACCGGTCCAAACTTACTCCACTCCACTTTATTCAATATTTTTGAAAAATCTATCGAATGACACCAAACAGGAACCCCACGGAGGTGGGATAAATAAGTAACTTTTATTCGAAACATTTTTTCAAATTATGGATAGATATATGGCGCTATAATCGAAAAAAATGGAAAATTAAATTAAAAAATGGAAAGTCTCCCACTTTATGGAAAAAACTTAACTTTTCTCCTCTACTAATTCAGTGATGAGCACGCTAATAACCGGCAAAATAACGCAAAAGATGGAAAATAGAGAGATATTGCAAAGGCATTTTTATCGCACGCTAATGGCGGAATACGCTATTTTGACATAAGGCTTGTTCCAACTCGATACAAAACCGTTCTTGAATCGTTACGCGCATGCGCAATAACGAATAATTATGCGCAGTGACACATTTTTTGTTACTGCGCGGTTCACGAACCGTTCAAGAACGGTTTTGTATCGAGTTGGAACAAACCTATATACGCAAGCGCAGAGTGAATGTTACGCTAATACCGGATAACGTGTCCCGCTATTTAGGTCGAGAAAAGGGACGGCAATAACGTTAACGCTAATTTGACATTTGGGATGAAACATAAACACAATGTATAGAAAACAAATTTTATAAAGTAAAAACTGTGAATCATTTTGTTTCCTGTGTTAAGAAACGTGTGTTCTTATTTTGTCTACAATAGACTACCTTTTGTGGTTAAGATATGAGTTATTCAGATATTTTATATTATTTTTTATACTGATTATTTATAGTTATTTTTGGTTAAATCATGAAAATTAAAATGCATGTCAATCTGCTCAGTATCCAAATTCATTTTTTAATAAAAAATATTTATAGTATTCCTCAACAATAATTTCTAGGTTACATTTAATCTCAAACGTCGGTTGTCATAATAATAACGTTAAACTCCGCCCCAGAACATTTGCGATAACTCTCTTGATGTATGTGTTGAAATAGACCGTTTTCCCTTATTCACGTCTTGACACGTTACTAACATTGGCCTTTGCGATATCTCTTTAATATGATAGGTACATTGTGAAACAAAAAGAGAAGAAACTCAAGAGCAGCTGTGGAAGTGGTCCTCATGAATCCAAGGCTTACCAAAGAGTAAAATCCCAAATAAAATTTTTATAAGAATAATTGAAATGACAATGCGACATTTCCAAACAGAAATAGACATCAGAAGAGAAATTCTCAATTAAGAAAAAATAATTAAAAAACTGATTATTAAGTTCATGATAACTGTCCAACTATACATCTCTGTGGCCTTCTTGGTCTAAATCAATGATATCTAATAAAGTACATCACTAGTTTGGACAAGTCGGACTTACTGTGCAAACTGTGTAATTTATCGCATTTGTTATTTAAATCCCCTAGAAGTGCGGCCAGTACCGGGATATTAATTTGAGTTAAAACTGTTCGCATGGACTATTTATTGCCGACTGTAAGTGAATACCAAACATTGATCAAGTGCAAGCAGACGGATACACGACCTAATCAGGCGTCTATTTCACCTAACTGAAGCCTCGGGATTGAGATATAATTATTGCTTCGAATACTCGATTTATGGATAAGAGCAGAGGCTATACTGGAGGAAATCTTGTTATTAAGTGTTTTCCTGCTTTAGTCAAGAACGATGTATTGTATAGAATGTACGAAGGTAAACTATTCAGTTTCCAATTATAGAATAGAATAAAAATACTTTATTGTCGTTGAAAATTTTATAGAGAAAGTGGACAAACAGTCAGAAAAACAAAACAATAACAAATACAATTTTCTAAAATTACAGAAAAGAACAATATAAATAAAAAAAAAAATTAATGAAATAAAACAAAGCAATATATTGCATTATTTAAATAAATTGCAATCACCAACTTTACGAACTAATAAATTTAATTAATAATAAAGTAATTAATAATAAATAATAAAGTTAAGCTGCTGCATAATATGATACACAAATATTGATAAAATTATACTACTTGTACATAAGTATATTGCAATTTCTGTTATTTAAGAAACTCTTCTGAATAATATAATATATATTTATGGTCTTTAAAATCGATAGGCTTTTGTCGTTTTATAGAACTTGGGGAAAGCTGTTACAGATTTAAGTTGTAGTGGGAGATTGCTCTAGATTTTTTTTTGCAGAATATAATATACAGTATGTCCCTGTAAGTTGTATCCATATGGAAAACTTTTTTATTATTAATTTTACGAAAAAAAGTTATTCTTTATAAAAAGCTCTGCATGGTCCAAAACCTAAGATTTAACCATCAAATATCAAATTTTTTTAATATTATACGAGGTATGTCAAAAAGTTTGAATTTCACTCAAGAGTAAAGTAGCTTTATTTTTCACAATATTGAAAATTGCTATTATGAAAAGTTGTTTGGAATTAAAAACTATATTCTAATATGCAACTACATCCTTCTAATTAAAAAAAATTTTTGAGAAATTATAGATAACTATCATTATTTTTTTAGTTATTTCAATTCTGATTACTCTTTTATTATTAATTTTACGAAAAAAAGTGATTCTTAATAAAAATTTCTGGATAGTCTAAAACTGAAAATACAACCATCTTATATCAAATTTTATCAATTTTATACGAGGTATGTCAAAGAAGATTAATTTAGATCAAAAGTAAAGTATCTTTATAGTTCAGAATATTTTAATTAGAAGGATGTAATTACATACTGAAACATAGTTTTTAATTCTTAATAACTTTTCGTATTAAAAATTTTCGATATTGTGAAAAATAAGCGTATTTTACTCTTGAGCGAAATTCATATTTTTTGACATACCTCGTATAAAATTGATAAAATTTGACAAAAGATGGTTGTATTTTAGATTTTAGATCATGCAGAACTTTTTATTAAGAATCACTTTTTTTCGTAAAATTAATAATAAAAGAGTTATCTGAATTAAAATTACTGAAAATAATGTTAGGTTATCCATAATTTTTCAAAAAAAAAAAATTTTCAATTAGAAGGATGTAATTGCATACTAGAATACAGTTTTTAATTCCAAACAACTTTTCATAATAGCAATTTTCAGTATTGTGAAAAATAAAGCTACTTTACTCTTGAGTGAAATTCACACTTTTTGACATACCTCGTATAATATTCAAAAAAATTGATATTTTATGGTTAAATATTAGGTTTTGGACCATGCAGAGCTTTTTATGAAGAATAACTTTTTTTCGTAAAATTAATAATAAAAAAGTTTTCCATATGGATACAACTTACAGGGACATACTGTATATTGTTTACGTATATTGACGTATGTTGTTTAAATAGACGTCAAAGGTAGAATTTCTGGTGGAATAGTCATGATTAGGTCTTGCTGAAAAGACTTTGTAGATGTTTACGAATTAAGCAAACAGTTTCTAAAATATGGAGTGGAGTATTCTAAAGAAGGAAGTGTTAAAATCCCTTGATCTTTGAAGTAGCTTCTGCAATGTGTTGTTCTTCTGAGGCCAAACAGATATCTAATTGCTCTTTTTTGTAATTTAAAAATAACATCGGATTCGGCAGCTGTACCAAAGCCCCAAAAAGGTAGACCATATCGAAGATGCGACTCGATCAAAGAAAAATATAGGAAGTTGAAGATGTTCCTTACTTTCTAATTTATTTCCTTTACGCCCCTAATTAGCCTCTCTTTGCAAAGACAATAAAACACTTTGCTAAATAACAAGACATTTACTCAACACACACACTACACATTTCACTAGGTACCTGATTTCATAAATTCACTGTACCATGCCAATGGCCAAATAGTGCAGCCGATATGTGAAATACATATACTACACACATAAAGGTTCAGATTAAGATATGAGGCCATCTCAGATTTTGCCTTTGACAAAAATGGCGGGCATTCAAAATGGCGACTATACATATATGACTAATAGCACGACAACTTTTAAACGAGACGTCAGATTTCAACCAAATTTTGTATATATGTTATTTTTTTATGTATAAAATCGAGGTCTTGTACCGAAGGAATCGTTTTACCAGAAGTTGTGTTTTTCCTGGTTTTTATATAATACCACCATTGAAAAGAGCGTAAAAATATTTTTTAGGAAATATTTTTAACTTTTTAGTTATCTTAATTACCATTTAATAAATGCATAACGTATCTTCACATGCACCTATGTGCGGCAGATTCGTGCAAATATTATAAGAATTATTGTGCATTTAACCCGGCATTGGTCGCTATGTAGGTTGTTACGCGAGTGGTCGCGTATGAGATTTTCTCTCACATATCCAACTTTTGCCTTTGTTTACAAAATTTTACAAAAAAGATGAAGTTTCATCAACGATAAAGCCATTTGCTTTAAAAAGACACGACATTTTTCTGTTTTAATATTATTATCTTTATAGAAAATGTGACTATTGATGCCCCCAATATTTAACTTGGAAAATATATGGCAAGTGACCATCTACAAATAACCCGTGAAACAGAATATAGGATTTTCATAATATGATAGACCATATCCCCGGCGCCTTTTATTACATCATAATAGTAGATTATACCACGAGTCAATAATGATGGCTATTATTCCCGAGGAATATTTACGAACCGAGCCGCGTTAGCGGCGAGGGAGTAACATTCCGAGGGAATGAGAGCCATTATTGCGAGTAGTATACTCTACTTTATCTACGACAAATTAATTAATTTAAGATTTTTAATGAACAACTATATTTGTTAAAAACATTAAAATTAGTAATAGTACAATTAATAAACTGCCACTCTGTATATTGATGGAGGAGGCGATTTAACTGGATTAAAGCGTCATGGGGGCTGGAAGTCAACACAGGTAGCTGAAGGATACATTGATCAGTCTATGAGAAACAAGGCAACTACAGCAGAACATTTTCGGAAAATGATTTCGCGTTGTTTCGAACACGCCATTCGTTGAAGGTTGCGTACGTTTTATTATAAATGGATTTCGATGTTTGAGGTATTAAGGTAGATGCTGTTGCTGTAGCTAGTTCTACAATTTCTGGTGGTGTACAATTAAAAGATTCTTCATTTTCGTCCATCTCAACACAAACTGTCAAATATACTATTCGTTTGACAGTGACACTTTTTGAGGTTGATTATTTTGTTTCCGTGGTGAATTTTGTGATTGTTGTGCCAGAGGGATTAATAGCTATTAATCCCGCATTATTAATCCCTAAGGGATTATTATATGGCATTATATTGCAAACACCACAAGTATAATACATATATTATGTATCAGTCGTAGATAAAAGGATATTATTTTAGGTTTTAAGGGAAAAAATGTAATTAAATTTTATACACAGTTGGTGACGCCGGTGGTCGCTTGATGAGAGAATCTCTCACATGAAGCGCACTGACTCAACAATATGGTGATACTAAGTAAACTGAGTCACTATCTGAGCGGACGAGTCTATTAGATTGTCGAGGGAGAATTAATAGTTAGGAGACTAGAAGGAATTACAGCGCGTATAATTTCCTAGAAAAAAAGGTGTGCGCAATTTTCTGAAACCGTGAGAGAAAATCTCATATAGCGACCACTGACGGGTTAATGGTAGAAGCATATAATTTGGACCACACATACTACACATATAAAGGGTCAAATTTAGATAAGAGGCCATCTCAGTTTTTGTTCCTTTTACCAAAATGGTGGAAATTCAAAATAACGACTATACATGTGTGACTAATAGCACCCAAATTTGGTAGAGAGGTTCTTTTTTTGATGAGTAACATGGACGTCTTGAACCGGAAGAATCGGTTTACCAGAAGTTGTGTTTTTACTTTTTCTTTATGTAAAAATATATTCTTTCTTTTTCAATTCTTTCACCCCGTATATATAAATTTTTCAAAATGTAATACCGCCATTGAAAGAGTGTAAAAATATTTTTTAGGAAATATTTTTAATTTTTAGTTATATTAATTACCATTTAATAAATGTATAACGTATGTTCACATGTACCTATGGGCGGCAGATCCATTTGGAATGCCCGCCATTTTTGTAAAAGACAAAATCTAAGATGGCCTCATATCTAAATTTGAATCTTTGTATGTGTAGTATGTGTGGAACAAATTATGTGCTTCTACCATTAAATTTAAAATAATTCTTTCATTATTATTAGCACGAATCTGCCGTATATAGGAAACTACATGTGAATATACGTTATGCATTTATTAAATGGTAATAATTAATATGTATAACTAAAGAGTTCAAAACATTTCCTAAAAAATATTTTTACGCTCTGTTCACTGCCGGTATTACCTGTTTGAAAAATTATTATATACAGGATGAAATAATTGAAATCATAAACAACATATTTTTACAAAAAAATCAGGATAAACACAACTTCTGGGAAACCGATTCTTCCGATTCAAGAGCTCGATCTTATTTATAAAAAAAAACCTATATATGCCAAAAATGGTTAAAATCGGACTTTTCGTTTAAAAGTTATCGTGCTATTTTAGTCACATATGTATCGTCGCCATTTTGAATGCCCTCCTTTTTTGTAAAAGGCAAAATCTAAGATAGCCTCACATTCAAAATTTGAACCTTTATAATATGTGTAGTATCTTCTTCTTTAAGTACCGTGCCCAAATTTTTATGCGTGGGTAGCTTCCATCACAATTTGCCGATATCGTTCTCGATCTTGTGCGGCATGTAACAATTGATCTGCTGATAAGCCAGTCCATTGACGAAGGTTTCGGAGCCATGAATATTTCTTTCGACCAATTCCTCTTTTTTCGTCGATCTTTCCATTGAGTATTAACTGCAGCATCCTGTATCTGCTACCTCTCATTATATGCTCCAGATATTCAAGTTTTCTCTTTTTTATCATCTTCATTAAGTCACCTTCGCCTTGACCTACTCTGTTTAAGACTTCTCTGTTTGAAATGCGTTGAACCCAAGATATTCTGAGCATTCTACGATACGACCACATCTCAAAGGCTTCTAATTTGTTCATCATGTTAACCTTCATGATCCAGGTTTTACATCCATATAGTAATACAGGATACACTTAACATTTTAGGAACTTGATTCTTAGTTGTAAATTCAGCTGAGAGTTGCTCAAAATAGATCTAAGTTTCATAAATGCTCCTCTTGCAATTTATATACGAGTTTTAATTTCTTCATCCGGATTTAGTGTCTCGTTTATCCAACATCCTAGTGTGTAGTATATTTGGTCCAAATTATATGCTCTATCATTAAATGCACAATAATTCTTGCAAGAATCTGCCGCACTAATACGTTGTCGAGGCATTAAGCTAAATAAAAAAAATAATCTAACATTTTATTAATAAAATTATTAGAAAAAAATTTGCCAAGAATAATATAAAATTTATTTTAAACAAAACGAGTCCAATTAAATATGTAAATTGCTAAACATGTTTGCACAGTAAATATAAACATTTTTGTATTTTTTGTAGTTTAATCCCAGCTAGGTTACGCTTACGAATCTAGTTATTGTAATTGAATTACGTTTCCCAGAAAGGGATTATTCAAATTGAAATACAACAAAAATAAAAATGGGAATTTGTGGGAAGAGCTCCCGTGACTCATTCCAACATAACTTAATCCAAATGATTTATTGGCTCCGGTTTTGAGGGGATAATAATTCCAAAATTGGATTTTTGATTAAAACTGCGATCCGTCAATTTGCAGCTTTTGTATAAAATTACACCAAACTTCTTTGTGTGAATTTTTTATTGAAAAAGAGATATAAGTAACGAGGTACTAAAAATATTGAGAATATAGTCAATTTACTCTCGGTTTTTGCTGTAAATTTTAAAGAACCGATTGGATTGACTTGAAACTTGACACATACATAGCTATTAATATTAGATATGTATGTGTCAAGTTTCAAATCAATCCAATCTGTTCTTTAAAATTTACAGCAAAAACCGTGAGTAAATGACACATAATTAGCTAATAATATTAGCTATGTATGTGTCAATTTTCAAGTAAATCCAATGGGTTCTTTAAAATTTACAGCAAAAACCGTGAGTAAACGGAGTATATTCTCAATATTTTTAACCCCTCGTTATTTATATCCCATATTATTATGTCATATTATGTCAAAGAAAAAAGTGATATTTTTCAGATGTGTGCTTTTCCTTTGGGGGTAAGTTTCGCCCCTTCTCGGTGGTGAAAAAAGATACGTGCAAAATAAGTCCGGAATTGGATCAACTGACTAATTCTAAGCCACTCTAATTATATAAAGTTTTTTCAATAAGTCAATACTTTCAGAGTTATTTGCGAGTGAATATGCTCATTTTTCAATAAAAAAAACACGTTTTTAGACGGGTTTTTGCAAATAACTTAAAAAGTAAATATTTTATCGAAAAAAACGTTCCAAGTAAAATTATAGCTCATAAAAAAAAAGGCAAAAATATAGCTTATTAACAACTGAAAAAATGATGTATATATTATGAAGTTTGTAGACCCAGTAGAAGCAGAGTGTATCTAATGAAAAGTAGGTTCCTATTCGTCAAATTCCAAATCGAATATTTCAACGTGAAATAGCCAAAAAATGATGCATTTTTTGGGGAAAGGTCATTACGAATTCTTTTAGAGTGTTACAAAAACTTTGGTTTTGTTTTTTATATAAAATTTTGGCAACAAAAGTAAGTAAATTACGCTCAAAATAAAGTTTGTCCCTTTTTTTTAATAACAAAAACTCGTAAAAATAATCACTTAGTTAGCATCCCAAATGAAATTATTCATTACCGCTTTACAATTAACTTTACTTATGTATTGTTTATAATACTATAATCTGTAAGTTTTGTCGGTTCAAAGTACTAATTTTTAAAAAAATTCGGTTTTAAAGTACATTTTTTTTCATTAAAAAAAATTTTAGTATCGTATTTGGAATTTGACGAACAAGAACCTACTTTTTATTAGCTGCTATAACTCTGCTTCTACTGAGTCTAGAGACCTAATATATACACCATTTTTTTTAACTATTTTATAAGCTATATTTTTGCTAAGAACGTTTTTTTAGGTAAAATACTTCGGCAACTAAAGTTATTTTCCAAAACCGTCTAAAAACATGTTTTGTTTTTGCTGAAAAATGAACATATTCACTCGCAAATAACTCAAAAATATTTCCTAAGTAAAAGAACACTATGGAACAAAATAAAATTGCTTAGAATTGGTCAGTTTACCCACTTACGGACTTATTTTGAACGTATTTTTTCTCTCCCACGAGAAGGCATTATAGAGGCATTAGTCAGATAAATAGTATGTACATTAAAATTGTTAACGGGGACCTAAAGGATAAAATCGATGAAAAGGCGAACATGGCAGAAGAACAAGAAGGTTTCCGGAAGTACCGAAGTACAATAGACGCAATTTTTATTATCAGAATAATAGAAAAATCTATTGAATATGGAAAACCAGCATACAAGTGCTATATAGATTTAAGAAATGCTTTTGACAGAGTGAGGCGAAATCACATCTTAAACTGATTACAAGCTGAACAAATAAACCATCAGACAATAAGAATACTTAATGAATTTAACAAGAACAACAAGACCATGGTTATAATGTCAACATGAGAAACAGAATGCATAAAACTAAAAGGAGGAATCCGCAAAAGAGACTCGCTCAGCCCATTGTTATTCAATTTGGTGAGGAATCAAATAATTCACGAAGTGAGAAAACCGCATGGATACCAGATGGCAGCACATAAAATCACGATATTATGCTATGCCTATGATGCAGTACTATTTGCTTATAATGAGGATGACCTACAAAAGCAGCTCCAGACCTTGAATGTCACAGCAAACAAACTTGATATGAGAATATCAGTAAAAAACTAAATATGTAGTGATCAGTATAGAGCCACGTAGATGCAAACTAGAAATATACGGTAAAATTGTAGAACAAGTAACAAAATTCAATTACCTAGGAGTAGAGATCACTAGTGACAGGTATATAGAATAGAGGCCACAAGGCAAGCAGCAAAAGCAGCAAGAATAAGTGGTTGCCGCCGAGAAACCATATCTCGAAACAAAATATCTGACCACGGAAAGCAAAATCAAAGTATACAAGACAACAGTAACACCAATAATAACATATGCAGCGGAGACAAACACCGATACAAGCAAGACGAAACAACAAACTATCAATACCGAAATAAAAGTATTAAGATCAATAGCGGCCATATAATTAAGAGACAGACAAAGCAACAGAAGTATACGCGAACAATGCAAAATTAAAAATATTATAATAATAATAGTCTCCCGTTTTATACCGCACACGGCTTTGGGAGTATAGCAGGGTAGTCTGCTATATCTAGTGCCTAGGGGTATACAAGGAAGGTAACAGGACCAGTGCTACGCTTCAACCGCCTATTATTACCCTGGTTTTACCCAAGGTACTCATTTTATTCAGGCTGAGTCGACCTGGGGCCTATAGACATTTTAAAAATGTCTAGTTGTTCTTGCCGGCGGTAGGATTTGAACTCCGGACCACCGGTATGCGAGGCAAGCACACTACCACCTGCGCTACACCGGCCCTTCAATTCAAAATTCAAAATATTAACAGGTGGATAAAAACAAGAAAAAAACTAGACCGTACTTGTAAACCGAATAGGATCAGATAGATTAACGAACTTTGGTAAAAACAACAAGCCGTATAGCAGAAGACCCGTTAGAAAGCAGCCGAAAAGGCGAAAAGAAAATGAACAGTCAACAACAACTGAAACAGAATAAGAGGCAGACAAACAGGAGTAATTCTAGTCGCAAAAAGATGAAGAAAAGAAGCATCATTTGCTGGTAGCCTAAACCCACGGCTGCTTCATCCCTATGGTGTATTCCACGAATATACGTCTGTTTTGGATTATCGCGAGAACGAATATTTTAGTGTGCAACATAGGAAGTACGAAAGTATTTTGCTCTAATAATTACTCCAATAAACAACAATATAATTTGCAATTTACTTTCGTTCTTCATATTTTGCACAGTAAAATATTCGTTGTCGCGATAATCCAAAACAGACGTATATTCGTGGAATGGGATATACACGTCTACAGCCAGGATCCCCATGAAAGTGATTTTTGATAGAAGATAGTGCACATAGACATTTAAAGAACAAAAACAACTAGTAATGATGTAGTTATGGTATTTTGTTTCTCTTAATGGTCTAGTATTGTTGGGTCTATCTTGTTTATATCTATGTTAGATTCTCCTTCTTTCCTAGTTTCTTTGTCTCTATTCGTATTTTTTTCTCTACAGTAAATTGTTAGTACCTTTGGATAGATTTTTGAACCGGTGGTGTTTAAGACATTCCTAAATTACAGGTAAGAGTCTCATATTTTACAACCACCAATTCTCTTGAAAATATGATTGTTTCATTACATTGCGCCAACGCTGAAATTTAATTTAGGCGACCAGAACCTAAAGGGGTACAAGTGATAAAATGGTTCAGTTGAGAAAAGCGAAGTCAAAGTTAAATTTACATAGTAAAATCTACAGCAAATTAATCACTTATAAACTTATTTAGAATTAATGTTGTACCTTTTATTTATCTAATTGTAAAAGCTTTTGTAATAGGCCTGGATCCCACGTACCCAAAAAAAGTTTTAATAGCAAGCTGAAAATTTGTTAATAGCATAATGGTGTCTAGTCGAACAAGTTTTGATGTATGGGAACACTGAAACAGGGGAAGTTTTAATTGTGGAACAGTTTAAAAATTGGGAACGTCAGATTACGAAAACGCCAAATGTATTTTGTAGGACAGAAATTCCAATTGATTTGTTTGTTACCATTTCAATAAATTCTTATGCAAAAATCAGACTGCTATTTATCACCAATATAATTCCTGTCATTTGAAATGTTCTTCGTGTTCCACTCATTAAACTGCCCAGTTGGTGATAAGCACCAGTCTGATTTTGCATAAGAGTTTAATGTAAGGGTAACAAATCAATTGGAAGTTCTGTCCGACAAAATACATGGAACGTTTTCGTAGCCTGATGTTTTAAATTTTTAACCTGTTCCACAAATAAAACTTCCCCTGTTCCAGTGCTCCCATACATCAAATAGGGCTGGATCCCGTGTATGAAAAAAAAAGTTGATTAATAGTAAGCTGAAAATTTGTTAATAGCTTAAGGGTGACCAGTCGGACAAACTTTGATATATGGGAACACTGGAACAGGGGAAGTTTTAATTGAGGAACAGGTTAAAAATTTGGAACGGTCAGACCACGAAAACGTCAAATGTATTTTGTCCGACAGAACTTCCAATTGATTTGTTACCCTTTTATTAAACTCTCGTGCAAAAATCAGACTTCTAATTATCACTTGTCATAATTCCTGTAATTTGACATATTCTACGTGTTCCACTCATTATAGTTCCCATTTGGTAATAAATAGCAGCCTGATTTTTGCATGAGAGTTTAACGAAAGGGTAACAAATCAATTGGAAGTTCTGTCGGACAAAATACATGTGACGTTTTCGTGGTCTGAGCGTTCCAAATTTTTAACCTGTTCCACAATTAAAACTTCCCCTGTTCCAGTGTTCCTATATATCAAAGATTATCCGACTAGACACCCTTAAGCTACTAACAAATTTTCAGCTTGCTATTAATCAACTTTTTTTTTCATACACGAGATCCAGACCTAAAAGTTTGTCCGACTAGACACCGTTAAGCTATTAACAAATTTTCAGCTTGCTATTAATCAACTTTTTTTTCTACGCGGGATCCAGGTCTATAAAGTTAGTATTTATTTTCATTCAAAATATTTGAAATTTGGAAAAAAAACGTTCTCATTTGTACCCTTATGCTTCAAATTTTGCACTTGTTTCTCTTTGCCACTTAAGTATCTTACGAATTTCTTAAATTTTTTAAAATTGAAATAAAAGAAAAATTGCGTAAAAACTAAACGTTTTTTTATGAAAACTTACTTGGTATATTTTGTGGTATTATTTCACTTATTTTGAATACATTTTTAAGGGCTTGATTTGCAAAGATACTAAACAAATCACCAAAAATAATATCCAACACCTTACAGGCAAAGGGATACAAATGAAGTTATACTTGTTTGCCGCAAACTGTTTTTAAATATTTTGTAAGTAGTCAAACTAGAACCTGCGATATGTCGCCACCAGTAGTTTAATTCACCAGTATCTTTTTCCACTAAATTTTTAATACTATCTAGTATTATTTTGAGCACTTAACTCAGTTTACAATATTTTGTCACTTGCACCTCTTAGCATATATAATCCCCTCAATTAATACGGGCGTAATTTGTAATTAAAGTTTATAGAAATCACATTTTCGAAGTCTATAAAAGTGTCATTCGTAAAAACTATTACTCTAGTGACTATTGGAAACTGCTTTCCAGCGTAAGCTAAGCCGAGTAGAGAAACTATATACTCTTGTAGTACTGGTCAGTTTAGACCTTCTTAAATTATCTATAATCTATAAGATAAGAGTAAGCTTCTGCCTTAATCCTTATAGAAAGGTGATTTACAAAATATTTTTTCTCTCTTTGACTCACGTATATTCATAAGATGTGTGCGGTGTCCTTTAGTCGCAAATTTAAAATATCATTAAGGAAATATAATCTGTATTTTATGTAGGTTTTCCTTACAGGAGATTTATAGAAACTGTTTATAAAAGCTTCGAAATAGGGATATAAATTTGCATGTAAATACATATAACGGATTGACAGCTTTTCCCGGTTTAAAATGTAAAACTATATTTGTTCGTAAGGTAGCGTTATTGTACGCTGCCTTGTTTAATGTTCCATATGATTTAAAGCCCATTAACGGCTTAACTCGGAAAAATGTTCAGTATGTAACGTGTCAACTGTTGGTAATAACAGTTGTTGAGGCAAATAAATTACAGCAATTTTTACAAGAATGGCTTTGCTATACTGTTACGTTTCATCGACAGAGAAAAATCCTGTGTTGTTTGTTCTGGGTTTAGTTTATTTACTAATCGATTTCCATATCCGAAACAAAAGCAACAAAAGAAAATAAATTCCTGTTTTCTATCTGATATCTGTTTATATTTATTTTAATGTATAAATTTCACAATTTGTGTTACAAAATTTATAAAATACCGGATTTGTTTATATAGAGAAATATCAAGTTTTATTATATTACACAGTATTTTTCATTTCCTTTACTCCAATGGACAAATGGATGGAATATTCTAAAATTAGCAGATAATTTTTTATCAAAAATGATGTACTGATATAATGAATATTGTATATGAAAGTCGTCTGTAATTTAAACTTCGAATTTTATTAGTATATACGTTATACAAAGATGTCAGAATAGGTAAATTTATTGCAGACTTACAGAATATACCTAGTTGATGATATTCCTGATGAATAAAAGGATGCAGTACGAGGTAAAGCAACCAATATCATAACCAATTAGGTGAATCAATAGAGATTTTGTCTTCGGAAAAATCAAACAAGATAGAACTTTCTGTAATTTCATCAAGAAAAATGTTTAGTGAACAACATATCAAAAAGTTCTGTTCCAGAAGTGGGTGCTCCATTTTTTATTAATCAAATGAACTGCGAAATTAGTTATTTTTTTTTAATAATTCCGAAAATATAAATCCTATAAAAAAACTGACAAGACCATTGAAAAATTCAGAAAATTTTACAAAAAAAACATTATATAAAGATTTTTCTAAAATTAAATCTATAACTTCTATAATTTTTTATTTACAACGCTAAAGTTACCATTCTCACAAACATTGGCGCACTGTAAACTAGCGTTCGGCGAAGTGTATGGTTGAGTTATTTTAATATAATTCTTTAACTAATGGATCGAATTAAATTTTAATATTTGGAAATAAAAGAAGAAAAATTAAGCTATCTTATGGTTGTAATAAGAAGAAATAAAAAGTAAGAGCCGAAACGGTGTAGGCCGAAAATGAGATTTACCTGAATTTTGCTTATAGTCCAGGGCGCATCTGTTTTGAGATGGACGTTGAGAGGTGACTCAAATTTTTTTGCAGAAA
Organism: Diabrotica virgifera virgifera; assembly: GCF_917563875.1. NCBI lineage: Eukaryota > Metazoa > Arthropoda > Insecta > Coleoptera > Chrysomelidae > Diabrotica > Diabrotica virgifera. The sequence continues at coordinate 181,585,523 of NC_065448.1, read as the reverse complement.
TTGCTTGAAAATAAATCAAATAATAATATTTAAGTTATCCTCCCTCTCAAAAAGGTCCGGAACATTGTTTAAATAATCAAAATGTCAAGAATTGAAGGAAAAATTCGATTTTTTTTTCGTTTTTTGATTATAACTTTAAAAGTATTCATTTCCGAGAAAAGTTGTACTGACATAAAAGTTGCGTAATTAAATTTCCTAATTTTTTTAAAGAATTTAAAAAATAGTCACCATAGTAGCAAAATAGCAATAAATGCGAAAAAACTATACAAAAATAAGTATCCGCATTTTAGGTTTTTCAACCATTTATGCTACACTTAGGACCTTCATATTTCACCCAGAAAAACTTAATGATACAATAAAACAATATTGTAAATTTCATTAAGATCGGTTTATTAAATTTTGCAAGATAAATTTTGCAATCCAGATTTCGCAAAAAAAAATTCATTTTTTCAAAATGTTACAGGACTGAAAATAAAGCAGATAGCAAGTTGATTTTTTTTTCTTATAGAAGTGTACTGTACCTTTCAGTTGCAATTTTCAACATTAAAATCGATTAATTACCACGGCGTCAGAAAATTTTTGAAATAAACAATAATTTTTGGTGCTACGCGCAGGACAGCGGTGATCGATTCACACAAGTTGATTTCCACCAAAATTTCTTCCAATCATTATCTAATATATTATTATCTTACTCTATATTTTGTTGTATTTTAATATTTTAATTCAACAAAAATCAAACTAATTTTATTATTGTTTGTGAAATATTGTTTAAACAATTGCATATGTTTAAAAATAATAAACTTTTATTATTTAAGTTAAAATATATGAACAAAGAAAGTTTTTGCTAATAAAAGTGTTATTTCAAAGGATAGAGTATGTGTTTTTATTTTGCAATAAACAAATTTATTTATTTATATCGAAATGTAATAAAAATTAAAATGTATCAATCATTATCAAAGGTCATTGGAATGCCCAATCAGAGCAAACTATTCGCTGTCCTGCGCGTAGCACCAATAATTAATGTTTATTTAAAAAAATTCCTGACGCCGTGGTGTTAATCCATTTTAATTTTGCAAAATTGCAAATGAAATGTACGGTACACTTCTATAAGCAAAAACATTTTCAACTTGCTATCTGCTTTATTTTCAATCCTGTAACATTTTGAAAAAATGAATTTTTTTTACGAAAGCTGGATTGCAAAATTTATTTTGCAAAATCTATTAAACCGATCTTAATGAAATTTAAAGTATTGTTTTACTATATCATAAAGTTTCTCATGGTGATACATGAAGGTCCCAAGTGTAGCATAAATGGTTGAAAAACGTAAAATACGAATACTTGTTTTGGTATGTTTTTTTCACAATTATTGCTATTTTGCATCAAGTGTGACTATTTTTTAAATTTTTAACCAATTCTATATTGTAGGAAATTTAATTATGCAACTTTTATGTCAGTACAACTTTTCTCGGAAGTGAATACTTTTAAAGTTATAATCAAAAAACCAAGAAAAAAATCGAATTTTTCCGTAATTTGTTGACATTTTGATTATTTAAACAATGTTCCGGACCTTTTTGAGAGGGAGGATAACTAAAATATTATTATCTAATTTATTTTCAAGCAATTTCTGCAAAAACATTTGAGTCACCTCTCAACGCCCAAATGTACTAATATTTTTACAGATGTGCCCTGGTGTATTATTTAAAAATGTGTAACTAATACAATTTTACCTATAAATCTCTCAAATTTGCACAACTTACCTTCGAAACATCATACTAAATATTATTTTATTAAAAAAAATCTCAAAAATTTAATTCAAATGATGCGACGACGTCTCAAAAAATGTAATTTTTAGAAACTTCGTAGTTTTACAGAATTATTACCATTTTAAGACGGTATTGCTCAAGTTTGAACAGACTTATTACAATTTTGTAGGTGTTTCTTTAAAGCTTAGGATGCAATCTTTAAAATGCACTTAATTATTTTATTTTAGAGATGATATAAACAATTTTGTTTTGAGAAAATTAAGAAATATAAAAAAATGTAATACAAAAACCAAAAATTACCAGCTAAAAACATGTTTATACAAAGTGATCAAAATTTTTTTGTAAAACTTATCTAAAATACATTTAACAATAAGCTTTAACAATAATAAATATTTAATATTTTTTTTATCTCTTATACTCTTATACTATAAAAAATCAAAGCATGTGATCTGTCTTTAAAAAGACAACCAAATGCAACGATGACAGTAAAATTCTCGCATTAGAGATTCCGTTATTGATATGGTGTACTAATAATATCTACCTATTTTCAACAAAATAATGAACTCTATAAACAAAGTTTTGGTCTAGCAATGGGCTTTTCTTTATCTCCATTATTGGCTAATATATTTATGGAGGATTTCGAAACTAATATCATTTCTAAACAAAATTTAAAACCCACAGTATGGCGGAGATATGTAGATGATGTGTTTTCAATATGGCCTTATAGATCAGAATTGTTGGATACATCCCTGAATATTATAAACGATCAAGAAGAGACAATAAAATTTACAATGGAAAAGGAATACAATAACACTTTGCCTTTCCTCGATGTTTTAGTCTCAAAGAAGGATACTGGATATGAGATTCAAGTGTATAGAAAACCAGCACACACCAACAGATATCTTAATTACAAATCAAATCACAACATCAACGTTAAAAAGGGAATCATTAAGTCCTTATATGATAGAGCCAAAATTACTTGTTATAACGAAAATTAATTTTTAGAAAAAAAAAATTGTAAACATCTGTTTTATTAAAAAATAATTATCCTTTATGGTTTATAATTAAGGAATTGCCAAGATTGGATCGAATGGAACAGAACAACTTAAAACGGGATTCTACAACTTTCACAAGAAATAGTACGAGGAAAATATCAATACCATATATAAAAGGGCTATCCGAGAAACTTAAAACAATAGGAAATAAATCCAACATTTCAACAACATTCAAAACAACAGACACATTGAGATCTATTCTATCTAAAACTAATCCTAACAATGAACAAGAAAGACCAAAGAATTACATTTATAAAGTACGTTGTAAATGCAAACTATTTTATTTAGGTGAAACATCAAGACCATTAAACGTTAGAATAAGTGAACATCAGTCTCATATTAAAAATAAAGGATTTGATAGATCTCAAATATGTCAACACGCATGGGATAATGAACATAGAGTTCAGTGGAGAGATACAGGCATAGTCCTGAAATAATCAGAGAGTAAAAAGAGAAAAATCAAAGAAGCGGCTCTAATTATGCTAAATGAAACCAATTGTGTCGCAAATTCCTCGGTAGAATGCAGTAGGATGTGGTTACCCATACTGAAAAAAGAAGTCAATAGAAAGAAAATACCACGATTAGTAAGTCAATAACATATCGAGTTAGTACAAATTTTATATTTTAGTATTACTGACTGTATATCTATGTATTATTAATATTATTTATAATTTAAACATATTAAACTCAGAATTTGGTATTAGTTTTTTGAAAGTAAATTAAATGTAAGACCAAATACTTACGATGTCGGGATAGTATCACGAGGTTTTTTCCTGGTTTTCCCTCGTGATTTACTATGGAATCTCTAACGCGAGAATTTTACTGTCATCGTTGCATTTGGTTTTTTAAAGACAGATCACATGCTATGATTTTTTTGTGATGGATATTCTTGAGTTGGGATTGATTTCATGTAATCGAATGAACTATCTTTTAGTAAACTATCCCAGGAACGCAACTCATAAATATTGGCGATATCATTTTAAAGTCTTCTACTTTAAAATGTATAATATACGTCTGGATTGCCAATATAAATTAGTCAGATTAAATAAATTGTTAGAAGAATTTTTTTACTTAGCAACAACATTTTTGTTTATCTTAGGAGTATTTTGTATTTTGACAACGAAACCCGATTTGGGCTTCGAAACGTTAATAAAATAATTTTTTTTGGAAAATTGTGGCTTCTTCCCATTAAAAATAGTTGATTATAATATAATCTAGTATTAAATATATTATAACTATTAAAAATAGTTGATTATAATACCACAAGGAAATAGCTTCAGAACAACAATAAATTTTGATATTCTGGAATACTTATAAAGGTACTTTACTATTTAACAAAATTCATATTTTTGACATACCTCGTATAAAATTTGATATCTGATGGATGAGTTTTAGATTTTTGACTATTTAGAGCATTTTATGAAGAATAACTCCTTTTCGTTAAATTGATAATAAAAAAGTTTCAGATATGGTCCCTAGCTACGCAGACATACTTATAATGTACAAGAACTTCTGTATAAAAATATTCAAATTGTAATGCCATATTCGGATTCAGCATAATCAAAAACAAAACAGAAACAGTAAAATGATGAATTAAGCGATATTTTTAGTATTTATACAAAATAATTGTATTGTTTTAACAATTAATAAACAATTAGCGGCAAAATCTGTGAGTAGAACTTCTTATTTTAACATGTATATAAACTAACAAAAAAAGTTTAAGAAAAATATAGGCTTGTTTGAATTTTTCCGAAATAATGCCTGATTTCGTTCTACAGTGATGAGCGAGCTAATAGCTGACAGAATAACGCAAAAGATGGAAAACATAATTCATTGCGAAGTAAAGAGAGATGAAACGGGTGGAGTTGGAATTTATCGGTATAAACGTATAAATTAACATTACATTACACAGTTTCCCACCCTTAGAGTCTGTGACGGGAGTATTTTATAAAATTCTTCTGTCACAGTGACAGTGGTCAGATTCCTTTGATACGTCTAAAGGTGGGAGACTATGTAAGGCAATGTTAATTTATACCAATAATTTCCACCTTACTAGTTTCATTTCTCTTTACTTCGCAATGTATTATGTTTTCTATCTTTTAAGTTATTCTGTTTCTGCTGGGTATTAGCGCGCTCATCACTGTATACGATCCCTAACAACTATAAATGTTGGAACAAGCAGTTATTTTACAAATAAAATGCCAATTTACCGAAATTCTTTTATTTAATTTTTGTTAATATGTAATTGTAGATATGCAATTAACAACTTATTGTAACTAGAAATATTTTTACCATTTAATTATATATTTTATGTCGATTACTATTTCATTATTTGTTAGATAATCAAAAAATGCTGACAACTAAATATTGGAACAAGCGGTTTTTAACAAATTAAAACAAAAATTAATAAGGCGTAACGTCGCTCTTAGCTTGAATACCAGCCTGAACTCTATTAGGCATTGTATCAACTAGGCCTTCAGAGATCACAGTAGTGAAACTATCCCATATTTCTTGCAATTTAGTACGTAGTTGTGGCAAAGTACGCTGAGGGTTATTTCTTAGGCGTTGTTTCATTTTGCGCCAAAGTGTTTTTATTGGATTAAAGTCCGGGCTACTAGAAGGATGTGACAAAAACTTTAATGTCATGTTCTCCCATCCATTTTTTGGTAGATTTAGCCGTATGCATGAGACTACGTCCTGTTAAAGATAAAATCTCCGGATGGATATAACGTTGCCGCACTTGGTAAAAACAAATGTTCTAAGATATCTTGATATTTGGCTGCGTTTACTATGCCTTCAATAAAATGTAAAGTTCCCACCCCTTTGGCCGACATACAACCCCACACCGTGATAGCCTGTGGAAACTTTACAGTCCTTTTGAGACGATCTTTATAGAATGTATCTGTCTTTTCCCTAATCACACGCTTTCGGTAATCTCCCACACAGACATAAAATTTGCTTTCGTCGCTATAGATAACTTTGTCCCAGTCAAGTTTGGTCCACGAAAGTTTAGATTTAACCCAAATATAACGATTCCTTTTCTGAGTTTCCGTCAACAATGGTTTTTCTTTGGCCTATTCAAATAAATAAAAAAATACAAAATTTATATCGCTAATAAGAACCTATCAAACATACCTTATAAAAAACTAAGACCGCTTTTGTGGATATATTTGCGACAGCATTCTCTGGAAACATTCCTCTCAGTTTCTTTATTCCATCTAGCAGTTACTTCTCGTAGTGTGTTTCTTCTTCCCGACTTAGGTACATATTCTGATTAAATGTCTGACACTCCTTTGAGAAACAGCTTTTGGACGGCCTGAGCTTTTGCCGTGAACATCAATACTGGCAGTTTCACCATATTTCTTAATTATATTAAACACAGTAGTTGTTGCTACCGTTAATTCACTAAAAATTTCACACATTGTTTTCCCCTTGTGGTACTGATGAATAATAATTTCTCGCACTTTTGGATCAGTAGGTTTTCCACGTGCCATTATTGTATTTTATTGATAATAAAACTAACAGTTGTTAATTTATTCAAACTCAAATGACGCGTTATAATTATTGTTGACAACAAACTAGCTACTCTTATGTTTGATTTCAAAGCCTTCTTTTCGTCAAGATTATAAAACTTCACTCGTTTTTCGCTAAGCACGCTAAAACGCAAGGAAAATTTAAAATGTTCCAATATTTAGTTGTCAGCAGTTTTCGATTATTAAACATTTAATTGAACATTATTCAACATAAAACATATAATTAAACCGTAGGAATAATTCCATACATAATAAAAATGTTGCTAATTTCATATTTACATTTTAAACAAATTTAAATAAAAGAATTTTGGTAAATTGGCATTTTATTCGCCACATAACTGCTTGTTCCAACATATAGTTGTTAGGGCTCGTATAGTCCAAGTAAGCGTACGTTCAGAGTGGACGAGCAAAGAGCAAAGAGCAAAGAGCAAAGAGCAACGAGCAAAGAGCAAAGAGCAAAGAGCAAAAAGTGCACGTTCAGAGTGGACGAGCAAAGAGCAAAGAGCAAAGAAGTGCTAATAGCGGGTAGTTACGCTAGACGAGAGTTTAGTTCTTTTCCACTAGGCAGTATGGATAGGAGCGGTAGGATATTTGCTCTTTACTCTCACAGTAGTCCATGTAGTGAGACCGCTCCCGTCTGAAAAAATTTCCGATTCGGTCTCTTTGTGGATTCCTATTTAAAAATATTTTAAAATTTCCTTTAAACAAATCTGAAGGGTGCCGGGCGGAATTTTTGGGCAGAAATTGTTTAAACAATTTTTTTTAAACAAATACAAAAGATCACGTTTTTTTGATCTGGAACATATATTTTTAAGTTTTGTGGGTCATTCTAAACAACAAAGGTATCTACTAAATGTTCTCGAAAATTGATAGTTTTCGAGATATAGGCAATTTAAAATCTAAAAAATGCGAAAATACGCATTTTCGAGGCCTAAAAACTCATATTTAAATTAGTATTTTTGAGGTTGCCAGATACTTAAATTGAAGTTTAAACATTGAGCCTCAAGACTCTGAAGAGTGATCGCGTCTAACCTTAATTTATACCGTTGTTTTTTAATTGTTAAATATGCGTATTTATCCGATTTTTTGCCGGTGTGGCGCGCTCTATTTCAAAAATCTCCTATTTTCCTCCGAAAATTATTTTTTCTAGATTGTTTGGGATTTTCTAAATAAAATAAGTTTCTTGACATTTTTCTCAAAAGTTAACAGTTTTAAAGTTATAAGCGATTTAAAATCGAAAAATGAGTTTTTTATTAACTTATAACTTTAAAACTATTAACTTTTGAGAAAAATGTCAAGAAACTTATTCTATTTAGAATATCCCAAAAAATCTAGAAAAAATAATTTTTGGAGGAAATAGGAGATTTTTGAAATAGAGCGCGCCGCACCGGCAAAAAAATCTGATAAACACGCATATTTAACAATTAAAAAACAACGGTATAAATTAAGGTTAGACGCGATCACTCTTCAGAATCGAAGCTGAATGTTTAATCATCAATTTAAGTATCTGGTAACCTCAAAAATACTAATTGAAATATGAATTTTTAAGCCTCGAAAATGCGTATTTTCGCATTTTTCAGATTTTAAATCGCCTATAACTCGAACACTATTAATTTTTGGGAAAAATTACAAGATACCTTTTTTGTTTAGAATAACCCAAAAACCCTAAAAATATATAATAATAAAAATGCGAATGGTATACATTTTTATTTTATAGTCGTATTACTCCGTAGAGTAAGTGCACACCTACATTGGATCCGATTTTCTCCGATCAGATCAGATCAGATCAGATCAGATCAGATCCGATCCGATCCGACAGGCGGTGCCTACATAGGGCTTTTCATTCACAGTCATTTGTTTCGAGCTTCTGTCATGTGTCACATAATAATAATTTATCTACGTCATACGTTATTGGTATATAAACAATACAAACCAAAGACGTATGGCGTAGATATATCAATATTATGTGACACATGACAGAAGCTCGAAACAAATGACAGTCGATGAAAAGCCCTATTGGATCCGTCTTTCTCCGATCAGATCAGATCCGATCAGACCGGTTTTCCGGCGAGGGTGCCTACATTGGTTCAGTAATCTTCCGCCCACCGACCACCGACAATAAGTTGCCATGAAGTGTTGAGATGATGACATTGAATATATTTAAACATGTTAGCTTGCAACCCCCAACTTGCAACCAACTTGCAACCAGTTTGCAACCAGTTTGCAACCAACTTGCAACCAGTTTGCAACCAGTTTGCAACCAGTTTGCAACCAACTTGCAACCAATTTGCAACCAACTTGCAACCAACTTGCCACTAAAATTGCAACTCAACTTGCAACCAATCGGAATGAAACCAAACACTTCTCGATGAGAATAGGAGAAGCTACTCCCGACGTCGGTCGGCCGATATCGGATCTGATCTGATCTGATCGGATCGGAGAAAAACGGATCCAATGTAGGCACTCCCATTTAATACTATGGGTTTATTTTTTATTCCGACGTCGGCCGACGTCGGATCTGATCTGATCTGATCGGATCGGAGAAAAACGGATCCGATGTAGGCACCCCCATTTAATACTATGGGTTTATTTTCTATTCTGACGTCGGCCGACGTCGGATCTGATCTGATCGGAGAAAATCGGATCCAATGTAGGTGCGGCCTAACTAGATGCATTTTTCCGTTGGAACTTTACCAGCTGCAGACGGGGGATGTGAATTGCATAGTGTAGAATTCCTTCCCTCTCGTCTTCACTGCAGCATCCATTTGACTTGCAAATTGTAGAAGTCTTGGAGGTGTCACCAGGAAAGTGTACCAATAAGTTTTCAATTTAAAAATCTTTTAGTAATATTTTTAATATTTTCAATATTAATAATTTACTATTAGGATTGAAAACTACTTCGTCTAAAAATATATGTTCCGGAGCAAAAAAACGTGATCTTTTGTATTTGTTTAAAAATAGTTATTTATGAAACAGTTATGCTTTTTGCGAACGCACGCGATATTTAGAGCACGAGCGACAGCGGAGCGAGTGCTATACATCGCGTAAGTTCGCAAAAAGTACTTCATGCACAGTTTCATACAATATTTTATCTACTCTACCATAAACAAATAAAAAAACTGTAACTCTTCGTCACTGGAATTCATTTCTATTCTACAATTTTTAGAACTTTGACATTTAAAAATTCTAACTTCTTTCAAACCACAAAACTGTAAAAACTTTTGTCGTAATTTATTGCTCATTATCTCATCACCATAACAACGCCAAAGTTAAGGATATTTGATTATATGAAAGTGTGTTAAAAACAGTGCGAAAAAGTAAGTCCCATTTAAAATACATTGTTACTTCACGCTCACTTTAAACACTTCACGCACTGCTATCTATAATGACAGTTTTCACAAACTAAAAACTTACACATAATATAACATAGAGTAGATAAAATTGTTTAAACAATTTCTGCCCAAAAATTCCGCCCGGTGCTCTTCAGATTTGTTTAAAGGGGACATTTTTGAATAGGAATTGACAAAGAAACCGAATGAAAAATTTTTCAGACGGGAGCGGTCTCACTACATGGACCAAAGAAATCAAACTTGTTTGGTTTCGCCGCTTTGCTCTTTGCTAGCACTCTGTGCACCTCCGTTTGCCAGTATGAGTTTGATTTCTCCGCTTTGCTCTTTGCTCTTTGCTCTTTGCTCTTTGCTCGTCCACTCTGAACGTACGCTAATGAAGCTTAAAATAGGACAAAACCTCGCAATTTTTACAGAATGGATCTATTTGCTTGAAAATTTGAAAATAAGTAGTGGATGTGGATAGTACAAGGATCAAAATCTATATCAGGCCGAAAGGCGCTTTTACCATGGGGGTGGTTGCCACCCCATCTCGGAGGTGGAAATTTTTAATTTTATTTTGGCCGCAAAAGTTGGTAAACACATTCATTCTAAGCAAAAAACGTTCTATACATTTTTTTTTGTAAAAGTAATAGTTTTCGATTTATTCGCTATCGAAAGTGTTGGTTTAAATCGAAAAAATCATTGTATTTAGTCAGTTTTCTGCCAATAACTCAAAAAGCTTTCGTCCTATCGAAACGAGTTTGCTTAACAAAAATGTACCTTTTGAAAAAATAAACAAAACCGTTTTTTATGATTTGCTTTAAGACCAATAGTAATCGAGCTATACTTTATTATATGTTAGCTTTTCTTCGTAAAATGCTAAATATTGTAGTTTCAAAGTCAGAAGACGGGAAAACTATGCATTTTTCGAGATAACTTGTTCAAGCTAATTTAAAGTATTTCAAAATGCCTATCTCCAGAAATAAAAAAATAGTCCCTAGCTCAAAAATTAAGTGACTTATAGTAAAAAGAATGTTAGTCCCTATTTTTTTCAGCGAATAATGATTGGAAACTTCCGCCTACCCTTTACCCTAATTAAAATTGGTCATTAACCTTAATTGGTCTTCTTAATTTATGTATTATTAATAGGTTCTTGAGATTTAGCCGGCTTAGAATGATTAGTTGTTTAAAAAAATTTAGTTAAAAGCGAATAACGAATTTTTGTAGTTTGGTAAAAAATTCCCTTATCTTCAGAATAAAAAGATTAGCATCAGAGATACGAAAAAATGTTTAAATATAAAATTGTAGCTTATTTAATTCCCAAGAACTTTGGTTTGCAAAAAATTGTTCTACAGTAAAAATTGAGTGAGCTATTGAAAATTAAAACTTGTAATAGCATGCAAAAACCACCTTTACCGGCCCATTTTAAGTCACCTCTTTTTGCGAATGAGGATTTTAGAAGGATTTAATATTAATAGCCTTATAGGTCCTGTAAAAATCTACAAAATTCTTTTTAACAAATTTTCTAGGATAAAAAATAAAAAAGTTACGGTTAAAAAATCAATATATTTTTTTGAAAAAAAAGGAGATATGCAATTGGAAGCATATTATTATAAGTTAGCGGTGTTCTTAGCCATCGGCCTTATCCATTCTTCTTTTTTTTTATTATAATAACGCATCGACAACGCAGGGATATTAGCGCATTTATGGTAGGGGAGCCCAAGCGGGGATTTTTGCAGTTACTCGAGCGCGTCAGATTATCATATGGGGAGAAACGTGGTACCCTGCAGATGTACCTCTACCATATATTGGCTCTTAACACAGGGGAGTTCGTTAAGGGGGGCCCGAAAAAAAAATCTATCCTTAAAAATACTCGAAATTGTCAGATTAAGATAAGGTAAGTTAAGTACATGCAAAACAGTGTATATTTAAAAAATCTGACGATTTGAGCGGGGCGTAAGGGAATTGGTGAGTCACAAAGTTTCACAAGAAAAAGGCGAATATTTCGCGAAGTGAAAGTTAGATCGAAAAACTAAAAACTACACGTTCAATATTTTTCAAAAATCTATCGATAGATACCAAACACGACCCCTCGCAGAGAGGGGTGGGGGGTAAATTTTAAATTTTAAATACAAATCCCGCGATATTTAGTAAAATAAACATCAGATCGAAAAACTGCAAAATACACTTATTTAATATTTTTGAAAAATATATCGAATGGTACCAAACGCGACCCCCCACGGAGATGGGGTGGGGGGTTACTTTAAAATCTTAAATGGGAGCCCCCATTTTTTATTGCAGATTTGAATTCTCTGCATAAAAATAAGTAACTTTTATTCGAAACATTTTTCGAATTATGGATAGATGGCGCTATATTCGGAAGAAACGATTAATGGAAATGGAAAATTAAATTAAAAAATGGCAAGCGCCTGCTAAAATGGAAAATTTTACTTAACTTTTTTTGGTTTTAGGACCTAATAATCACAACCCAATAGGTCCCCAAAGCGCTCGAGTGACTGCACATGTAGCATACTTTGCTCCCCTACCATTAGGTTAATGTAACAATAATTTATATAAACAAAGTATTGTTATGATCTGCTTTCTATTACTTTTATAATAATTATTATTTATTTGATCAATTATATAATTAACGCAAATCATACATAAAAATATTAAGAAACAATCTCAGGGTGTCTTTTGTCAAAAAAAAATTAATTAAATTCTCTTAGGTTATACTTTTCCTTTCTCGTGGCTTCAGTATCTCTTAGTTGATCCTTATCGGGATAAAATAGGAAAAGGAAATAAATACAAAAATCATAAATAAACACATACAAATACTTTTTCGTACTTCCGGGCCTAAAGTGACAACTTCACTCCCTTGTGACAGGTACTAAAGTGTCACATTTAATCCCTCCGGGATTAAATATTGACGAAACTCCCGGAACGATTAAATCACAAACAAACGAATTTAAGGGATATTTTATTGAAAAATATAATTAATTAGAATGGTAATTAACGTTAATATTCAAATTAATATTGTGACAGTTCGTCATATTGACCAGTCTTTCCTGGGTTAATGCAGCAGGTAACTGACGAGTAACAGATAGGTCCTTTTCATATTGAACTGGTGTTTGTTTCGAAGATCCTGCGGAAACAGGAAGCGAGAATGAGGACTGTGGCATAACTATAGTGGACGAATCGGCGACTTGACCAAATATTTTATCTGAAATTTTTTGTTTATTTTTAATAGACGATTCAATATATCCCTCGGCCACGTTGGAGGATTTCCATCCTCCATGTCTCTTCAGCACGTCTATTGTTGCTCCCGAATCAGCTAACAAAGACGCAGATGTGCGTCTAAAACAATGTCCCGTATAAGACGTCGCATTTTCTAATTTCAAGAAAGCTGCTATTTGCCGTGGAATTGTACCAAACATGTTTTTTCCTACTACTCGCGTAGTACATTCTTTGTTGATGTATTGAACAAAAAATTTTGAATGAGTTGTCCCTGTCTTTCGCAATGCCACATATTTCCGAAATATCGCCACAAAACTGATGGCACTGTTTTCTGAATTTTTGATCACAAAATTTCGGTCAATTTTATTTTTGGTGTTTCTAATCGCAATTAGGAAGGAATCGCCCAAATCTCTCACATCGTCGATTTCTAAATCAACCAACTCTTTTCCACGACAAGCTCCCGCAACGCCCAAAATAAGTGCAACCTACAAAAAAATTGATTTCTTAAAATTTCTGAATATAAACAAATTTCCAAATTTACCTTAAGCATTAAATATTTATCATCCGGAGCCTCCCGTAAGAACTGATCTACCTGCTCAGACGTGAGAATTCTTGACTTCTTTGGCTTAAATCCCTCATTTCTTCTCTTCAAAAAAGCTAATAATTTTGGAAATTTACTTATATCAATATCTTCTCTAATGTTAATAACCGATTTCAGCATTGAGTAATGTGCCCAGAGAGTTGAGGCACAAACCGCTTTTGATTTATCATCGAAGTAGACTAACAGCGCATTTTCAGTAGGTTGTCTCACATTTTTTAAGCGGCACCACTTTTTAAAAGCATCGTACTGCTGCTCGTATAGTTTTCTAGATTTCGGTGGTAACAATTCTTCACCTACTTCGGCTGCTCTTTTATCAATATCAGATACACCTTCTTCACTCATGATACCAATAATTATCAATAACAATGTTTCTTTACAATGACACTAGTAATGACAATGTTTCTAAATTATAACTGTCACAACGCAATGTTACTATGGTAACTTATTTTAAAGACAGTTTATTAAATGAGTTGAAGAGAGAAAAAACTGATTGAAATTATTGAAATAATTAATAAAATCATACCGGAAGTACGAAAAGTATCGTATATACCTTGCGACTGAAGTACATTTAATCCTTCAGGTAAATTATGGCCCTCCCTGCGGTCGGGCCATAAACTTTACCTTCAGGATTAAATGTACTACTTCAGTCCCGCGGTATATAATGTACTATTATTATCAAAAGCAATGCTCTATAAATTTATCAATTAAATCCTGTGGGCATAACTGTCCAAAAGAATCTTTTACCATGTAAATTAATCTAATTCAAACAAATATTTATCGCTTTGTTCTTGATACTCTTAATAAACCCAGCTAAACAAACAAATTTGGTATTCGCAAAATTACTTATACTTCCTATTAAATTTTTGAAATGTTGGAATCTTAAATTCATATGCTTTTACGTAAAAAAATTAACTTCTGATTATAAAAAAAAATCTATCACATAGGTTATTGGCTGACCTTCTTGATTCACACACAATGATGTCTCCTCTTGACTTAAACAGCTCCTCCTTGTTGATTATGTTAGGCTACCAATCAAAGCCCTCTCCGTTCTCAGCAAACAATCCAGCAGAATACCAGCAACTATTTCTCCAAAAACACAAGCCAGGCCTCTTTTTGCCAGCACTCGTTCAATCAACTCCAAAACTCTCTCCTCTCTTTCTCTCAGCAATAATCTCCTGAGACCCAAGTATCGTTTTTACTTGGTGTGACAAATAATTTTAATAATGACAATTCTTGTAACTTACTCTCTTGAACTTTACAGAATCAAAGAGGTATTTCTTCTCGATTTGATTTGTCTCTCGTTCCACTTTTCAGCTACTCTCACTATCAAAACAAAACACTAGTACTTGCTTCTGAACTACTCACGAAAAATTTTTACTGCTCCTTTCGGATGCCGGTAACACAATAATCCCTCTTTCCAAAACTATCTGAAAATTCAACCTTCTCTCCTTCCCATTCCAAATTGCCAAATCAATCAGAGACATTTTTTCTTCCCCACTCTTTTTTTTCATTCGAAAAACCCACTCATATTTTCAAAATTATTCCTACCATCATAATAATTACTTTCGGGAAATTCTACAAAGTTTACTCGGGGTTTAAACAAAAAGAGATTAAAATTCCAAACTTTCTTTGCCTTAATTTTCTAAGAACTAATTACCTATGGATTCTACCTTTCCCGTAATAAACAATCGGTTTAAAATAATAGTCCTAAATAACTTTAACTTCACTTTTATTTACAAAAATGTTTTTAATATTCTTCATGGAAAAATGCCTTAAGGAGAAACCACCTTGCGTGAAAGCTAACTTCTAATAAATATTTACAAATCAATATACAGGGTATATCAAATTTATGTGCCCGCGTTATATTAAAAAAATTAAAATTTTTATTCTCTCTTTGATTGATAAATTGAAACACAATAGTATATAAATAAGTTAATAATGATATGTGTGTTACAATATGGGTTTTAGATCTTTTGAAGTATTTGGCAGTCTTTAAGGTACGAAAATATTTTTTTAGTATGTGTATTTTCTTCTAGGGCATCTTTTAGGGAGTCGGGTATGTTATACTTCCGTCGTTCACTGTTATATTTAGGACACTGTATTAAAAAATGTTTTACCGTTAGTTCACTGTTGCACACTTCACACACTGATTTATTTTTGCGTTGTAGTAAATAGTCCTGATAAGTCTTGTATGGCCGATACGGAGACGGGTAAGTATCACTTGTTCGCTTCTGTCTTTTATTTTTGGTTTCCAAAGATGTGGGTGTTTGTTGACTTCGTATAGCCTTGATGGGATGTTGTTCCAATTGTCTGTTGCCATTTTTGAATTATTTTTTGTTTTAAGAGTGGTTTTAAATCGGTATGTACCAATTTGTTACTTTCTTCGGACATAGGGTTAGTTGAGGCAATTTTAGCTAATTTATCTACTACTTCATTACCTTCAATTCCGACATGAGAAGGCACCCATAAAAAGTGAGCTTGGATGTGCTTATTTCAAATGTTTTTAATCTTTTTTAATCAGAAGTAGTAGGGGATTGTCACAATATAATTGAGTTAGTGTGGATAACAGACTTAGAGAATCTGTGATTATTATGCACTTTTCTCTGTTTTTGTTTTTATTAACGATTAGTGCTTTTAGGATTGCGAATAATTCAGCCGAAAAAATGGTGGTAGTTGACGGCAACTTGAAACTTACTGCGGAGTCTTCGGTATAAATTGCCGCTCCAACTCTGCCTTCATTTTTTGACGCATCGGTATATACGTTGTAGGTACTGCCATATCTATTTAATAGTTTATGAAATTTTTGTTTTATGGCGATCTTCTTTATTTATCTATTATTAATAGATTCCAGAGGTTTGACTGGCTTAGAATGATTAGTTTTTAAAAAATGGAGTTAAAACGAATAACGAATTTTTGTAGTTTGGTAAAAAATGCCTTTTTCTTCAGAATAGAAAGATTATCATCAAAGATATGAAAAAATATTTAAATATAAAATTGTAGCTTATTTAATTCCCAAGAACTTGGATTGCAAAACTTTTTTCTACGGCAAAAATTGAGTGAATAGTAAATGAGTATAATACCGAAAAACATTGATTTTTTCGATATAAAACTCACACTTTCGATAGCGAATAAATCAAAAACTATTAATTTCTTCAAAAACATGTGTAGAACATTTTTTGCTTAAAATGAATATTTTTATCAACTTTGGCAGTCAAAATATAATAAAAAATTTCCACCCTCAAAATGGGGTGGCAACCACCCCCATGGTAAAAGCGCCTTTCAGTATCATATATGTTTTGATCCTTGGACTATCCACTACTTATTCTCAAATTTTCAAGCAAATCGATATATTCTGTAAAAATTGCGAGGTGATAAGCTTCGGTTCCTGGACTAATATTGACTCCCCTATTTTGTGAACCACACTACAGTCAACAAACCAAACCACTTTAACTTGTTTGAAAAAACACGCAAGTTTTTGAAATCAAATCCAGATTTATACATTCTACAATCAGACAAAGGTGAGTCTACTGTCGCCATGGATAAATCAGAGTATATGATTAAACCCAAGCTGAGGCTACAGGATTCTTCTACGTGCAGCAAATTAATCACCAATCCAACGGTAAGAAAAAAACTAAATACAATATTATCATTAAGAATCTCAAATCCATAGGTGAGATAGATTCTAAGGTAGCAAAACAATTATTGATGATTTACAACTCGATGTTTCCAAAGTAATAATGTATAACAAAAGTTCAAAAGCAATATTCCTCTTCGCCCTATCCTTGGCTCAATCAACTCAACGACTTACAACCTCTTCAAATACTTGTCTAACATCTTAATTGTTACTTTTGAAGATCAAACTAACTACAATCTAAAAGGTACATTTATGTTTGTCGAACATATTAAGCATGTTACAATTCCTGAAACATATGTACTTATATTCCTAATGAGGTACCGCTTTTCACGAACATTTCCTTTAACTTGGCCATTAAAAGTTTAAAACAAAATTTTCACTTAGTGGAACCAAATACCACACAAAAGTTATGTAGAATAATTTGTTCAGGCTGATCGTCTCTTTGTTTTTCTTCTAATATATACTTTTCATGTGTTGGAATTGTTTACTTGTAAATCTTTAACACTTTCACGGACTCTCCGATCAGCCCCATTCCAGCCAACATAGTTTTAGGTCATCTGGGTGTAACCTGTCCGGAGTAACCTAGTTGAGTCCCAGAATTTATAATCCGTATTTCTAATAGCCGAGTTGAGTCCCGAAGATGGGTAAATTGAGTCCCGTGTCTACCTGGGGCTTAGTCGGTGTACGTAATGATTTCTAGGAATTAGAAAACAATAATTTATTTTAGAGCATATCATTTTATTACAAAAATGTATACCTACAGTATTTACAAAAAGCAATATAAGCTAGAATTACATGCTAATTCATTAATAATAATAATATCGTATGGCATTTTTGCCGGGGAGAACCTTTCGGATAGTTCCAGCGCCAATTACATCTTTAACCCTGTTTCAAGTAACTAGTGTCGATGTACACTAGCACAGGGGGACCGACAGCTTAACGTACTCTCCGAGGCACGGTGAGACGGCTCGTGTCATTATTGGAAATGAAAATGGTTTGTCTTTGGCAGGGATCGAACCCACGTACACTGGCGTAGGAGGCCAGCGATTATGCCGTTACTCCACAACCGCTCGCTAATTCATTTACTTAACTATTCTAAATTTTTCACCTACACTTTTGAGGTAATCAAATTTTGATATTAATCTATTATTTACTTTTAAAATTTGTTCATCTACAAATTTTTTTGATGTAAGGGTTTGTGCAGAATATTTTTTTTTACTTTTTTTGTACACTTCTAATTTTAACATACGTTTCACTTTGAAAGTCTATAAAAACTGTTAAAAATTGAAAAATATGAGGATGAGCAAAATAAAATGACGAGTTAAACCTGGAATGAAAACTCTCACATGCGTTCGTCGTCCGTTGTAAACTGCTTGACATCTCCGCCCATATTTCTGGCGGAAACTTAGCCGATTCTGAGACATAATTATCGACCAGATAGTCCGCAAATTCTACTATTCTATGATTTTGTGGCTGTATTGATGATAAACCTTCAACAAAACAATCTCCTACATGTTCTGGGTTGAGAAATGGCATTCCAAAGCAGTATGTTAAATATTTTCCTACATCACCCTCTTTGTCTTTGTATAAGGATGTTAAACCTAGTGCCTGAATTTTGCGCCACCTGAAAAAAGAAAAAAACATCATTAGAATTACAACAGTATGACATATGGAAAATAAGTAAAAAACACCGGAAAACAAAAAGCATATATACACTAGGGTGGTGCGAAAAAAGTCAAGTTGACAATTCCGTATCGCTATGGTGCGGAAAAGTTGCGATTGCTAATTACAAGAAAAACAAAAAAAGAATTATTCAAATCGGACTCTATTTTCCGATCCCGCAACAGGCCTAAAGATTATGAAAAAAATGAAATTTTACCTTTTTTTCAAAAATTTTTATTTATGTTTTATTTATCGCTATAGTAAAATTTATTTACAGTTTGTATGGTTGCGTAATAAAAAAGAATAATTTTGCGGATTTAAGGAATATCTTCCGATTCCGCAAGGTCAATCAAAATCTATAAAAATATGAAATTTTTGATGATTTTGATAAATTAAAAAATATTTAGTTTTCTCATTTTTCTGTTACATTGTAAAGCTCTTCGCTTGTTTAGATATTGTATGACAATATTTAAACAACCCAGAACTCACAACGAGGTGGTGGTTGCACTTCTAGGTCCACTCACACCCTTCTCTGCAATCAACCAATGAGTGTGTGTTTTTTACATTATTTACAAATGTACATTTCTTTTGATCTGTTTGTGTCCATCTTTTAAACGCCAACGTTATATTGTGATATGGTGGTAAAATCTGGCAGCATTTACCTTAATCTAAGTGTTGCTCTGATGAATCCATCTCTTGATTGGGATCCACGACCCACATACATTAGACGATGCAACCAACGTGACCAACTTTCCGCACCGCTCGACAGCTTGTGCAGGTGGCATGGATAGTTTTGTACATTCCAGTCTGGCATGATGTAATGCAGGAACTTATATCTTCATTTGAAACTCTGCGAAGAAATGGTGGATAAGATAGTTTCGCTACCTTCCAGTCTATTATTTCAGTGTAGTCTTGTGCTTCAAAAGTTAAAGTAGGAGGAATGAAATTTCTAATACTTTAGCCCTTGGCTTTAGTCTGTCCGGAGTTTAACTCCTTCCTTAGCCCTAGCTCTCTAATGTGTTTCCTTTCTCCCTACTACTTAAAATTTTGAAGCACAGAACTAAACTAAAATAATAGACTGGAATGTTGCAACACTATCTTCTCCATCTCTTCTTTGAAGAGTTTCAAATGAAGATATAAGTTATTTCATTACATCGGGCGACATTCCAGACTGGAATGTACAAAACTATCCCTGCTACATGCAAGCTGACGAGCCGTACGTACAGTTGGTCACGGAAGCATCGTCTAATGTCTAAATGTGGACCCTAATCAAGAGGTAGATTCATCAGGGCAACACTTAAATCAAGGTCCATGCTGCCAGTTTTTACCACTAAATCACAATATAAAGTTGGCGTTGAAAAGCTGGACACAAACAGATAAAAAAATGTACATATATGTGAATATGGCAAAAAACACACACTCATTGGTTGGTGGGAGAGAAGGGTGTGAGTGGACCTACAAGTGCAAACACCACCTCGTTGTGAGTTCTGGGTTGTTTAAATATTGTCATACAATATCTAAACAAGCGAAGAGCTTCACAATGTAACAGAAAAATGAGATAACTAAATGTTTTTAATTTATGAAAATCATCAATAATTTCATTTTTTATAGATTTTGATTGACTTTGTGGGATTGGAAGATATTCGTTAAATGCGTAAAACTGTTTTTTTTTATTACCCAACCATGCAAACTGTAAATTAATTTTACTATATCGATAAATAAAACGTACATGGAGTGTATATAAAAATTTTTGAAAAAAAGGTAAAATTTCATTTTTTTCATATTCTTTTGGGCCCGTTGCGGGATCGGAAAATAAAGTCCGATTTGAATAATTCTTTTTTTTGTTTTTCTTGTAATTACCAATCGCAACTTTTCCGCACTATAGCGATACGGAATTATCAAATTGCCTTTTTTCGCACCACCCTAATATATACATCATTATCATCAAAAATACAATTCAAATACTCGTATGTTAAATATGACTACTTATCAGGACCAGGAAAATTACAACAACGTGGCATATGGGAAATCAGTAAAAAACACCAAAAAACAAAAAGTTTACATACACATCATCATCATCATCATCATCAAAAAAAAGATTCAAATATGTCAAATATAACTACTTATCAGGACCAGGAAAATTACAACAGCGTGGCATATGGGAAATCAATACAAAAAAAAAAAACAAAAAACAAAAAGCACACATACACATCATCATCATTCAAAAAAGGATTCAAATATGACTACTTACCAGGATTGTCCTAAATGGAATCGGCCTAAATGTCCTAAATGTCCTAAATGAAATTCAATGAAACATTAGTCCAAACTTCAGTTTGCTGAATTGCTTCTTCAAAATCTGCAAATACTGTTCTTAAAGCGAGTTTTTTATTGCATTTCTCAACTTGTTCTGTTAGGTATTTAAGTGCCAGTGTATATGTATGTTTTTGTTTATTTGGCAATAGGAAGAAAACCAAAGGTATATAATGATCTTTTAGACCATGGATGGAGAACATTTGCTTAAAAAACTTTGGGCAATATTCAAAAGTTCCATCTATATAAATGGTGTCCAAATCTGCTAAAAATTCTAAATTGCTGCTACAGGAAAACATAATAATTTGGTTTTCTATGTCGTTCACCATTAGAAAATCCTCGCTTTTGTTGGTTTTCACTGGAAATGTTTTTAATATATCATGAGCTTCCTCCATACTTTTTGGTAATTTAGGCAGAAGAGATCGTCGGGCGTTATACATATTTTTTCGAACCAATGCCACGTCTTTGTTAGTTAAGGTACTAATATCTCCATTTCGTAATTCCTTTTGCAAAATTTTCATAGGTCTTTCACCGATGTCTTCTACGGCCTTTCGTTTTAAGGAGTTACTTAACATTTGACGGTTAAGTGCATCTTCGTTTAATTCGCTATGGTTGTGTTCATCCCTAATTTCCGTCACTACGTTGTCACCTTGGGTTTTTAAAAATGCTTTACATTTTTCTCTCGTCTGCGCACAACACATCCAACGCTTGTCGTTATTCTTTAAAGATTTGTGAAAACGATATTTGAAGCCATTTAACACAATCAATTGTTTTCCTTTTTCACTAAGAACAATTTTCACTGAACTCGTTTTGGCAATCAACTTAACACCGTATCATATACAGATAGATCACACCATACTAAATATTTTGTAGGATTTTGCTTTTTTATATTTGATTACCATAAATGCATAACCAACAAAATCATTTCATTCCTCTATTGTTACTCCAGGTAATAACAATATTTCTTAATATGCTTAAGTACAAATTAGAAAGTACTTACAAATTAAAAAGCTATTAAAAGGTAATTAGGAGGATTACGATGCCCGGGACTCAATTCGACCATCTAAATATTTTGACTCTTCTTAATTCAGGTATATGGGACTCAATTTACCTATGCCCAACGTGTCAACTGTTGGTAATAACTAGAGCTCGGGAAATATGCAAAATGCATATTAATGGCCTATTTGCATATTTTGGATAAATTGTATAAGTGCATAATATGCATTTATTAAAACTGCACATTTTCAGATATATCACAATATGGACAAACATCTAAGGACACAAGTAATGCAATTATTGGTAAAGTTGGTATTAGCATATTGACAATAAACCCTAATGGACAGTAATGCGATAAGCCGATTGCCGGAAGCCTTAAATAAAATCGTAAATCAATATGGTTTTTCCCGAAAGCTTAACAAATAACAGATTACCAGAATTTGTATTCGCAAAACACAAACTGCAATCGTCGTTCTGTCCTGTCCGTAGTTAGTTAAGTACTGTTTTGTCTAAGTGTTTATCAAAAGTGTTTGATAATGCCAAAACAAAGTGCAAGTAAATCAATTCTTCTGAAAAAGTGGATAAATAGTAAAACAGAGTTGAAAAGAAAATCATTTATACCTAATGTGCCTGTGATAACTAGATAGGGAATTGCTCGATGCTCAGGTCTTCGATGTAGATATCTCAGGTGCTATAGATAATGTGTGGATGTTTTAAAACAACCGTTATTTATATATTATTAGTAATTTGGCACATATCCAAACCAATTTTGTAAATATTGCTGAATCAATTAGTAACATAGAAAATCGAAACATTTCATTAGACCAAAATATTGAAATTATGAATTAATTAAAAGAAAAAATTAAACACCTTGGGGAAACCAACAAAGTGTATCAAAAATTCTACACGGTCTTAAAGAAAAATGAAGGATATAAAAAAACAAAAATTTAAATAAATAATACTATTAAAATAATGATAGGAGAGTCCAAGCGGGGATTTTTCCAGTTACTCGAGCGCGTCAGATTATTACATAGGGAGAAAACTTGTACCCTGAAAATGTTGTGCCTCTACCATATATTGGCCCTTAATGCAGGGGAGTTCGTTAAGGGTGGCCGAAAAAGAAATATATCCTTAGAAAAACTCAAAACTTTCAGATTAAGATAAGGTAAGTTAAGTACATATAAAACAGTGAATATTTCCAAAATCTGATTATTTGAGCGAGGCGTAAGGAAATGGGTGATTCCCAAAATTTCACAAGAAAAAAGCGAATATTTCGCGAAATGAATGACAGATCGAAAAACTAAAAAATATGTACTCAATATTCTTCAAAAATCTATCGAATGATACTAAACACGACATCCCACGGAGAGGGGTAGAGGGTAAATTTAATATTTTAAATACGAATCCCGCCATGTTTCGCAAAATGAACATCAGATCGAAAAACTGAAAAAACACTTATTCAATATTTTTGAAAAATATATCTAATGGCAACAAACACGACCCCTTACGGAGGTGGGGTGGGGGGTTACTTTAAAATCTTAAATGGGAGCCATCATTTTTTTATTGCAGATTTGGATTCCTACGTAAAAATAAGTAACTTTTATTCAAGAAATTTTTTCCAATTCTGAATAGGTGTCGTTATAATCTAAAAAACGATTGGTGGAAATGGAAAATTAAATTAAAAATGGACAAGTCCCCACTAAAATGGAAAACTTTTCTTAACTTTTTTTTGGTTTTGGGACATTATTTTCACAACCCAATATGCCCCCAAAGCGCTCGAGTGACTGCACATTTAGCATACTTTGCTCCCCTACCATAAGGAATTGCGAAGATAATTTAATTTTACAGGTAAAAACCTCAATTATACAATACTTTTTAATAAGTTTTACTGCTTTAACTTCATGTGGAGTAGAATGAAGTTTTTCCGCGTATAAACCATTATTATCGGATATACGGCACAGTTTTTCTTTAGAAAATTTATAAAGCCATTTAATAATATATAGCTTTATTTTCAGCTATATATTATAACTAAATTTCAATAAATATTTTTTGTGATATTAAGATAAAATAAATGAAATACCTTCAATACAGGGATTTTCAATACTGCGTTTTTTATTTATATGCATTTTAAATGTATAAAAGCATATTTTAATGCATATTTCAACTGTTTTTTTGTGCATATTTGCATGCATATTTTAGGATTTTTAAGTGTACATTTCCCGAGCTCTAGTAATAACAGTTGTTGAGGCAAATAAATTGTTGCTATTTTTAGAACAATGGCGTTGCTATACTGTTACCTTTCATCGACAGAGAAAAATCCTGTGTTGTTTGTTCTGGTTTTAGTTTGTTTACTAATCTACTTTTATATCTGAAATAAAAGCAACAAGAGAAAACAAATTACTATTTTCTGTTTGATATCTATTTATATATTTTTTAAAGTATGGATTTTGCTGAATTAAATTGTGTTAAAAGTTTATAAAATACAGGATTTGTTTATATAGAGAAATATCAAGTTTTATTATTTAAACAGTATTTTTTATTGATTTACACTAATGGATAAATTAACGGAATATTTTAAAATTACCATGTAAAATAGATGCGCCAAACCTCTAGTTTTTTTGTTACAGTCAAACTATGGAGTATATAAAAATATGTTTATAACATGAATGATGTATATGGAATTCATCTATAATTCAATTATTACTTTCGATTGTACAGGGTGAGTCGAAATAACGGAATCTACTAAAGTGTTACTAAACACACTTACCGGTTTATGACCCTCTCTGAACGAACGGAAATATAAGATGTCTCTTGATTTCGTTTTACAGCGAAATTATTATTTTCTATTATTGTTACTTCTGAGTATAGGGACCAAGTTTTGTTGGAATTTTGAACAGGCAGGAATTGAGATGCAAATTTTATATCTCCATGGGCCTATTATTTCAGCATTCGGTTGGTTTGTAAATAATAGAAACCACGAAAGCTTTACCAGAAATCTGGTCTCAATAGAAGTTTTATTTTTAATATTATTTTTTATTTTTTTTTTAAATGAAACTGAATGTTTATTACTAAAAATAAATTGAAGAAAAGGTTTCAAGATTATTTTTAACAGTGACATAAGTAATCAGACAGATGGCGAAGATATAGTCAGATATATTATATAAAGCAAAGTTTGAAATGGGTCGCATATGTTCTTAGACGAGAAAATAAACTAATAAAGAAAATATTAAAGTGAAAACCTTCAAATATAAGACCTTCTTTTTTGAAAGGTGAGAATCTTCTAAAGACATTTGGTAAAGCGTCCCGGGCGTGTTGGTTTCCACTTAATTAAATTCAGCCTAGCCGCCTACCAACTAAACTCACCCCCTCTTTCTCCAACCGGCGGGCTTTGAACCGACCTTAGTGGGCATTGCTAGCCTGCCAGCTTTGCTCGTCGCCTCCATCTAGTACTCTGTACGTGCGCCCTCGACTGTCATGGCAACCGGGTCCTATTACCCCTCACACATGCGGTCAGTGGAAATATCAAATCGGAGAATATATCAATAGAATGAAAAGACCTGAAAAAAACTAGAAATGAATGGACTGTCGCCACCAATCGGAAGAAATCACAAAACAACCTGTGAAGAGTAGAGAGCAAGAAATCAAAGAAAGGGTGGAGTGGTACCCAGTGAAAAACGAATTAGAAGGGCTCATATTTATCGCCGCCGTATAACTCTTGTCCAGGAGTGATTTGATATTTAGTACATTTATACACATTGTACATCGACATAACTATTTTTATGTATAATATTTTTCTATATTGTTATAATATAATAACCACGAGTTTCATTGAAGCAAAATAACTTGTTATGTCTTGTTTGAATGTCAACAAGTTTAAAGATATCCTCTAATCTCAAATCGTTTTTCTTATTTGTTGATTACTTTAGTATATGATTTAAAAATAGTAGTCCTAGTTCTATTTGTTACATATTTGTTATTTCTTTCAGGGGGATTCTATATCATCTTATTTTGTCTCTTTTTCATTTGAACTGTCAAGACTTGCAATAAATTCGTTTTTTCCCTGCACGTACTCTTTTATATTTGGTTATTTAAGTACTGTTTATGTCTACTACTTAAATTAATGTGTTTTGTAAAACTTATGTTTCAACAATGTTATATCACTTTTAATTTTCTTTAATTAAAAATTTCGTAGACATTACTGCTAAAGAAATGACGAGAAATTAAATGTTCTCTTCGTTTATGCTAATCTGTTTTGGCAAAGTTGGCAGCGCTTTTACATTAAAAACAACGACTTTTATTCACTTTTAAACAATTATGTAGATAAGCTGTTCAAAAGAATGTTCGTTTTCCTCACATACAAAAGCTTTTATTGCAGGTGGCGGCACTAGTATTTGTCTCGGAAATATATATTTCATTATGATTCAACTTTATTTATATATGCGTGTCTTTATAAAAGACATCTCTGTTTATACATGTGCTATGCAACATCAAAAATGCAATACTAAACAACACGTATATGTATGTAATCCTTTTAAAATGTTTCCAACTAGTGTGTTGTATTAAATGGGTTTAGCTACAAAACTGCGGCACAGAGTATATGAAAAATGACACACAGAAACAAAGTGCGAATTAATTATGCCTGGTTGCACCAACAAATCTTACGTTCCAGCTTAGCTAAACTCAGCTTATAGATCCATAATTTTTTATCTTTATCTAAGCACGTCTTATCTGAAACAAAGTATAAGATGCAATCCATTGTGGCAAGCTGAAAATTGATCTATGACTCAATAGTGCAACGCATTTGTTTAGGAAGCGGAGCTTAAAGCACGTCTTAAGCTTAAGATTTTTTGGTACAACCAGGCATTAAAGACATATGTAAAAGTGAAAATTTCTGATGGTAGTCAGAAGAAATAAAAGATTTAGAATGAAAAAAAGCTTATCAAGCATTACTTCCACAACATAGTCCCAAAAATATTCGTTACTTGGAAATATTTAGCAAAATGGTTTGCCATAATAAGTAGTTTAAAATGGTTGATTGTGCCACAAGATGCAAAGAGGCATACGAAAAGAGCTTCACTGACCATTTGTTTCTAAATCCACTCTCGATTAACTTTTTAAGGTCTAGAATCTGGCTGCAACAAGACTTTCCAGATATAAAGCCAGCTTTTTCCACAATAATCTTGGCCACGTCTTGGCCAATTCTCTCCAAAACTATCCTTCCAAACACTGCGCAGAGATGGCATAACAGCTAGATCAGGCGAAAATTTTTGACCTCTATTGGCAAGATCACCAATGCGTGGGATTTTCTCCACAGTTTTGGAAAATAGAAACTCTTAACACATTTGTTCATCATCCCAAAAAGCCATTGGTTTTTAAGACGTCCAAAATGCTTGATCTTTTCTCTCCAAATATCGCCTAGACTCTAGGTTTTGTCTTCTTTCGTGTGTTTCATAGCATTTTTCAGTTCCCCAAAGGTGAAAGATGTAGTTATGAAGATTTTCTCTTCGTCAAGTACTTGCGTTTTGGGCTCTCTAAATATGGTAGGGGAGCCCAAGCGGGGATTTTTGCAGTTACTCGAGCGCGTCAGATTATCATATGGGGAGAAACCTGGTACCCTGCAGATGTACCTTTACCATATATTGGCTCTTAACACAGGGGAGTTCGTTAAGGGGCCCGAAAAAAAATCTATCCTTAAAAAAAACTCGAAATTGTCAGTACATCATTGTACTTAAGTACCGGGTGTCCCAATAAGAATGGCTCTCGGCCATATCTCAGGAACCGTTTATAGTAGAGCTTTGAAATAAAAAATTTTATAACAAAAGTTGCCTCAGGAAAAGCCTGGAAATTATTTTCATAATTGTGGGACCACCGCTAGAGGGCGTAATTGAATATCAAAAATTAAAAAACCTAAATTTTACAAAATTTTCCTAATGAAGGGGCACTGGAAATCCAATCGTCGTATTCCTAATAAAATTCTACGCATATTTGATTTGATAAGTTTAGGTCTACCTTTGGAAATAAGAGGTGGGGGTGAGTGGGAACCTTGTTATGAAAAACTGGCTGTGAGTCCGGTTCTGCTTAATCAAATTTTGCAAAATTGGTCTTGTTGAAGACAGATCTTTTTCGTCAATGTAAAAGTTATGATTTCGAACCAACTTACTGAGTAATGTGCCAGCTAGAAGGCGTTATTTAATTTTTTTCAGAAATCTAGTGTTCCTTGGAAAATATTAAATACAAACATGCATTTTTAATACCATATTACAAAATTAGACAAAATTAGCAACATAACAGCGAAAACCGCATGTTAATACCTTTTTTCTATCTCGAGATATCTTACAAAACGTGTAAATTTAAAAACATAACTGTTACTGTCACCGGTAAACGAAATAATTCATTAAAAGTAGTGTGCTATGGAAACAACAAAGAAACATTTTTCAGCTGTCAACGTATATTAGGTCTTTTCAACGCTTCTCATTTGTTTCGAGCCTCGTTCATATCTCGTATATTAATATTATACACGGATTATACGGCATATGACAGAGGCTCGAAACAAATGAGAAGCGTTGAAAAGCCCTATTACAAAGAAATAAAAGCAACTATTTAGTGATGACATAAACGTTCAAATTTTTGCCCATCATTTTCGCATTTCGTTTTCGTTGCAAACATTTACTCTTTCAAGAGTAGATTAAACAGCAGTCTCAATTTCTGCTCTCGATATGCTTTGAATGGCGTTTAGTATTCTCTGGATAATGTATTCTAGAGTAGTGTATGATGTAGTTCTTTTTGTTCTGTGTTATATTTAATTTTAATAGTATTGTTTCTCTTTATATTGTTGTTTTAATTAATTATATTTTTATACGTAGACATCTGGAAAATGTTATTTTGTTTTTTTCCACAGCACACTACTTTTCATTAACTTAGTTTACCGGTGATAGTAACAGTTATGTATACAATTTACACGTTTCTCGAAATATCTTGAGATAGACAAAAGGTATCGACATGCGGTTTTCACTATTCTATTGCTAATTTAATCTAATTTTATAAAGTATGATTAAAAATGCATACTTGTATTTAATATTTTCCAAATAAAACTAGATCTCTGATAAAAATTAAATAACGCCTCCCAGCTGGCTTATTACTTATTAGGATGGTTCAAAATTATCACGGTTACATTGAAAAAAAAGATCTGTCTTCAACAAGACCCAGTTTTCAAAATTTGATTTAGCAGAACCGGACTTACAGCCATTTTTTCATAACAAGGTTCCCACTCACCCCCACCTCTTATTTGCAAAGGTAGAGTTAAACTTGTTAAATCAAATATGTGCAGAATTTGATGAAGAATACAATAATCGGATTTCCAGTGCCCCTTCATTAGGAAAATTTTGTAAAATTTAGATTTTTTAATTTTTGATATTCAATTACGCCCTCTAGCGGTGGACCCACAATTATGAAAATAATTTCCAGGCTTTTCCTGAGGCAACTTTTGTTATAAAATTTTTTATTTCAAAGCTCTTATATAAACCTTTCATGAGATATGGCCGAGAGCCATTCTTATTGGGACACCCGGTACATGCAAAAGAGTGCATATTTCAAAAATCTGACGATTTGAGCCGGGCGTAAGGAAATGGGCGAGTCCCAAACTTTCACAAGAAAAAAGCGAATATTTCGCGATATCAATGACAGATCGAAAACCTAAAAAATATGTGCTTAATATTTTTTAAAAATCTATCGAATGGTACCAAACACGACTTCCCACGGAGAGGGGTGGGGGGTAAATTTAATATTTTAAATACGAATCCCGCGATATTTCGCGAAATGAACATCAGATCGAAAAATTGTAAAATTCACTTATTTAATATTTTTAAAAAATCTGTCGAATGGCACCAAACACGACCCCCACGGAGGTGGGGAGGGGGTTACACTAAAATTTTAAATAGGAGCCCCCATTTTTTATTGCAGATTTGGATTCCTTACAAAAAAATAAGTAAATTTATTCGAAACATTTTTTCGAATTATGCATAGATGGCCTAATAATCGGAAAAAACGATTGTTGGAAATAGAAAATTAAATTAAAAAATGGCAAGCGCCCACTAAAATGGAAAATGTTACTTAACTTTTTTTGGTTTCAGGACCTACTCTTCACAACCCAATAGGTCTTCAAAGCGCTCGAGTGACTGCACATTTAGCATACTTTTCTCCCCTACCAATAGTAATAATATTCGATAACGATATTGCAGTGATAAAAAATCTATAAAATCAATAAAAAATTAAATAAGATTTTATTATGAAAGCAAATTATGCCTATAGTCTTCCTCTTCTTCTTCCTTCCTGTATGTAGGCTTTAAAGCCTGTTTCTTCTTCAATATTAGCCTCCTAAATTATTCAAGTTATCGCACGAGCTTTTTCTTGGTCTGCCAATACTTCTTCGTCCATTTGGTGACTTATCTCGTGCTATTCGTACTATCCTATCCTCTGCCATTCTACTAATGTGTTATTCGTTTCACTCCTGTTTCCGATTTGTCACCCATTTATTTATGTTTTCTACATTGCATGATCATATGTTTTCGCTTCTCTCCCTATCCAACAGACATTTCCCTGATATTCGTCGGAGTATTTTCATCTCTGTTGTTTCTAGTAGTCGTCTCGTTTTAGATGTGTCAGGTCTTGTCTCCGCCGTGTATGTCAATATAGTTCTAATTGCTGCTTTATAGATTATTGCTTTTGTGTCTTGTCTTAGGTGTTTCTTCTTTCAGATTGTGTCATTAAGGGACCCCGCCGCTTTACTTGCTTTTAAGCTTTGTTGTCGTACTTCCTCTTTAACATCTCCGTAACTGGTTATATCTATTCCCAAATATCTAAACCTTCCTTCCTGCTTTATTATTTTCCATTAATTTCGATTTTACATCGTAGTGGGTATTTAGATGTTGTCATAAATTTTGTTTTTTTCTGCTGATTTTATCATACTGTATTTCTTGGCTGTTGTATTGAAGATGTGTGAATCTTTGAAGAAAGTCTTCTGTCTCGGCGATTATTGCGGCGTCGTCTGCATAACATAATATTTGAATTTCTTTGTTCCATATTCTGTAACCATGACTTTTACGTACTGCTTCTATTATTTCGTCGATTATTATATTAGAGAGCAGTGGGCTTAATGAGTCACCTTGTCTGACTCCGCTTTGTACTGGTATAAACTGCGTTAGTTTTCCATTTATCTTTGCCTGTATTCGATTATGAAAGTAGATGTTTTCGATGGTTTGTATAATATTGATTTGTTGGTATGTTTCTTTTATACAGTAAATGTAAGACGAAAGCTATATAAATCCTATAGCTTTACAGTAAAAATAATACTTTTGGCATTAAGGAATCGCTTGCTGAATGATGGGGGCCTAGTTGGCTCCAGAGAAGGTAGATCTTCGATGTTTGCCATTTGAGTGTCTTCAAGCAGCCGGTGTGCTCTTTTAGGTAGTTGCAGTTTTTAGTTGGTTTAAGATCTATTCCACGTGGTTACATCCATCGTCGACGATGTGTTTAGAAGACTTCAGATTCCTTCCGCATATTATACTCAGTGACATTAGAAGTGTTACACCAAGAAGGAATCATCTTTGGAACTTAATTTTTTGGCATCAGGTTACATTTTCATCAAGAATGAAATCATAACATTGGCAAGACTTTTTATTGACATGTAATCAAAAAAATAATAATAATGTGTTTGGCGACCCCCTAGCTGAATACACTCCTGTACACGTCTAGGCATTGACAAAATGAGATTATCGATATCTGCTTGTGGCATCCCCTTCGAAGCAACTTGAATTTCATGGATTAACTCTGCCAGAGTCTGTGGAAGATGGTGCAAATTGGACAGTCCACACATGTTCCATAGGATTTAAACCCAGTGAACGGGATAGCCACGGCGAAAAATGAACGCCAGCTTTTTGGAGAAAGTCCATAGTTCGACGAGCAATATGGAGACGCGTTGTCTTCCTGAAAAAGGGCGTTTCGACAGACTTCTAGATAAGGCAGTAAAGTGGTTTTTAAAATGTCAGATAACCGCATCTGTCATACTACCTCTAATAAACAAAAATGGTGATCAGCTGATGGGCTACCACAGGCAATAACCCCCCAAACCATTACTCCAACTGTCCTGTGTAGATGCCTCTTAACAGCAAATCCTATATCTCGTCGCTCTCCACGGCGGCGCCTTATCATCTTACGACCATCATCCATAACTAAACAAAATCGCAATTCATCGCTGAATGCTGCATTATGCCATTCTGCCACCTAATACTGCCGTTCTCTGCACCAATTCAAACGTTGATGTCCAAAAGATCGATTTTACGTATAGTAAAAACTCTACCTTCTACTCCAAACCATTGGTCAGTCATTTGACGCGTAGTAGCAAAATGGTCCCGCAGAGCCAGGAGTCTAAAGCGCCTATTTTGACTCCCTGTGGTACGCCTCGGTTGACCAGTTGGTCTTTTCCGTGTTCGTCTACCTTCGTTTCTCCACATACGACACAGTAGACTAACTGTCATTGCCGTACAATTAACACGACGGCCAATCTCGTGATACGACAAACCCATATCTCCATAGGAAATAATTCAAGCCCTGTCAAAGTCGCTAAAATAGTGGTAATTTTGTCTCGAGGGATATTCTTGCACTGAATGCAATTAGACGGAGGAATAATAACTAAAAATTTCTTCGACAACCAAACCTACTAATGCTTCTATACCCTTTCAGCAAGAGAGGCTATCTGGGGATATTTGGAACATTATCAGAAGATCAGTAGACAACATCCGAATTTCATTTAAAGTATACAACAACTTAGGACATTCTCTATCCAATTAAAAAAGATAGCATCAACTACATGAATCATAGTGGTGTTTATAGACTACAATGTTCTGACTGTGATGCTACTTACATAGGAAGAACTTGTAGATCACTTGCTTCTCGCTCTCTTGAACACACCAAAAGTAAGAACACCTCTAACTTTTCTCTAAATCTCAAACAAAAAAATCATAGGTTGAATATCCCAGATGATGTCGCTCTACTTCACAACATCCCATAGAAAGACTTCTTAAAATTAGACTTGTACGAGGACCTAGAAATAATAAAAGAAAACCAGAAAAGTCCGAAATGTGTCAACCGCCATGTTTCGTTCCATCGGGACTTCCAACCACTCCATCGACAACTTTTCTCTTAACACATTTAAAATATCACTTTTCACCTCCCTTCTACTGCTTCGTTCACATTCACACTTATAATAATTTATCTGGTACTAGCCACAATAATCCTTTTGTCATCTTCAGCCAGCTAACCACTTTTATCTGTTCATAACTATATATAAATTACTGATATCATCATCCACAGACATCCATATTATATAAATTTCCATATGCATACAACCCAATATCATATTTCTACATATGGCTATGCTCACCGTACCTATTCAATCTGTCATTACCAAAATATAACACTTATATTTAGTAATAGCCAAATTCAATAGTCTAAGTTCCTTTCTGGGTCTCGTTCATGTTCCTTTTCCACTAATTCCCTCACAGACATCTCATACCCTCAGCCCCTATTATCATCATTCTATTACGGTTTTGGTTTTTGGACCCTTAGGGATCCGGGCAGCCTGCGAGGTCTTTAGGAATAAGTCGCCTAAGTTTAAGCTTGTGCTTTCTTAATGATACATCCCCCAGATTATTTAAGACATTTTTACACCTCAGTCACCTCCATTGTGATCTCTTACACACTTACCCACACAAATTCCAAGAGCTACCAATAAGTTAAATAAATTCGATAACTTTATATCAACAAAATTATTTCTTTAATCTTAGATCCCTTGATAATAAGATTTGTTTATTAAATTTAGTTATCGAATACGAAACTTTTGTGTAATGTGGTTTGCCTAACTGCACTTAGAGTATACGTGAATACATTTTTATTTATAACAAGTATCTTAATGAATTTTAAATGATAATTTTCACAATGGAGTGTGTTGTTACATAATTTCTAATTTTAACATGCTGTACACCTTAGTTTTAAATATGACAGGTTAATTTTTAACTTCCTGTGGAACTGTCATTTCTGTCTTGTGATCGTTCAGAGGTCTTATCCATCTCATTGTCACTTGCCGTCATTCTTTCAACATGTAAATAAGTCAAATCCACAGCTCAGATGTTACCTAGGGCAAATTAGCTAAATATTTTAAACATCCATATTTAATGTAGCTTTTTAAACCGATGTTTTCTTGACGGACTTCCTTTACTGGGCTTTGACCCACATGTTCTTGTTAAATACTATCTTGGTGGTTAGCATGTACATTTCGCGTGAGTATAACTGATAATTTTTTTAATCTTAGTCAAAATTTCAAAATCTTTGTATAGTTTTATCAGGTTATATTCATTTTCGGTAAGCACTGATGATGACTGGTAAACCAGTCGAAAACTAGTTATGTGATTTTGATGGGGCCCTTTTGAGGGTTTTGAAATATACCTTTTTTATATTTTATACAGGATTTTACTGTTTTTTTTTTTATTACATGTTATACAGCCAACCAAAGGAAAACTTTTTCCTTGTGAATTTTAAAAAATTTCTGTACCAACCGGTCTTCATAAATTAGTCTTTTCACAAATAAATTTAAAGATAAAACTTTATTTTTACAAAAACTATCAGAAATAAAACATTGATACTGTTATCATAGCATGTTTTAAATATAGCCATTTTGCTGTCACAAAATTAAGTTCAAGAAATGATTGCTTCAGGGTGTAACACTTCTAATGTCACTGAGGCGAATTGGCAACGATGAGATGAAGATAATTATTATGAAGAAAAATTAATAATTTAATTAAAGATTATAGTTGCATATAAGTTTAACAAAGTTAAAAGGACACGTGCATTGGAGAGGTTATGTATAAAAAGTACAGTTCAAAAATATAAAAATTATAAAAAAAAGTCACTGGATATTGGTTAAATGCTAAATCAGCTTATAGCAAGAAGTGTTGACGAAATAAAGTAAACATTTTGCCGAAAACATCGTCTTAAATATACACAAGATACAGAAAAATACATTGCCACTTCTGGTAGTAATTACCATTGAATGCAAGGAAAAGATAAGAACGTAATATTTATTTGATAAAAGTATATAAAGAGCGCCAACTGTTTTTAAAATAAAAAAAAGTAAAACAAAGTAAAAAGTTAAGAAATGAATAAAATCAATACAAATTGAATGTGTGTCGTTTACAACGTTGCAATCATTTCTACTTTAAAACTGGATTATCTAGTAGGGTGGAGCGAAAAAATCGATTTTCAAATAATAATTTGCCTATATGCGGAAAAGTGGTCTAGGATTGAATCTTAACTTGTGTTAAAATCTTTGCTCAATCGGATGTTATTTAGTGGTGCCCTCACCCACATTTGTGAATAGATGCTTTCTCTTGCTTAGTAAAAAATTCTGCTTCAATTTATTTAATCTGGCTCATTTATATCGGCATTTCAGACATATATTTTATATTTTAAAGTAGAAGACTTTAAAATGATATTGCCAATATTTATGAGTTGCATTCCTGGGACGACTTTACTGAAAGATAGTTCATTCGATTACATGAAATCAACCCCAACTCAAGAATATCCGTCGCAAAAAATCATACCATGTGATCTGTCTTTAAAAAGACAACCAATTGCAACGGTGACAGTAAAAGTCTCATGAATTAAAATTAAAATCATTTTTTTAGTTAAATTGTGGCTTATTTCCCATTTAGAATAGTTGATTACCGAAGAACATATTGTGTTAGTTTCAGAACCAAACTAAGTATTTTGGACATCTTACTTTACAATCTGGTTCAGCAAAAAATAATGCAGACAATCGATTCAATTTCTTAAAATCTAAATGTGACTTTCCTACTTTGGTTGCAATTGGATGCGATGGAACAGCGGTAAATACTGGCGTTCACAATGGTGCAATTCGCAAATTAGAACTTCAAATTAAGAAACCATTACAGTGGTTCTGTTTGTCTTTTACATGGAAACGAGCTACCATTACGATATTAGATGAAGTAAGTACTTAGATGGAGAAACCGCAGGACCTACCAGATTTTCGGGTGAAATATGAAAGCTTTTAGAAACTTGTGAAACCCTACCTGTTTTTAAATTTCGAAAAATTCAAAGTGAACTCCCTGAAGTAGATATTAATACATTAAGTACAGACCAAAAATATTTGTACGAAATAAGCAAATCTGTAAGTAATGGTACCGTACCAGAGAGCTTAAAAAATCGACAACCGGGAAAGATGGCCCACTCGAGATGAATTACAACAGCAAACAGACTTTATGTAGGAACTTTAAATCCGACCACCGATTTAAATATTTTGGCAACTTATCTGCAAAATGTGTATGTTCCCACTTGGTTTTCAATCAAAGTAAAGCCAGAAGTTAAATGTGGGTCAATTCATTTATTTAATATAGTTCAATGCTCCCAATATTTATCACTAAAACTAAAGAAAATAGTGAACAAAGTCATTCGAGGTAATGGATATTTTGCACATCCGGATAATATTCTCGTAGCCATGTTGGGTGATAAACCACCCCACATCCGAGATCTAGGTTTGAGGCGCATATTAATAATGGGCAAGAAACCAAGGAAATTTGCCAGTTTAAAATTCCAACTATAAATTTTGGAGCCAAAAAGTATTTTGATTTAATTAATTGGCAAACTAGTGTAATATTAAGAACCACCAATAACCAAACAATTGTCAACAGATGAACTTAGACAAATGAATGATGACAAGACTTCAAATAAATTTGAAATTCCTAAATGTCCTTGTAATTCGCAAGCAGTGGAAAGATGTGTCAAACTAGAGACAGAAGCGTCATTATTGGTTTGTGGAACTGAAGCAAGAGATGGATTCATAAGAAATCGAGTTTTGTCAAGAAAAGTATTACCCAAGTTTGAAACAAAATCCGATTTTTTTCAAACTTTACAGTAAATAATTAAATAAACTATGTTGTAGTAAGTTCAGAGTTGTAAACAAGCAAAAACAACATTAATATAAAATAAAAAAAGTTATGTTCTGGGGGCACCGGAAGATATCGTTCTTTAAATTCCAAATTTTGGATAACGTTTTGCAATAATATCTAACCACTTTTCCGCATATAGGATATATCAATTTGTAAAAAAAAAATTTTTTTCTTTGTTTTCGCTCCACCCTATTATCTAGGCCCCATAATGAGAGGGGGAAAATACTCCCTGCTAAGGCTCATAATCCAAGGAAAAATCTCGGTAAAGAGAAATGTGGGACGTAGGAGGATTTCCAGGTTGCGAAATTTAAGGGAGTGGTGCGGGTGCAATTCAATACAATTGTTCAGAGCTGCATCCAACAAAGCTATTATTGCTGTGCGGAATGAGACGTTTCATCACCGCCGGTTCATCGCTGCCTTTTCGATGCCGTTGATTCATCGCCAGTCCATTTCATCGCCGTCCGTTTCATCGCCGTCCGTTTAATCGCGAGTTAGTCAGTTGATTTTATATTATGGGAGATGACACGACACGACGTTAAATTCATTTCAAAACTTATGACAATTAAAAAGATAAAAAATATTATTATATTTACTGTTCTATTTCTACTTCCCCTAAATTTTATACTAAATATTACTAAATTAGTAGTGTTAAATGGCCTTTGAAAAAATATATACAGTGTGCGCCACGATTATGGTGGCGCACACTGTATATATTAGACACCCTAGACACATAGGAACATTGAGCTATTACAGTCCTTGACCCTTCACTTGTTGCAATGTTTATTTTTATGTCTAGTGACGTTTAGAACGCCAGAAAATGTATACAAACTGAATATTACCATAGAAACTTGACAAATAAATACAGCTGATCTAATTTTGACGTTTATAGTTGCCATTTTGCTTAAGTTGTAAAAGTTTTAAAGTATTGTAATATTCTTGGTGTTTAAATAAATTTATTTTAAAACAGGATAATAATACTATTAACTAATGTATTTTTTGTATCGAAAACATTTATTTTCAATAGTTTCTTCACAGTAAGATGACAGGGATGAAAGTCACATCTGAGAACGGACCGGATTAGCCCATAAGCATAGCAATTAGGTATCTACCCATGTGTCTAGTACGGTGACGGTTACTGTATGTTTAAATTTATGTAGTGTTAGGTTAGGTTAGGTTAGAATAAATAATAAATGTAACTGTCGAAAATTAGTCGAAAATTAGGAAATAAATCAGTTAGCGATTAACTGACCGGCGATGAATCGGCCGGCGATGAATTGGCGGCATCGAAAGGGCGGCGATGAACTGGCGGAGATAAAACGTCCTAGACCCATTGCTGTGATGGCAGCCAACCTCCGATAGGAGACGGTACTGCAAGGAGAAGAAGAAAAATCATTTTTAAGTTTATCGAATACAAGGTGATTTGACTCAAAACATACTTTCGTACTTTGAAACAATTCCAAATTAAGTATACTTGGGGTAAAATGATCCGGATTATGAAAATCGGAATAAAATGATGATATTTTTGCTAGATCGGTACTACAGAATTTGTTGAACTACAGAAAAATTGGTAGGCTTCCAGCAGCGTCGATGTGTCCAATCTCCTTTTCGTAGGTCTCTCTCAGACATGGCTTTTGGTTTCCACTTATCCAGATAGTTTTCGGACTGCCCCTTTTCCTCCTTTCCGGGGTTACCGTTCCACTATCAGCTTTAAAAGTCGATGTTCCTGCATACTTTGTACATGGCCATACCAATAATGTTGTTTTAGTTGGATTTTTTCTATTACGTTTGTTTTTTTATTCATATTATGTTTTAATCGTTCATTTGTTATGTGTGACATCCTAGAGATGCAGGCCGATCTTCGCCAGATGTCCATTTCCAGTGCGAACAATTTCTGTTTTTTTTTTCGCTTATTTAGTTGCGAAGGTTTTACATCCATACTATACCATGTTTTTAAATATGCTATTATATAGCTGTGTTTTCTTTTCTTTTGGAT
The DNA here is from genome assembly GCF_917563875.1 of Diabrotica virgifera virgifera. NCBI lineage: Eukaryota > Metazoa > Arthropoda > Insecta > Coleoptera > Chrysomelidae > Diabrotica > Diabrotica virgifera. The sequence goes on along the minus strand of NC_065448.1, from coordinate 181,546,393 downwards.
ATGGTTTTTGACCAAACTAGTGAGTTCAAAGCTCATATAACTTTCTTTCCTTTCACAATTATTTTCTCTATTCCGAACTCTGCCCTTCCACGTTGGATTTTCGTTTCAAGGTATACATAATCCGAGCTTGGTTCGTAAACCATAATATTTCTCTAGTTATAACCCATTTTTCTCTCCTCCTGCTCATATATATGTGGTTTCATCTATATTGACGTATATGCCCCATTTTTTGTATTCACTAAACAGTCGGTTTGTCATAAATAATATATTATCATCTTTATCCCGGACAATCACCACCTGATCATTAGCAATGTCATTAGTGTGTATAGTGTTGACTAGTTATGTAGTTTTGAGACCGTTAAGTCGTCGTTTAGCTGTATCCCCCTACCAGAACATGATTTCAACCATTTATTCAAGATGTTACATATTTATGTAGATTTTAAACAGTGTTGGCGATAAGCTGCATCCCTGTCGTCAGGGCTGCTTTATCCATTAGGCAATATAGGCAGTTGCCTAGGGCGGCACATTATGAGAGGGTGGCAAAAATACTGTACAAAAAATATTTGTATATAAAAATTATGGATCTAGGTTCTGTCATTAAAGAGCATGAAGCTCTTTCAAATTATTTGCCGCAAGGAAGCCAAAAAATTGTGCCCAAATAAAACATATAAAGAAATAAGAAAGAGAAATTCAATTTGACGAGGGGCCGATGATGAACTTAACTTTTCAGCTAGGGATGAGATGAAAATCCACACATTCTATGTTATAATCGACACTGATAAGAGACCTGAATAGACGTCAGGACCTCGATTTTTGACCCTTCGCTTCGTTATCGAACGTAATCGCTTCGTATACTAAACAGATATGAAACGAATCCATCGATAACGAAGTAAAAGGTCAAAAATCTAGACTCTGGAATCTTATCGACTTATTTATTTATCAAGGTTTTCGTGTTATTAACTGATTTGCCAAAATTAAGCAATGAAGAAATATTAAAGAAGCTGAAAATCTGATACAAAATAAAGACGACCAAGATACATCATTCATACATGAATGCATTCACTTAAAGGGTCATTTGGATACCACAATAAAAACACCAATTGACAATATTTTAATATTTAAAGAAGAGTTAGTGCAGTCACTGAAGGTAGATATGAGCTATTACTTCCGATTTCGTTGAACCTCCATCGATGTGCATGACAATAATTGGTGAGTGCTTAGAGGATATCTCAAGGAACAAACGTGACATGGTGTCAACTTGCGCTTTTACCCTGGGGGTGGACGCCACCCCTTCTCGGGGCTGAAATTTTTTTTAATATCCCCAAAATTCGATAGAGTGACAAATTCTAAGCAAAATTTGTTACATAAAGTTAATAAAATAAACTTTTTGAGTTATTAAAGATCAATGTTAACTAAATGTTAACTAGAAGTGAGTTATAGGTAATTTAATGTATATTTTTTTCGGCGAGTACCCAAATCTAAGTATACAAGTTTAAATAACGGTAAAATGATGCATGTCATAACATAACCTTATTAAACATTTGTCAAAGTACATAGAAATATATATCAATTGAGCCCCTGAACAAGTTGATAGCATTAAAATTTATGCACCAAGTATTTTTCAAAATTTATCTTTTAAAAATTTTTGCAAAAAAGTTATTGTTTTTTTTTTAAATAATTCCGTTAATATTTACGATATCAGGTTTGCCTAAAAACCATTTGAAAATTAATTTTAATGGCTGATTCAACCACATTGAATTTAATCTTTTAAACCCCTTACTATTTTAAAAATTTAAGCTTGAAAGGTTTCTATCTCGGTTATTTTTTATCCTTCAGAAATAGTAAAAAAGGTAAATTATTTGATACAGAAAAAACTAAAATTTGGTTATACAAACATATATCACTGTTTACGTATATTGAGTATTTTTGGAGTTATTATCAAAAGAAAATTCAAATTACGGTAATTTTAAAAATTCTGATTTTTTTAAATTACATATTTGTTTCAAAAATATGCATTCTAAACCATATTTCCATAAAACCAAATATGCACTCTAAACCATATGTTTCAAATTGTTGAAATCATTACTTATGCTAATATCAAGAAATTCTTCTAAGGATTACTATAAATTTTGATTTTTGTGGAAATGGCGTATGTTTTATTTTTCACTTTTTCCTGAAAATTTCTAAAGGCTTCTCTTATTTTCATCATAACTTGCTTAATTTTGATGCTATTAACTTCTACTGTAGCTCATTTGATAGGTACTCCGAAGTACTTTGACAAGTGTTTAGCAGGTATATTTTATAAAATGCATCGTTTTCCTGTTATTTAAGCTTGAGTACTTAGATTTGAGTACTCATCGAAAAAATATACATTAATTTACCCATAACTCACTTTAAATTAACATTAGTTTAGATTTTTAAGTGAGGAGTGTATTCAGCTTTTTATTATCTTCAATTTTGGTAATATGTAATAACTTTTTTTGTAAAAGCTTACAGTTTTCGAGTTATATATGAAACACAGCTTTAAAACGGGCATTTTTACGAAAAAATAAAATGTTTGATCTTTAATAACTCAAAAAGTATTGATTTATATTATTAACTTTATATAACAAAGTTTGCTTAGAATTTGTCTCTCTATCGATTTATGGTATTATTTTTTTCACCCCCACGTAAAGTGGTAGTTTTCACCACCACTGTAAAAACGCAAGTTGGCATCATGTCGCATTTGTTCCTTGAGGTATCCTCTAGTCTAACTACTCACCAATTTTCAAGAAAATCGATGGAGGTTCAACAAAATCGGAGGTTAAAACCTTCAGTGACTGCACTAAGCGGATTGAAAGATATTTTCCCTAATTTTGACATTGCTTTGCACATTTATTTGTTCTTCCCAGTTGCCAACGTGTCCACTGAAAGGTCATTTTTGAAACTGTCAAGAATTAAAAATAATTTCCTATCAAGTATTACGCAAGAACGTGTTAAAAATTTGTCGATTTTGTCAAGAACAAAATTGTTTTTTGAAAAGTCTTTTTTTGAAAAGAAGTCTCTGATGTGATCGAACTGGAATGACAATTTTTTCTATTATAGGTATATAAACATCGTAGTTTAAATCCATTTTTAGTGTATTCTGATTTAATAAAAATTTCTGCAATTCTTTTTCGCAAAAATGGTACACGTTTGAAGGGCGGCTACTAGAGAATTGACTAGGGCGTCAATTGACCTAAACGTGGCCCTGCCTGTCGTAGTCCCTTACTCACCATGAAGCTATTGGATAATCTGTTGTTAGTTTTTATAAGACTTGCCATAATTTACACAGGGGTACGGTATCATCGCCTTAGTTAGATCGACGAAAAGTAGAGTTTCTGGCTACCTTTTTTTTGTTGATCCCCATATAATCTGCTAAAGGTGCTAGTTACAGTAATACAGCGATTGTTCTTGCAATCTATCATTAACACATACACAAAAAGAAGAAAATATGAAATTAAATTTGATGACAAGTTTATCGAAATTATCTCAAGATGACAAGGAAATTAAGTAATAATATTCCGTTTAATTTCCCATAATTAGTACTAGAGATCTGTACCTCTATTTATTAGTATGTATTAGGAAAATCTATTTAGTTAACTATTAAACACTCGTATATTTTTTACTAAGCAGAATAATTTAAACCTACTAATTGCTACTTAACTGTTAAATTTACCTAACACAGAATTGCCATGACGTTATTGTTGCTGGAGGCTTTCTGGAAGTTTCCAACAAGATTAAAATTTTAGCGTCTCATTTGAAATGCTATATGAACCGAGTGTATGGAGCAGAAGTCTTGTTTATAATCCCCTCACGGGTATTATGCAAGAGTAAAACAAAGCAAGAGTATAAAAAGGGTAAGACGAATGGATTTTAGCTTGTCACTTTTAATTTGTAGAGGAATATTTAAAGTATTTCTAAAGAAAAACGCACATATTATGCTTTAAAATAAGTTAGCAGTGTATAAATATATGTTTTAAGTGTCAAATAATAGAATCAAATGGGCTGTAAAAGTAAAGGGGCAACAAGAGTTCTGGCCATTTCTCCATGTAAAATCCCATAAGAAATCGCTAAGGTTCATTCTGCTCGTTTTTGTCTCGTTTTGTGGTGGAGGCGCGATGGCTCGTCAGATCGTGACGTGTGAGGTGTCGTTGTAAAGGGGAGGGGGTAATGAATATGTTAACACAAAAAACAATCGCAAAGATATTACCAAAACGGCATTACAGCATATCTCCGTTGTTAGTGGTCCGAGTACTACGTGTAAGACATTAAACAGCACCTATCTGTCATCGTAAAAGAGTCTTCAGCATATCGCTTCTTCTCTCTCTCTCTCTCTCTCTCTCTCTCTCTCTCTCTCTCTCTCTCTCTCTATCTGTCGAAGCAATTTATGAAAGATACTGGCGAGGTGTCGCTGAAAACGATATACGGTACAGCAGTGTATTACTAGAAATAGAATATGATTAATCGAAGAGGGTATCCCATTCTTACAGTATGACCAAACCAACAAACATCCTCGATATATAATCTTCTCTACTTGAGTACTACTATACATGGATCTCCACTGAACGTACATTACTATACACCGCTATTATTCTAAATATGCTTATCATTTTTATGAAAATTAGTGAATACAGTTGTACTGTGTCTTGTATACTATATTTTATCTACGGCAATTCGAGTAATACTCTCCACTGAACGTGCATTACTATACACCGCTATTATTCTGTATATACGTAACATTTTATGAAAATTATGGAATACAGATGGGATTGTGAGCTGCATACTATATTTCATCTACGACAAGTCGGCTAATATGATGTTTTTAGGTTAATATTGTACTTCAGGTCTCTGGTAAAAAATAGGAATATATTTATTGTATTAGAAAAATCGTTTAAAAATTTAGAATAACAAAAACAGCTATTTGATATGATGTATATGTTGACATAGAAAAGATGTTTAACATAGTGTAATAAGCAGTATTATTGAAGCCATAAATCAATTTAGAGTGTATAGCTACATAGACTGTCGAAAAAATGTTAGCAAGGACAATCAAGTAGTAAGTTATGGTTAAATGTACTAAGTATCTGTAAACGTTAATAAAGTGATGTTAGTAAGGTTGATAGTTAGTATGAATAAATTATTTGAGATTGATGATGTAAGCATACAATGAATTGAAGGTAGTCAATTCGGTCGAACAAAAATTTGTTGAAAAACAAAAATATGTTCTTAACAGCAGTCACCAACGTGAAGGTACGACTACATCGACCGCCATGTTAGTAAGGATGATGGTTAGTAGGAATGAATTATTTTACATTATATAATAATATATTTAATAATAGTAATATTTTTTATTTACATACTAAGATCAGCTCACGATTTAACTTGGTTTAGTAGACATCTTTTTATTGATCTGTTGGACATCCTTTAATGTTATTAATGTTAAAACATCGATACTTTTGGTGTTAATTCATTCGTTACTATGTTCTGTAGTATTCAAAATGAATTATTGAGGGGTAAATTTGATCGATGACTCTAGGTTATCTAATCTTAAAACTAGGGATTTTTCCGACTCCTGTTTTGTGGCAGGCTATCGAAGACTTAAAACTAAATCGGGGAAAGAAGACCATTAAGTTATCGATTGTCTTAAGGTGATCTAGAGTTAACCAGAACGTCACATTCATTTGCCTGTTATATATAGTTATGTGGTCCATATCAGATATCTTTTAGTGGTCATAACTAAACATCTTTTTATATGGGCTAATCTTAATAATTATACTTAATTTAGAGATAATATATATACGAAACTAAGATCTATTAGAATTATCATATTATATAAAAACAATGAGTAAGGGAAAGGTTGAGAAAAGGAATGTAGCAAAAAGGGTCTGCTCCAGATATTTTTAGCACTAAGTTAGCTGTAATACATAAATAATGTTTTAAAAAATGAGTATATTCAATCAACTAAATACGCTAGTCTGAAGTATATTAAAATGATTAGTGGTATTAAAGGGAGATAAGAGGAATATAATAAAAAAGTGTTTGATTCAGATTTATTTATCAATATTGTAGTTATAATAAATAAATTAAGTTTTAAAATATAATTATATTTAATCAGCATACATCTTAAAGTTAATCAAATCATCAAGGATAAATGTAAAAATACTGGCTTTTCACATTTTTACTATTAAATCTAATCAACATCCATCTCAAGATTATTAATTAAATAGTGCCCCCACGGAAGCGTATCATAAGACTCAGGAAGGTGATATCTTTTATCATCATTGGGGCTGAGCGCAATCTTGCTTTGTGTTATGGTATAAACATGATGCTTATCTGAGCGTATTAGATTCTGCGAGGCTGTCTTTGTTGTAAAGGTATCTAAACACTCGACATAGTCCTCGAAGGTAATTTTAGTGTTTACAACAGATTTCTTAACCCCCTTCGCCTTCTTTGTCACACCATAATTTCTAATAATGATTTCAATCTCATCGTCCTCATATTCCTGATCTAACAACTTCATCCTCCTTTTTTTGATGTCATTATCTGTGATAGCTACTTTTGTCGTATATAATTTAGATCGGAGCCCTATGTAGTCAGTCATGATGCATCCATTATTCTCATCCTTCATCATACCCAACACCTTCTTGTTAACCTGAGGAATGCCATAACTATTATCTTTAGGATAGTCAGACGTGTCAAAGTGCTGATGGCAGTCTGTTTTCATAGCCTCATAGGGATCTTTTCCCCGTATCTCCACGATCACACTATCAGTATCTGTATAGCAAGTCGTAAAGTTCTCACCAAACCTTCTATCTAAATACCCATAGTGAAAATCGTAGATCGTGGTTTTAGCCAAATCCAATATACTCATGCCCACATATATTGGTTTATCTAACCATATTTCTGCTCTATGCATCTCGACAGCTACCAAGCTTTCATTAAAAATAGTAGCATTCTTAAACAGGGGACTGCTTATTCTAGCTGCAGCTCCGTAACGACCCTCCCATTCAGTAAGCAATTTAATATCAACGCGCTTGCGCACATTCTCCATGGTCTTGCCGAACACAGCATTGTTCATAAGCTTGAAGAGATTTTTCTCAAATTCATTTTTCGCTGCCTTCCGAAGATTTGTATTCAGGTCAATATACCTCTTTAGCCAAGAAGACTGCTTAAATTTCAGGGCTCGGTGAATCTTTTTGAGCACCAATCCGTGTGCTAGCGCTTGCTTCAAGGCCCTGTAATGAATTACGTATCTTTCTTTATCATGAACGGTAGCCATTAATTTGGTTTGCTCTCGCGGTCGTTTAGGAGGAAGCATAGTTTTAGGGTTTAATGATTGGGGGCAAAACGGAAGATCTTTATGACGATCGTGGATATGTTGGGGGTACTCCAGATCAACCTCGAGAAAATACCCTTCAGAAGCATCGTCTGGAATACTTAGAATATCAATGTTGGCATCGACCCACTCGAACCCTCCATACGGAAGGAATTGAGACATTGCCCAACCATATTGATTATTTACATCGAAATACATCAGATAGGAGTCGGGCTTTGAAGGATCGTAAGATGCCATATACTTGTTGTTGGCGTGAACGCGGCGTTTCGAGCATACTTGACTCAAACCACCGCGAATACCACGCTCCACAAACAAAAACATATCTGGATCTGTTAAGAGCTCCAGTTCCTGTTTTGTGTGCTTAAGCATTGCATCCCACGTGAAGCCGGGAAGAGTAAAGTAATGAGCTGGGTCAAGATTATATGTTTTGAGACAACTGGATCGAAATTGCTCAAAGACGTCTGCAAGAAGAAGAATGTCTGTTTTCATGTATAAATCTATATAATCACCGAGAGTGGAACAGGAGAATGACGACCAGACATCTTGAGCTCTACGATAATGCCGACGAGGACATGGTTTATCCTCAAGTTTATTGTAAAAAGACTCGATAGGAGGTAGAGACGTGTCACTAAATTTTGTAAATGAATCAATATAATCATATGGCATGATTCCTTTCTTAGTTAGAAGATAGAAATTCTCCTCAGGAAGCGAAGTATATTGGGAGCGGAGATTAGGATATTTTATCAAATAAGAAGAGAGCTTATCGAGAGAAGAAGCCATGAATCGAAAACTATCGACAAAACGGAATTTAATTCGTGCATCATCAATGTGTTTCGTAAAAGAGATATATTTTTCCTTAGTAATAGGAAGAAGATCTACGGGGCCTTTGATATGTGAAGCAATATCATTAACAATGAAATGGGCGTCATATCCGCTAAGGTTATGAAATATTACTGGGATAGTATGAGCATCTTTGTAATTAATGTTGCACCCTTCATGAGCTGCCCCTCTGTAGTTATTATCTGGAGTGAGGTGGTCGTGGTCCCGAACTTTCTTATCATCGAGGGAGAAGCGCTGCTCGCAGATATGGCAATGAGTGGCTGCCAGAAATTCACTCTCTTGCTGAGATGTCATATTTATATCATATGGGCACATAAAAACTGGAAAAACATTCTCGGCAAGTTGATTAAGTTCATCTGCGAACCATTTCATGCAATCCTTTCCTCGATATGATCTATAAAACGATAGGGTGAACGATATGAACATTTGAAGAAATACCCAACTGCTACAGGAATATGTTCTTGGTGTTCTGCATATACGGCGAAGGGGGCTTTAATCTTATTCCTGAAATTCTTAAATCTTAGCATTTTACGAGTTTCTTTTGGCATTTTGATGGCTGTTTCATTCATTCTATCACAATCGTCGGTATGGGCTTCTAGTTGTGCTGATGATGAAAATGGTTGTAAACACCTATCACATATAAAATCTGATCGCCCTTTACAGCATGTCTTATGAAAATTTAACTTTTCCTGTGATCGAAAGTAATGTAGGCAGGCATCACAGAAATATTTTGTTCCATTTTCATTGCTCAATTGTTTGGAAAGGAGGCGGGATAGATTTTTTATCCAAACGTAATGATATCTAATCGGACCTTGCTCATCATATTTATCTTGAACATGAAGAAGATTCACATGTTTATCCTTCTTGTTCTTTGTTAGGAAGGTTGGGAGGATCGTACTGTTCTTCTCCTTTTTCAAAATGTATACGTTGATTGAAATATTATTCTGCTTTTCAAAATTCGGAATCTGTTTGATGGTCATAGGCCACTGAATACCTTTAAGTTTTAATATGCTCGAGTAGTGCGGATAAGATGAGATTAAATCGATATGTTTAGTTGTAGGGTATAATGCTGATATGACAGCCCATGCAAAGCATGCCTCGTCATCGTTCTTAACATTGATACATGCCTTCTTTCGCTTTATGTGAGGGGGAAGTTTAATGTAGGAGGATCCAAGTTGCGGCGTAAATTTGTTAATGTTGACCCCCAGGTTAACAACTGCCTTTAGAGCCCATCCAGAATCGCGTTCTTGGAATTCTTCCAAGTCTCTGGAGATGGGCTCCACTACTCTCTTTTCAAACCACTCATCCAAGTTTGTGTCTTTGTATATGGGAGAGTTTGAAGTAGTGAAATACTTGGTTTCATTTAGGATCATATCTCCGCTGGCTACTTCAAATTCCCCACCAAATGCCATATTCACCTTTACTGCCTCATCAGTCTTAAGAGCGTTCTGAATTCGTCGCTTAAACAAAGCTTTGCAATCTACCAGGAAACTACTCGGGTCCTTGTGTTTAAGGTTTGAGATGACACCAGTCCGAATTCTTGAATTGAATGCAGATATAGAGTCATCCCATTGTACCCTCTTGTACGCAGTCTCCGGTCGAGAGTTAAGTCCCGCGCCCTTCTTCTGTTCGGCTTTTAGTTGGTTTCTTAATGTTTTCACCTGCCGCATCTGGGCTTCGAGGTGCTGCTTTTCACCAATCGTCTTTGCAAACCTCATCCCATTATGTATCGTTTTTATAGCTTTCCTACACTCTACTAGCCCGTTTTTAACATTATCTTCCTGATAATCAGTTTTAATTAAACCTAAGATGGATGCAATTAACTGAATAAGTTTATTCAACATGTTTAAACAAAAAAAGCCAATATTCAAATATATGTTAAGAAAAAAATGTTCAAAAATTATAAATTTTTAAAAATCTGAATCAGAAATACAAAAATTTTCAAAAAAATTAAAAATCTTTGAAAAATTGCAAATATATCACTCACCAGAGCACGTCTAAATGATTTAAAACTCACCAGAGCACACGTCTGAACGCTAGGAATATCTGAAACAGAATGAAGAAAATATCTTAATGCCGAGTATTAAGATATTCTTCTAGTCGGACGGAAAACTGAATGGTATTAGGTTATGCTTAAAAGGCCCCTGAATTGTGTAGATTTGTGCCTGTTGTTCCATAAGAATCAATGTAAAAGTGCTGCATTTAAGACATTTACTAAACTTGGTTACATTTTTCCCTACTCAGGCTACGAGAGATACATGAAGGTATCAGTACTACCAACATAATCCGATATAGCAAACACTATAAACACTGCACAAGTGTATAAGTAGCAAATTTTAGATTTAAACACCTAAAAATCTTGATTATTCCCCACCACTTTCATTACTAACTGCAGTACCTCAGAAGTACAGAGGGGGTACCTCTGACGTACAGACGTCATCAGAGACATGCTAACAGAAGGCATAAACAACCACAGAGGGGTATCGGAGACATACAGACGTCATCACAGACACGCTTACAGAAGGCGCAGACGACCACAGAGGGGTACATACGTCATCAGAGACACGCTAACAGAAGACACAGACGACCACAGAGTGGTACAGACGTCATCAGAGACACGCTAACAGAAGACACAAACGACGACAGAGGGGTACAGACGCCATCAGAGACACACTAACAGAAGACACAGAGGGGTACAGACGTCATCAGAGACACGCTAACAGAAGATACAGGCGATAACAGAGGGTTACCTGAGACGTACAGACGTCTACACAGACACGCTAACAGAAGGTCACAGAGGTATAAATACAAGCAGTTACAAGTCGAAAAGTCATTTGTTAACATGTCTTCAAATAGAGCGGTTCAAGTAAACAAACTTGCGGCAATAGTGAGAGAAAAGTACAAAGCTCTTAGAAGAATGCAAGCTGATGTGAAAGAGGTTCTACAGACAACGTTTAAGCCAATAACTTCGCCTCTTAAAGAAATAAGCAATTATGTGAATGAAAATGTTCCTAAACCAGATCTCAACGAAGATGACTCACAAATTAATCAACATCCACAGACCTGTGACGACGAACCTCTACATATGCAAACATCATACAACCCTTATTTAGAAACATATACACAAGATTTAGGGAATACTGACCAGATCTTTGGCCCCAAGTATAACTGGGAGACGGGTGAATGGGAGTTTGGAAATCACACCATTCAGTTCAGTAAAGATAGCATTAAAATGGATTCACACATTTTTAAAGCTACACCCGGCCTGTACGACCTGATTTTCTCGAAGGAACCTACACAATATACTCTAGCCGACCAAAAAATTTACAAAACTCTTCTAGACGAATCCGGAGTGCATAAAGATGACCGTGGACGTCTACGTCACCAATCTCACACAGCAAAATACGAAAAAATTATTAAGCCAATGTATCAAGGAAAAAGAAGAAGAACACAGGCTTTACATGGTACCGCAATAAATGTAGAACCACAAGTAGAAGATATGTCAGACATACAACAACAGTGTAAAAGAAGACATATATCACAGAAGGGTCAAAATACAAAAGACATGCAGATGCAAGGTTCAAAGAAAAACCGTGTTGATGTTCCCACAAGAACTGCTGAAAGAAGGGTTTGTGATATAGCAAAGAAGCAGATACTTGACGAACTGGAAGAGATATGGTGTCTGTATAGCGAACATGGCGACCCGAACATGCTTGTGAAAGGCCTTGAAATTCTTTCAAAAGCCGACGCTTTAACCGGAAAAAAAGCAGCTGAAATTATAGAAGAACTGAGGTACCTAGATATTATTGACTAATAACAGACACATACCTCAAGAAAACAAGAAATTTTAGAACAACCAAGAAAAACTTTAGAATTTAAGTTCATCTTAATAACAGATAACATATCCGACCTTCAAGAATGAATATACTAAAGTTCTGTGTTTTATACGTATTAATTTTTAACAAATAAAATATTATAGAATTTATTTAGCGTACTTTTTATTATATACATATCAGTTTATCGGTTGCACACGTCACTACCTTTAAAAGGAGCTATGACATCACCTATCCAAACTGGCTTTAACAGCCTCAATTATGAAAAATATTAAAAGTCCCAGGTATTCATAGAGATTCTCGAGGATATTTGAGACATCAAGCATTCCAGGATAAATTTAATAAAATTATCAAACCTTTCTTTAAAAATGAACAACCACATCATCGAAGCCGATTTGAAAATGCGCAGAAAAAATGGTAAACACGTCGTAATAGTAATGAACAATCAACCAACAATTTAAACAGCGCACAGACGTAGAATATAAGGCACTATCGTTTAACCGATATGCCGTTACATCTATGGATGAAAATGTTAAAATAAATCGACTAGGACGTCTAGTTTTTAATTATTAACTTGTATTAATAGCTTTAATTATTACAATGTACCAGTATGAAAAATAAAAAAAACGCATAGTGTTTTTATATACTAACCCAATGCAGCACTAAGATTGCCAATTGGTAGAAAACTATTCATACATAAACAGAGAGAAATAGAAAACAGTAATCCACAATTATTAAAGCAGAGCAGATGGGAAATTCTTTGGACGTAATTATTTAAAACTACATAGATAAAAGAAACACAAGTACATAGAAGGCCTGTACACAAAAATGAGGAGAGAGAAAGAGAAGTCAAAATTATTAAAGCAGAGTAGAAGTGAACTTTTTTTGCACGTAATTATGTTAAAAATACATAAAACAGCCACAAGTATATAATACTAACACAAGAACTTATTTAAAAAAATATTTAAAACATGAAACACAAGTACATAATAAATACACATAAAAATGTTTAACGAATGAACAACAAAAATCGCTTACCTTGATTCAATATTTATCACTGCACTGCGAACTTACTAGCGAAGGGTTGAAATGCTAACTATAGCTCCGACACAATTGGTTATACACAATTATTACACTTTATACTTCTCAGAAACTCAATGAACTGACTATCCTCCGATTTCTATTTATATAGTAGGTTATTTTGATGATGCATTATAATTTACATGTACTTGCAGGATTCCTTGAAACGACATTTGCATATTATTTCTAGAATTTGTGGTTTTAATTTCCGTTTTTAACAAGTATTGTGGAATGTGCTGTGTCATAATAATGAAATCGTATACTAAAAAATAAAATCGATGCTTTTTTTGCGGTCGTTACCCTACATTGTTACTAATTTTGCACCGTCAGGTTAAAATGCAATATTAGACGACATGAGAATATTATTTCTAGAAGTTGCAGTTTTAATTTCCGTTATTGAAATTTGCAAGGTGTTTCTGGCGATGTTGCAAAAATATAATCGTTGCTTTTTTGCGGTCATTGCCCTACATTCTTACTAATTCTGCATTATTATGTTACAGGTGTAATATGATATTGCTTCCGCTGACACATTTGTTTTGTGTGACTAATGAAATTCTATTTAATACTAGTATTAGATGTGGAATGTAGCTAGAATAATGAAATCGTATTTAATTTCTTCTTCTTCTTTGTGTCAAGCCATCTGTCAATTCTTCTTCTTTTCGGTGTGTCAATTCTTCTTCTTTTTTACGTTTGTCATGTTGTTGTTAATTGTTCTTCTTCTTTTCAATTTATCAATTCTTCTTCCTCTTTTCGTTTGTCATGTTGATGTCAATTCTTCTTCTTCTTTTCGTTTGTCACGTCAACTTCTTCTTTTCGATTTATCAATTCTTCTTCCTCTTTTCGTTTGTCATGTTGTCAATTCTTCTTTTTCTTTTCGTTTGTCATGCTGGTGTAAATTGTTCTTCTTCTTTTCGTTTGTTACGTCCTCTTCTTCTTCTTTTCGATTTGTCAATTATTCTTCATTGTGTTGAGCTATTGTCACGTCTTATTCTTTTCGTTTGTCATGCTGATGTCAATTCTTCTTCTATTCGTTTGTTATGTTGTCAATTCCTCTTCTTCTTTTCAATTTATCAAGTTTTCTTCATTGTGTTGAGCTAATGTTACTTTTTCTTCTTCTTTTCGTTTGTCAATTCTTCTTTACGTTTGTCATGTTGCCGTCAATTCTTCTTCTTTTCGATTTGTCAATTCTTCTTCATAGTGTTGAGCCATTGTCACTTCTTCTTCTTTTCGTTTGTTAATTCTTCTTTTCGTGTGTCATGTTTCTATCAATTCTTCTTCTTCCTATTTTCGATTTGTCACTTTTTCTTCTTTTCGTTTGTCAATTCTTCTTCGTCTCTTCGTTTGTCATGTTGCTGTCAATTCTTTTTCTTCCTCTTCTTTTGGATTTGTCTATTCTTCTTCATTATGTCGAGCCATCGTCAGGCAATAGTTGTTATGGCACTGTAAGATCCATCTTTTGTACGGATAAGCGAAAATCGATGTATGGACCATCAAATTAAAGGTTTTTGAATGATCAATTATGTTGTGATGACTGTTTAAAACTAATAAATTGCTTACATATACATGAAATATTAATAAATTTATGTTATCCTAATTTAGGTTTTTATTAATGCATAAGTGGGTGGATCAATGAAACAAGTTTATTTTTTAAAATTTCTTTATTTCTACATTCATTTTATTATATACAATATTTCTATGGGCGACATCTAATACAGGATTAATAACTATGGCGGTTACATGTATACGATCTTGGAATCGCATTCGGTTCAGAAATTCAAAATTGTAGTCACTTTACGGTTTATAGATAACATATATTTTATTTCAATCTTCGTTAAACGTAACCTTCTTTGCTGTCTTCTTCATCTTTGTTGGGGATCGAGCTTGATTCCGTCCATTTGGATAAAATTAATTAAGTATATAACGTATGTGTATGAACCAATGTTAAAAACGTGAAGATTCAAGTATAAAAAAGATAATGATGTGAACTAAAACAATTAATATATTCAGGAATAGAAATTTAATATTGCTATCATGTAGCTGAATATTTTGATTCTTCTTAATCACTGCCCTGCTATTGTTTTGAAAGAAAATATGTTGTATTTTCTCTATAAATTTGCAACTAGGACTAAACTTTCTATGATCTTCAAGAATATTGTCATCTGGTTTCCACTTGTAAATTTCTACACCACAGTTGAAGCACCTAACAATATCTTCTGTTTGTAGATAGTAAAATCCACACGCAGATAATTCTATTGCAGGTTTATTTCCCTTCCAGCTACCAAAAGTTGATAATCTTACATAAAAATTGCTCATCTCAGGAGTACAATCGTCAAGACACATTATGATTGACTAATGAAATATAACAGAAGTTTCTCTTTATGTATTGTCATTGTAAATTACACCATCCAGTATTTTAAATGGTTTGGCCATACTGTGAGACTGTGCTCGTTAACTAAATCACAAAAAAGAATATTGTATATTAGACTTTTAATATTTTAATGGATGTTTTTAGGTTTGGTCATACTGTAAGAATGGGATACCCTCTTCGATTAATCATATTCTATTTCTAGTAATACACTGCTGTACCGTATATTGTTTTCAGCGACACCTCGCCAGTATCTTTCATAAATTGCTTCGACAGATAGAGAGAGAGAGAGAGAGAGAGAGAGAGAGAGAGAGAGAGAGAGAAGAAGCGATATGCTGAAGACTCTTTTACGATGACAGATAGGTGCTGTTTAATGTCTTACACGTAGTACTCGGACCACTAACAACGGAGATATGCTGTAATGCCGTTTTGGTAATATCTTTGCGATTGTTTTTTGTGTTAACATATTCATTACCCCCTCCCCTTTACAAAGACACCTCACACGTCACGATCTGACGAGCCATCGCGCCTCCACCACAAAACGAGACAAAAACGAGCAGAATGAACCTTAGCGATTTCTTATGGGATTTTACATGGAGAAATGGCCAGAACTCTTGTTGCCCCTTTACTTGTAAAATTAGAAAATAGACGTGGGGTGAGACAGGGATGCGCATTATCGCTAATTTTTTTTAATGCCTACTCGGAAGAGATTCTAAGCCTCCTAGGCCTCTTGAGTGAGAAAAGCTGAAATAAGGGTAAATGGAGTGCCCATTAACAACATTAGATATAAGGATGACACTGTCACCTTAGCCGAAAACATTGAAGATATTTCAGGGTCTAGGGTAGGTAAACTTAGGTAGACTTATATCTAAAACCGAAGCCATGTAGACCAATACGGTTATCGCCTTTTCTATTAAAACTACGAGAAAAGCTTCTACCCCAGTTAATAGGGAAAAAAAATCATCGATTTCACATAAAAATGTTATACAGGGTTTTAAAGGTTTTAAACGATAGATGAGGGATAATTGATGATAATTTCGTGAAGACGTACAGCTAATTTTTCTTCTTTTTTTTTAAACCGTTATAAAGAATGAAAAATCAGTATTTTGACTCTAACAGGTTTCTTGTGTATTTTAGAGAAAAATGTTTCAAATAAATATTGTAGACGTTAAAAAATTCTTTAATTTGATAGTATGTATGTTAATCGTTATTTAACTAACAAGTGTATTAATACGGGCGATTAACAATTGAGATATTTTAACGCGTGAGCGGAGCGAGCGCGTTAATGTTCGAGATTGATTTATGTTATTTATGATTTATAAATCTGATGACCTTGGGGGCCACCTTACCGGTCCATCCCTTCCTATCCATCTTTCACCAAACTGATCATTAAGTTCACCATGTAATAATTCGTTGTGGTGCGCAGGAGCACCGTCATGTAGAAACCACATTTGTTCACTTATATTAAGTGGAATCTCTTCTCATAATATCGGTAACTGATTTACGATAAAATCTAAATAAATCTCACCATTTAAGTTATCTTCAAAAAAATATGGCCCTACTACATGTTTACCGACGATACCTCCCCACACATTTAGAGACCATCTTGTTTGACTATGTGTTACTATGTGGTATGGAATACTTGTTGAATAGTCGTGAAAGTTATGCCTATTAACAGAACCGTTTCGATGGAATGTAGCTTCATCACCAAATAGGACATAATCAAAAAAACCTCTCTGCTCTTTAATTTTTTCTAATGCCCATTCACAAAATACTATTCGTTTCTGAAAATCATCTTTATTTAATTCTTGGTACTTTTGAATATGATAAGGGTGCATCTTGTTTTTAGGTAAGTAGAATGTTTTGAACAGAGTCGTAACTAAGTTCTTGTTCATTGGAAATACTCCTTATACTTGTGTGTGGGTCTTCTGTAACTGCCGTCAACACACTCATTTCGTTTTCCTCTTTCACACTAGTTTTTGTTCGTTCAGGTTTTTCATAATTCACTGAACCAGTGCGGTTAAATCGATGTTTTAATTTTTCAAATGTATCTTGTCTAGGTTACTCTCTATTCGGTAGGGATACACCGGTCACGGATTAATAAAGAAACAAACGAATCGGCAGGTCGATTGTAATATTTTAGGTATACCAGTAACATAAGCGTAGATCTCGGGTGCGTAGAGGGCCAATATCTATTTAATTATTGAATTTTTAGTAATTTTTTGATTAAAATTTAATAAACAGGATAATTTAAGGAAAAATAATAAGATAAATAATAAAATACAATGCACCCTTGTTAGAAATACCTTTCTTAGCAAAAACTGAATACTAACTTAGGAGTAAGATTATGCAAAACACCTGACTAGAACATTTTCCCGAGCAGATGCGAAGAGACTTCCTTGACTAAAAGAACAATTAGGATTTACCCGCAAGTAATATTTTAAATACGAAAAAATATATAGATTAGTGCCGATTCGATATGCGGTCTACCATCCAATATGCGGTCTACCGCAGAGTAACTAATTCGTTATGTGGTCTATCACAGAGTAGTTATTTCGATATGCGGCCACCACTAAATAATGTTAATGCATTCAGTAAATTTTGCAACTACTCGTATATACAGTATGGTGCAAATGAAAGGAATAAATTCTTTATTTCGTAAACCGATGACATTAGGGAAAATCCCGAAACAGGTCGATTTTTGTTTTTAAATTATGATATTTTGAATGAAGTAAAAGACAGACGTACTCTCAATCATTTATTGTAACTTCCGACGACCGGTTTCGCTCTCTAAAGTATGCAGAGCATCTTCAGGTCAACGGTTACAAGTAACTAAATGATTCGGTTACAAGGAGGTACTACCTCAGTATTCATTAACATGATATATCTGCTTAAGTTATGCTAACGGGATATGGTGGAATAGACGGAGAATGTTGCAAAGGTAAACAAGTTTATGGAATTTGGGAATTTTTGAGGGTGAAAAGATAGTTGGTGAAAGACAACCAACAAATCTGTACCGGTTTTAAAGATTTTTATTTCTATTTATTAAAAGATTTTTGTTTTTATTTATATTTATTAAAGACTTCTATTTATTAGTGTATGTGTTAGTGTAAGACTAACAACGTTTGGATCAAAACGGGTCGATATCTAATATGTATGTTAGATGTGGACGTGCAGCTGTAACCTAAATTGTTAAAGTCAATACTCCTTGATGTTTTAATGAGAGGAGTAGTGGTCGTAAAAAGAATGAAAAATCGGAAAGCTTAAAAATTGTAGCTAAAAGGGTATATTAGCAGTCATATAGTAATAACAGTAATAAATGTGAATTGATAGACAACAATGTAGGTACATGAAATTGAGATATAAATTAAAGGGTGAGAATTAGAGTAGAAAAGAAAAGAAAGGAAGGGATTAAAATTCAGTTGAAAGTAATTGATTGTAAATTGAGACTATGTATTATTGATATAAGCAGTGAAGAAACATTAATAAACTATTGAAACAGATAAAAGAAAGGAATAGTAATAAAATATATTTTGGGGGTATACCTACATTGTGTTTTAAAATCTGTCAATAAACCCATTCAACATATGATATTTTGGCATATATATCATACTAGTGTCGTCATCCATCTGGGGGTGATGACGTAATCGATGATTTTTTTAAATGAGAATAGGGGTCGAGTGCTAGCTCATTTGAAAGGTCATTAAATTCACTATTTAGGCATATAAACATTTACACAATTATTTGTACAGGGCGTGCAAAAAAATTTTTAATGAAATTATTTGACAAAAAAGAAGAATGTATGTAGTTTATTTAATTCAAAATACATTTTACTGTTGCCCAGAAACAGAAAAAATGTTTATTTCAAAAATAAACATTGCTTTTCGATTAAATTCAATGTTCAAGCCAGCTCCCGCCAGCCACCTGTTTCTTAGGAAGTTTGAACATTTAATTTAAGCGAAAAACAATGTTTATTTGTGATATAAACATTTTTTTACTGATTTCTAACAGCAATAAAATGTATTTTAAATTAAATAAATTATATAGATTCTTCTTTTTTTGTCAAATAATTTAAATTAAAAAAATTTTTTGGGCGCCCTGTATAAACAATTATGTAAATGTTTATATTAATAAATAGAGAATTGAATGATCTTCCAAATGAGCTAGCACACGACCCCTATTCTCATTTAAAAAAATCATCGATTACTTCATCACGCCCATATGGATGACGTTACTAGTATGACATTTATGGCAAAATATCATAATTTAAAAATAAAAATCGACCTGTTTCAGGATTTTTCCTTAAAGTCGCCGGTTTACGAAATAACGAATTTACTCCTTTCATTTGCACCATACTGTATAGTATCAAAATAAAGCTCATTTTTTGACCTAGGTATTTTAATTACGGTACTGTCTTGGCATTTTAATTATTCAAGTGAAAGTACTTAATTACCCAAATAGGTGCAAAACCAAATTAGAGAAAGTATGACAAACTAATGCAATTTTAATAGGTAATTTAACTAAATGGGTCGACAAACAAATCAGGAATGCTATAAGAAACTATAAGGACATTTGTTATCTTCCAGTTGAATTTATTCTGTCGAATTGGTAACGCCTTATATTGTTAATTTTGTGAGAATCTGTTCGTGCTGTTTAACCGAAAATGCCAAGACGTGTTTTAGATGTAGATACTCTAATTTGTAACCTACATAAGTACTTTATTGCGGAAAAAAACAATGGTGGTCCTTTAAAATCGGTAACGTCTGTACAACAACGCGTGTGCGATGCTTTAGAAATTAGCGAATCAAAATTAAGATCTACAATTAAAAACGAGAATAGTGAAGTGCCGGAAAACGATCACCACCATACTCGCCTGTTATTAAAAACGAACAATATGTTAGAAGGACGAAAATTTCAAATTCGTAATATCATATATCAAATGCGTGCAAATAAGGAACATGTGACTTTAGGTAAAATTTTACTTAAGTTAAAAGAGAGGAAATTTGGTGACATCGGCAGAACAAGTTTATGGCAAGTCCTACATAACATAGCATTCAAATTTAAAAAAGAGGATAACAGAAAAGCGCTTTGTGAAAGAAGTTCTGTTGTACACAAGAGAATTGAGTTTCTGAGAAAATAAATATAACATATTTAAAGAAGAAGGGTCAACTTTTGTATATTTAGACGAAACATGGATATTTTCTAAGGGTGCTACCAAGAGAATATGGCAAGATGACAACATAAAATCGATCAAGCATGCTAGTGGAGAAGGGAAGCGACATATAATTCTGCACGCGGGAGGGAAGACAGGCTTTATAGAAGGTGCTGATTTAATATTTTCGTCTACATCAAAAAACAGTGACTATCGTGACAATATGAACACGGAAATGTTTGTGAAATAGTTGCGTGAAAAACTTCTTCCCGGATTAAGTGAGCCCAGCGTAATTATTTTAGACAATGCGCCTTATCATTCAGAAATACTAAACAAAAGTCCAACAAATTCGTGGAATGTAGATAAGATTAAAGAATGGCTAACAAATGAACGCATATCTATTCCACAGCATATATTAAAGTCTGAGTTGTTACGTTTGGCAAAAGAACATGCAAAACCAAAAATCTTTGTGGTGGATCAGGTTACTGAAAGTTACGGGCATCAAGTTTTACGTCTTCCACCATACCACTGCCAGTTTAATCCCATCGAATATATATGGGGAATAGCAAAATAATATTACGACAACCATATTGGGCCTAATGGGTATACAGACGAAGCGGTTTGGGAAACTTGGCGAGAAGCACTTTCAACTGCAACTCCAGAAGTATGGCGGAACTGTATATACAAGTGCGAAAAATTAATTGAGGATTGGTGGATTCGTGAAAATAAAATTAACGAAATAAGCCCAATCATAATAACAAT
The DNA here is from genome assembly GCF_917563875.1 of Diabrotica virgifera virgifera. Classification (NCBI taxonomy): domain Eukaryota; kingdom Metazoa; phylum Arthropoda; class Insecta; order Coleoptera; family Chrysomelidae; genus Diabrotica; species Diabrotica virgifera. Next base: position 181,525,004 of record NC_065448.1, on the reverse strand, counting down.
TAACGGTGACGACAGCGATGATGATGACAGCGATGGCGATGATAGTGTGAACAATAACGACTAAATCATTTTAGTAAAAAAAATTGGTACGTATATTGACTTAATAATATTTAGCATTTTACTTAAATATTTGATGTTTACATAATGCCCTGCTGTAGGATTTCCGGATCCTTTTCAAGGCGTGATTTGTTTGAAATCGAAACTATTTGTAGATATTGTAGGTACATACGTAATATTATAATATTGTTTTTAATAATTTTTATTTTCGGGAAAAATACCCCATTATACATATAAACTATAAAATATACATGACTAACATAGAAAACATGCGATCTGATAAAAGAATAAAACAAGCTCAAATTAGTTTACAATGTCATATAAACGCTTTTTACACGCGTCAATTGACTTTAATTTAAAAACATCCAACGTCAATATATCACTTAAATTGATTGTGACTTTATAGAAAACCATTTTAGAGATTAAATTAAAACATCAACAATACAGCAACGTTTAGCCTTCTACCTTTTATAAGTTATAATTTGTTTTATTTTTATTATATTGATATTCGTGCAACAATTAATATTAGGTATATTGATTTTTGGCTACGGATAATGAACTGTTATAAAGAATCACGAAATTATGTCGTTTAGGCTTCTGAGGCTATACAAACACCTAAAATTTAAAATTATTTGATTTATATAAGAACCTCCTCAAATAAAAAATTACTGCGCCCATGTGTAAATAGTTAAACTACAGCGGACCAGTAAATTCGTTCATTTCTTTCTTAATCCATGACCGGTGTAAGTCTACCGAATAGACTTTACCGCCTATCTGGAAACCGTTCTTGATAAATTCTAGCTGATAGTAATGAATTTTTATTGCATTCCCCCAAAATCCAGATCATATCTACCATTTCATCAGTAGTAAAATTCATTAATGCCAATTTAAATTGAATTAATTACTTAATTACTAAATAATAATTGTGGCTAATTTACGGTGTACCCAATACTGAAATAATAAACAATAATGTCAAACTGTCAGTTTCTGACAAATCAATCATGGCCAACTAACAATAATAATTATTGGTAAACGTTAAAATATCTACCAAATTAATACTTTGATGAAAAAATAAAAATATCTAGAAAACTGATATATTTAGGTATATGGAGTACTTTATAAAATTTGAAGTACAATAGTAGTACTTTTCGATAGAGATATAAAATACAGGGTGTCCTATTTAAAATTACCAAGAAAATAATGTACTCGCATTTTAACTTACCCTGTATTTGATTTAACGAATATTATGAAAACGAATATGTTTTATAATTTTTAACAATTATTAAAAAACTATGGTTGCAATAGATCAATGTTCCTATAGTCCTTTTTAATTATACAGTGAGTTAAACTTAATACGATTTTCAGGTAATATTGGTTATAAATTTTGAAATACCCGGTATAACATAATACAACTTTACATTGTTGTGATTTGGAAGTGAAGCAGATTTCAAATTTAAAATAAAATATAGTGTGTTCCTTTTAAAAAAAAAACTTAAGTTTGGTCTGCCACCATCTTATGGAACACCCTGTAAGATTGTTACTAATTTTAAAATGTGGAGTTTAAAGCTGCCTACTATTTTTTTCAATAACTTTGTTTTGTAATTTTTACTATAACAGATCTACTGAGCTTCCTCACTCTAATCAATCACCCTGTATATTTTGTAGTACATTATTTCAAGCTAAATAATTTTTAGTAATGGTTTGTACGTGAGATTCACTATTAAATATTAAGTATTAGGTTTTAAAAAATTTTGTCATAAAGTACTAGAGTAGGTTAAAGTAATAAATCAGTGAACTGGCGAAATTCCAAATCAATTTTACCGCTATTATAACGTTGGCTTTGCTACGGTTCCATCTAATAATTCTTTGCTCAAACTCTCTTATTATAAACGTAGTTATTGTTAATGGCGATTGTGCAAAAGTTTCCTTATAAAACTTATAAAGTGCTTTTAAAAACTTATAAGTGCTTTAGTGATAATAAAAACCAGACACACGTTTAATGATGGTAAAATGGAAGTCTTAAGTACCAAGTTAATTAAAATATTCAGCAATAAATATAAATATCATATTTATTTAGATTTTTATAATGCATTTTTACTTTATCGTACTACATACGCAGTATGAGTATAATAGATAAAGTTGTAGGATCGTGCAAATTTTTTTTTTTCAGATTTCACTTTTTTTCGACGTTTTCAGTCCACCTGAGTCTAAAAAACAAATAAAAAAACATGTCGGAAGTATGTACGTATGTACGTACGTATGTCGCCACCGTCCAGCAAAAACTACTGGACCGATTTCGATGAAATTCGGTATGAGTAAGTTTAAGGCTGTTCCTCACGATTCTGAGCATAGCTAAATTCCAATGTAAAAGTTTTAACAAAATAACGCAAAAACTATGGCAGATATTGAAATAATTCTTTTTTTATATGAAAGGTATTAAAAATTTCTAGTGCACTATTTGCTTATCAATTATTAAATTGTTTAAACAATATGTTTTTTTTAACTTTATTGCTTAAAATTAACGTAAAAAAATTTAAATTTAAATACGGCACTAGAGAATTTTTCCCACTTTCCGAATCTGTTTATGTTTTTAACATAAAGGGTAACACAAAGCAGCTATTTTGTTTAAACTTTTTTAAAAATCTCAAAGTTTTGCTAAAAGGTATCTCTCTCAGCCGTCATTCTGTCCTTGTTGTCGATATCCAGCCCGCGGCCAGCCAGCAGGTAAAGGAACCCTGTCAGTAGGATTATCAATAATGTTATTACAGGTACAAAAACGAATTAGTGCTTATGAATGGACAAAGATTATTTAGACTTTTGACAAAATTTTTATTATAATTTTTATTTCAAAACACCCTCTAAAGAAACATTACACAATTCTATATTTATAAATGTAATTTCATTTTATCGATCTTGCTCATGATGCTACTCAAATTCTTATAATACGTGTTACTTGTATAAACTTTTTCATTATATGTATTATCATGTATAATATGATATGCATAATCCGTTTAGAACGTCTTTCGACATTATCCGATCCCATTTTTCATTCAATTCGGCTGTTCCATTGATCTTCTCTAAGTTCTTTGGATTTGAAGCTCATTGAGTTTCTTATTCTTTTCATCCATGTTCTCTTAGGTATTTCTCTCTTCTGTATTCCTGTAGGTGACAATGCAATTACTTGTTTCGGGAGTCTACTGTTTTTCATTCGTTGGACATTTCCGAACCATTTGAGCTGCTTTCGTTGTCTGTCATCCATGACTGTACCTTGTATTCTCATGCGTGCTCTAATTTCTTCATTTCTTATCCTCTCCCGTTTCGAAATTACGGCACTACAGCCCAAATTGAGCCCTGGCCTCCTTTATTTTTTGCCTCCACCCTTGCCTGTCTGTGGCTGCTCTTCTCCATACACGGACTCCTAAAAGGACTTGTGCGTCGCTGTTTACTATGTCTTCCCAGCGCTTTCTTGGCTTTCCAACCTGTCTCTTTCCCAGCATTCTAGTATTCTGTGCTCTTTTTGGTCACCTATCCTCTCCCATTCTTATCACATGTCCGGCCCATTGTAATGAAGTCTGACAGGGGTGTTTCCTTATAAAGTTGAGAAAGCTCGTTGTTGTATCTACTTCTGAAGATTTCATTTTCCCTCACAGGTCCTAGTGTCCTCCTCAGTACTTTCCTTTCGAATGTGTAGCTTGTTTTTGGATGTTTCTTTCAGGACCCAGGTTTCACTTCCATAGCATGTTATTGGTCGAATTAAGGTTTTATAGATTCTCATCCTTGTATTTCGGTGGACACTTTTAGACCGAAATATATGGGAGAGGGCAAAATAAGCTCTGTTTGCCTGCGTTATTCTCTTCCGTATTTCTCCATCTTCTGATCCGTCGGCATATATTCAATTTCTACTCCCAGGTATGTAAACTTTTCAACCGTTTCAATGGCATCTTCATGTATAATGTTTTGTGGGATTATATTTCTTCTCATCTGAGTCATTATTTTTGTTTTTTCTGTGTTAATTTCCAGACGTTAGCGAAGTACTTAGCGTTCGTCTTATTACATCCATTTCCGCGGCTTCTGTCTCTCTTATATTTCTCTCTGTTAATCGCCTCATTTCACAATCGTATAAAAGCATGCTTTTTACCAGTTTCATAGATATTAACTTATATCTTTTCTGTTATTTTCTTGTTCCAGAGAAAGGCTTTTTATAGCTTTTCTTGCTTTTCTTTGTTTTGTGCAATGAGGAAATTTATGCCGCTTTCCATTAGCTGGGAACGGGGTATCCATTTATACACATATTAACAATCTTTGTAATCAGTCGAATTAGTTTTTTGGTGCCACATATAAGGAGTTCAGTTCGTCGTCTATTGATTCAATGTAATCACCTTGCTTAGCAGTTTTCTGTTTCCGTGAGAACATATTTTTCATATGTTTTCATTCTGGTGGGATGTAGAGTAACATTATGTTGTTTTATATTGTCTTTAACATATATTTAATATATTATATTCAATTTTACATTTTCCATATCTTTAACTATCAGTTCATGTTTGTTATTGATTTCATGTATATTTCATGTTCCTAAATTCATTATCCGTTTCAATTCGCCAAGCAGTTATGTAGGCAGAGATTTCAAATTAATTTTAATCATATTTATTATAGGCTATGCTTCATAGACATAATTTTGGGAGCATGTCAGCTGTAACCTGAAAGGAATGTGTGTATTCTACGGCAGAACCCATAGTAGAAGAATCTACAGTCGAAGAAGACTCTAGACCTATCCATAAACATAAAAACCACAAAGCGCAGGAACCAACACTGTATCTGCAGAATGTTTGAAAAATAGAGGAGACACACATGCCTTTCGTAAGCTGATTTGCCAAACTGGAAAGAAGATCAATTACCAACCTCCTGGAAGGAGAATGTTATCATTCCGATACACACAAAGGTGATAAATGATGAGATGGATTGCACAAACTATAGAGGTATAGTTTGTGCTATACCTCTAGGCAGTTAATGGATAAATACTGGGAATGCATCAAGACACTACACCAGCTTTTTATAGATTTTAAGCAGGCATATGATAGTAGTATACGAGTGGAACTGTGGAATGCCATGGTAGAACTAGGAATACCAAAGAAATTGATAAATATCACAAAAGCATATATATTATGTAGACGGAGTTATGAGTGCTGTAAGAATTGAAGGAAAATAGTCGATATTCTTTACAATCAACGGTAATCTCAAACAGGGAGATACCTTATCCTCACTTCCCTTCAGTATCGCTTTGGAGCGTATTGTGAGGAAAACGAGCACAGAAACACTCCTCGCATTATATTACATTATCCTCACATTATATACCTATAACAAAAGTGCTTCGCATTATACTAGCTTTCACCGATTAGGCGATTCTATAGATATAGTAATAGGAAATACAACGATCAGTGTCAAGGAAGAGTTTAATTAGACTGAGAAATTCCGCAAAACAATTCGAGGAATAAATGAGAATAAAACAAAATATATAGCTACAACATGAACGGGGCAGCGAGACAGAATAGGGCAAAACGTTACAATGCACCAGAACAACTTTGAAAGGAAAGGGTTCATCAGTTTAAACATTTGAGCTACGATCACATCTGATAATAAAATTACTCATAAACAATGATTAACAACAAAATACAAAGTGCCAATCGTTGTTGGTTTGCGTTACAAAAAAATATTGAAATTAGATTATGTATCCAGTTGTACGAAAATAAGCATCTACCATTCTGTAATAAGACATAAATGACGAATGCCTGTGAAACATGGACAATAACAAAACTTAAAAATCGCAAAAAGAAGAATTCTTAGAGGAATATATTGTTATATTTCTATTTGATATGAAAATTAAATTTTGATAATTATAAACAAAATTCAATTTAATATAAAATATTTTCAATTTTCTCAACCACGGGCATATAAATTTAGAACAACCTGTATACAACAAATTGTTATATTTAATTTTAAGAAGTGATTAAACGAAACTCGGGAAAATGCGCTTAGAATAAACAAAGTGAATGGCGTACCATTATCGTTGTTCGCGGAAGGTTCGATCATTAGCCTATGCTAAATAAAACTCAAGTGAAATCGATAATAGGTCATTATCGTAGTTCGCGGAAGGTTCGATCATTAGCTTATGCTAAATAAGACTCAGTTGAAGTAGATAATAGATCATTAAATTTTGTAATTAGTAGAAAGTAATTTTAGAATGGGAATTAACTATTTTTCTTTTGAAATCCATTAAGCATATTTAGAAAGATTAAAAATTGGTTTTGAGGAATACTGCGAATGAGAGTTGGTGGTGGAAGTTTGATTTGTGAATCTGGAAGGGATATTTAGAAAGTAGGGGAATGAATGACAAATAGAGATCAGAATGTTTTGAGCTGTCGAGAAGTGAAGTCCAGTAGTAGACGGTAGTGTACGGAGAGTGAGAAAGCCGGTGTAGTTCCGTGAGTGTGGAGTATCTATCGTGGAACGAGAGGTAGGCCAGGTTGAGAGTAAAAGAACCTCCTTGAGCCAAGAGTTCCCGGTAGCTGATTGCAGTTTCGAAAAAGGTAGAACACAGCATCACGACAGAAGCAGGAAACGAGAGCTATACGAGCTAGTTTCAAAGGAGAACATTACTGGAAGCCAGGACGAGGTTTTGATTGCAGCCAAGAATAGCAGGAAACGGGTCTTGTGTGAAGACATTCTCAGTTCACCAGAAAAAGGTCAGTCTCATTTGTTTGGACATGAATGTATGGGTTTTTCGTATTAAATACCACATTTAAAATTGAAGAAACATAATCAATAATATCAGAAAAGCTTCATCAAACTTAAATAGAATTGTTGCTAATAAATCATAATAGTTAAATGTTAATAAAAACTGTCAATTGGAAACCAAAAGGAAATAAGATTCCCATGTGTAAATGTTATGTTTAAGAATAATAAGATATAGCAAATATTAAGCAGTGATTGCCATTTAAATAAAATAAACAATATTTTTATTACAATTGTAACCCATATGTGTTATTATTTTACTCTTTTCTTTCCTATCCCGATTAGGAACCATTGAGAAATACTTAGAAGCCACGTAAGTAAGTAATTAATTTTATAAAAAGCCCTGAGATTGAAAACATATTGATATGTGATCTAGTAAATTAATTAGATTATTATTAATGCATTGATTAAATTAAATGACATATAAAAATATTATCTCATATCAATAATCAAGATCACATCAACTGTCGTCCAACGTGGAAAGCATTGTAAAGTATTTCTAGTGGCAAATTTGAAGGATAGAAAGAGTAAAGCCGGTATTTGAAAATTTATATGCCTGTGGTAAAAAGTGAGATACTTACATTTGATAACATAAAATTTTAGATCTCTTTAGGTACAAATTTTACATAACTGATTTAATATTTTATTTTTACGATATTTACATTTGATATATTTATTGACAATTTATAATATTTGGGTGAGAAAAAGTCGTCTTGGTAACATAATAGTAAAATTTCATATTTGGCGGGGACAGTATTTCTTGAAAACAAATGTCTGTGACAAGAAGCCAAAGCAAAGACAACAAGAAACAAAAAGAACCTTCAGACCAAGAAGATATTTTAGACACGACAATCATGGCATCAGAACAGCAAGAATTATCAGGAATAGAAAAGATATTACAACTTATGCAAATCCAGTCACAAAAAATGGATGAAACAAAACAGGCAATGGATAAAATGCAAGAAAATCAGAAAGAAACATAAAAAAAAATGGATGAATCACAACAAAAAATGGAACAGAAAATGGATAAAGTGGAGCAAAAAATGGATGACAATCAACAGGAAACAAAACAAGCGATAGAAGAGAACAATAAGAAAATAGAGGAACGCATAGAAAAGTATGAAATGAAAATTAAAGATCACATGCAAAAACAAGAAATGAGAATGAAGGACCACATGAAAGAACAAGAAATGAAAATTCAAAATAAAATAAAGGAGTTAACGAATGGCCAGAAAAAGGAAATAGAAAATTTGGAAAACAAGTTTGAAAACGCTATTCAAGCAATCAGAGAAGAAATGGAAAGAAAGATTGCGGAAATCAATATTCAACAAAATGTAGGAGAACGAAGAGAAATGGTTATACATAGCACAGATGACGTGAAGATAAGGTTTGGCGGGGATGTAAGAAGATTACACCCAGTGCCGTTCATAAATAGCCTGAAAAAGAAAATACAACACATCGGAAATTTCGAAACAGCAAAAGAAACTATCAGAAACCATCTAAAATATGAAGCAAGCCTATGGTTCGATTGCAAAGAAGAAGAATTTGACAGTTGGCAACAATTTGAACAACAATTTTTGAATTATTTCTGGGGAAAAGTCCAACAATTGGAAATTAACAAGGAATTGCAAAATGGGAAATACAATGATAGGATGGGTATATCAGAAAGGACATATGCATTACAAATTTACTATAACGCAAAACATTTACAATATAATTACTCATCGGAACAATTAGTCGAACTGATTGCAAGACATTTCGAAGAAACGCTGGAAGACCATATCACATTGCAAAACTACAAAGACATAGATAGTTTATGCCAATTCCTACAAATAAGAGAATCACGTTTAAGGGAAAGAAAATCAAGAAGGTCGCGAGAAGATTACAGGCCCCGAGAAACACAGGATTACAGAGATAGAAATCAAAATAGGAGGGATTATACAAGACGAGATTTTAATCCCAGAAGGGAAAACGAAAATAGAGACAACGGAAGAGGAAATTATGAACAAAGAAATAGGCAATGGAATGAGAACAGAAATCGAGAATACCAGAATAGAAACACCACACGCTCAAATCAAGAAAACAGAAATAATGGTAGACAAAATGAACAGGGATATCGAGAAAACCGAAACAGATCCGACAGACCAAGAGAAAATAGAAGAGAAGTAAATAATACCCAGACAGATGAATATGACGGAGAGAGACATTATGACGAAAATATAAACAACGATGAGCAACCGGCGTCTTTTCACGACGGCGCTCACTAAAAACCAAAAATCAAACAGGAATCTTTTGTAACCCCAAGGAGTTTATTAAATTGGCAAGAAACAACGAAAAGAAAAATGGAGTTAATTTAAAATTTGTGGATGGATTTATCAACGAGAAACCAATTAAAATTATGATAGACACTGGATCTGAAATAACATTGGTCAACAGAAAACTAATAGAAGAAGTTAACTTAACAAATTTAATTTACAAAATACCTAGTGTAAATTTAGTGGGCGCAAACAAACGGACATTGGAAACTATAAATGAAGGCATACGAGTAATGGTACGACTGGGTAAGAAGATGTATGCACTACAATGTGTAATAATGCCAAACATGTCACATGACATGATAGTAGGAGTTGACGAATTGGCAGAAAAACATGTAGTGATAGATTTTAAAAATAATACGATGAATATAACAGAAGAAAAAGAAGAAGAACAGGACAAGGAACAGGAGAAACAAAATACGGACGAATCAGGTAAAGAACAAACAGTGGAAATGAATTTGGCAACGAAGCAAGGACAAAGAAGAAAAGGGAGAAAAAGTCAGAAAAAAACAAAAGAAAATGAAACCTGTGGCTCCTCAAAAGAAGAGTTGAGCCCAGAAGAAGAAAAATTGAGAGTATCAAAAGCAAAATAAAACTGGGATTCCTCAAAAGAAGAGATGAGCTCAGGAGAAGAAGAAATAAAGCTAACAAATGAAAGCGAAAAAGATATGATCGAAACAGTGGCATTTGAAGAGGAGGCATATGAAAACGAGGATGCAGAATACACGGTAAAAGTATGTGAAAAATCTGAGGAAAAAGACAGAAGATTGATATGGGAAAAAGGGAAAAACAACATAATAGCCGACACTCTAACACAGGATGAGGACACTGAAAATAAGGAAACAATTACTCTACAGGTGGGACTAATTAGAGTAATACAAGAAGAAGGGGTATAAGACGTAGATTAAAGTAAGGAAATATACAGGGAGTTGATTTTGCCTCGAGAAAATTTATTTAAAAAATGCAGATAAATTTTATCGAATACAAGGCGGGGATTTGTTATATTTCTATTTGATATGAAAATTAAATTTTGATAATTATAAACAAAATTCAATTTAATATAAAATATTTTCAATTTTCTCAACCACGGGCATATAAATTTAGAACAACCTGTATACAACAAATTGTTATATTTAATTTTAAGAAGTGATTAAACGAAACTCGGGAAAATGCGCTTAGAATAAACAAAGTGAATGGCGTACCATTATCGTTGTTCGCGGAAGGTTCGATCATTAGCCTATGCTAAGTAAAACTCAAGTGAAATCGATAATAGGTCATTATCGTAGTTCGCGGAAGGTTCGATCATTAGCTTATGCTAAATAAGACTCAGTTGAAGTAGATAATAGATCATTAAATTTTGTAATTAGTAGAAAGTAATTTTAGAATGGGAATTAACTATTTTTCTTTTGAAATCCATTAAGCATATTTAGAAAGATTAAAAATTGGTTTTGAGGAATACTGCGAATGAGAGTTGGTGGTGGAAGTTTGATTTGTGAATCTGGAAGGGATATTTAGAAAGTAGGGGAATGAATGACAAATAGAGATCAGAATGTTTTGAGCTGTCGAGAAGTGAAGTCCAGTAGTAGACGGTAGTGTACGGAGAGTGAGAAAGCCGGTGTAGTTCCATGAGTGTGGAGTATCTATCGTGGAACGAGAGGTAGGCCAGGTTGAGAGTAAAAGAACCTCCTTGAGCCAAGAGTTCCCGGTAGCTGATTGCAGTTTCGAAAAAGGTAGAACACAGCATCACGACAGAAGCAGGAAACGAGAGCTATACGAGCTAGTTTCAAAGGAGAACATTACTGGAAGCCAGGACGAGGTTTTGATTGCAGCCAAGGATAGCAGGAAACGGGTCTTGTGTGAAGACATTCTCAGTTCACCAGAAAAAGGTCAGTCTCATTTGTTTGGACATGAATGTATGGGTTTTTCGTATTAAATACCACATTTAAAATTGAAGAAACATAATCAATAATATCAGAAAAGCTTCATCAAACTTAAATAGAATTGTTGCTAATAAATCATAATAGTTAAATGTTAATAAAAACTGTCAATTGGAAACCAAAAGGAAATAAGATTCCCATGTGTAAATGTTATGTTTAAGAATAATAAGATATAGCAAATATTAAGCAGTGATTGCCACTTAAATAAAATAAACAATATTTTTATTACAATTGTAACCCATATGTGTTATTATTTTACTCTTTTCTTTCCTATCCCGATTAGGAACCATTGAGAAATACTTAGAAGCCACGTAAGTAAGTAATTAATTTTATAAAAAGCCCTGAGATTGAAAACATATTGATATGTGATCTGGTAAATTAATTAGATTATTATTAATGCATTGATTAAATTAAATGACATATAAAAATATTATCTCATATCAATAATCAAGATCACATCAATATGTAGCAGTTAAGGATGGCACCAGAGAGCTTTAGACAGTGAGAACCAACCAGGAATTGAAAGAATTATATAACCAACCAGATCCTATGTAGTTAAAATAATAAAGTCACAAAGACTTATATGTCTAGGATATGTCAAGAGGCAAGAGTATCGTGTCGTCACATTCTCAACATTTCACAAAAATGTATTACATTTCCAAGCCTTAATCAACGTTTAAATTAAGACAGCCAATTTGTCCTTAAAAAAATGATCTAAAAACAAAAGAAAATATAAGACATTATATTTAAAAAAAACCAACTCAGCAATACCGTGACCTAAAAATATCATGTTGTACGCTATACCTATCTAATTTTGTTTTATTTAAAAATTTGAAATCTAAATTAATATTGTTCTCGAAAATATAACTTTGCACGTTTCTACAATAATTTACAATGTACATTCTAATTACCTACCCATAATCCCACTGAAGAAAAGAATGACCACAAGTTAATCGTTTTATTGTTTAGCTTCTTAACTGCCACCCAGGGGGTGTCCGGTTTGTCTATCGGCTCGATAACAGGTGAACAGAATTTTTGATCTGGGCTTTCTGCACGTAAACGTTTACGTGTAGAAAGAAATTTTTGAGAGAGAGGATATTCACCGTTATGTTTTAGAAGGTTTGGCCTTAAGAGAATTTTGTTGAGAAACTAAGCTTTTGAAAAAAGCTCTCAAAGGGGGGCCGAAATAGGGGGGTTATTTGGGGCCCATTTTTGCAAATTTTGACCGCAACGAATGAAATTTAACTTAAAGTTAGCTCATCGATAGGTAAATAGAAATACGGAATTTGACATTTCCAAATCCAAAATGGCGGCCAGCATGGCCGACCGCCCACCCGATACATTTCCCTACCAATCTGAAAACTTGTTTAAGATAAATTTAATTTGAAAAAACATTTATGTAGCCTAAAGATGGGACTATAACAAGAATATTATCGTTTTTCATAAAAAGTTAAGGGTTGCCTATATTTAAGGGGTCAAAATTTGACATAAATTTGAACTAGATTTTCTCAAAAATGACTCCAAGGAATTTGTTTATTTTTTGATGTAATTTTGATATCCTATCGGTAAATTGAATAACATTGGTCAGATTTCTTAACTCCTCATAGGAGGGGAGTTATGAATTTTTTATAAAAAAATATTCGAGTGCCCGTAACTACCTCTGTAATAGAAACTAAAATTTTAAATTTGGCAGACATATATAGTACTTTATTATCTATTAGCACAATAAATTTTACCCACAATATGGCTTCCTGTTTAACCGGAAACGAAAAAAAATCTTAATTTTTTACATATATCCTGTATATTTTTACATATTCTGAAAGAATGTAAAATTATCTTTCTAATGACATAAAACCTGTTGCTATACCTCAAAAACTCAAAGAGTTACAGAAAATTGAAATTTTGCTAGAATCTTGTGTGTGTCCCGTCTCACGCGATCATAGCAGAGCATTATTATAGGGCAGTCAATGAGGGTATTTGGCTCCGAATTCCATCCTACTACATCGATGTACTTGATATTTTCACAGTAAGTAGAGAATAGCTCAAGAAACAAAATCTACCCTATATACTATGGCGCTTTTATCTTGGGGCAATTCCCACCCCTTCAAGGGGGTGGAAAATTTATTGGTCAAAATAAGCATGGAAGTGGCTAGAGAACCTGTTTTTAATCAAAAACTGATTTATACTTTTTTTGAGAACTCAATAATTTTTGAGTTATACGTATTTGAAAATTGGCCATTTTCATTTAAAAATGACACGTTTTCGGACGGTTTTTTTGTGAATACCTTAAAAACTATGCATTAAACTAAAAACACTATATAAATTTTTTTTTTTTTTATAAATAACAAAGAGATTCGTTCCTTCGTAAATTTTCTATTTATAATACAAAAAGAGATATGGTAGGTTAAAAGAGTTTGTTTTTTGATGCATGCTCAAAGTGCTCATGCTTTTTTGGTGTTTGAAAAGGCCTTTAAAACGAGCACCGTTAAATGTCGGTTACATTCAAACTAAGCGAGATATGGTGCAAAAAATATATGACTAATATACTTTAAGGAAAAATGAGAAGTACATACATTTAACCCCTCATTCACCAGAATTTAAATGCATTGTTTTTGTTTTGCAATACCTCTTAATATAGTGTTATTTCTATTTTCAAAAAGTTGTACGGGTGAAAAAAATAAGATCAAATTATAGAGCGCATTTTTAAATTTTCTTAAAATTCTTCCTTTTGCTCCATGCAATTCGAAAATAAAAATATTCGATCCCCGAGAAGTGGTGAGAACCTCCCCCATGATAAAAGCGCCATAGTATATAGGATAGACTTTGAATTAGGAGATTGGGCTTTGGGCTACTCCCAAAATTTCATTACAATCCATGCAGTAAAATGCAAATATTGTAAACTATTAATTACTCAGAAAAATGTACTAATTTGAAATGAAAGTATGACTAATATTCTTATTGATTTATGCAATAATCTATAGTATGTCCCCGAACATTTTCTCAAATGCGGGAATTAATGATGCGTAGAACCATAAAATATTTTTTCAAGTATACAAGGTGTTTCTAAAATGTCAAAATAACGAGTAACTTTGTTATTTTTATAGAATGCCAGTATCTAGTACGATAACGATAATAGATCGGTACGATAAAGTTCTCGGGTGGCCCTTCCGTCCAGCGTTTTTTCGTAGTAAAAAGAAGTAATTTTTTCTTTCTAGTGAAACGTATGTTAAATAGTAAAAACGTACAGAAACATTTCCAGTCACATATTTATACTGGACTCACAAAAATGTCGGTTTTTTACTTATGGTTTAACCTGGTGATTATAACCGGTCAAAAGAACTGGTTATTCGAAGTACCGGTGTCATCCGGTGTTCGGTTTTTTTAATCAATAGCCGGTACCCAATAGGTTACAATTTTACATTTACATTGCACTTTAGGTTGCTACACTCCATTCGAATCGATATCAATATTACATATCGATATTAGGTGAGGCAACGAAGCATTAAACCTAGGAATTTTGTGCAGTAAGATGAATCGTCATGTAACTTTTTGCATTCGATTCGAGAGAGTATCAGGCAATTTTGTGAACTAAATATATTTCCGGCAAACATTTTTGTGCATGAGAAAATGCATTTTCAATGTGCATCTCAAAGAGAAGGACAATGAAAAATTTAGAGCTCAAGAAATATTTACGTAAATGAGTTCAATTTTTATACTAGGCGGCTTTGAAGGTCACTGAAAACGAATTTCATGACGTCGATGGTCTCCGAGGTACCTGGTGCCCAGGGTGGAACTCGTCGCCTGGGACAGTCGAATAATTCGCAGAACGATCGAATAGTTCGCGAAAGGAAGACTGGATCGAAAACTGAAAAATACGTGTTCAATATTTTTCAAAAATCTATCGAATAACACTAAGCATGAACCCCACTTCATACCCTGCAGGTGGGGTAGGGTAGGGGTAACCTTAAAATCTTAAATGGAAAACTCTATTTGTTGCTGCAGGTTTGGATTGCTTACGTAAAAATAAGCAAATCTTATTCGAGACATTTTTTTAAATTTTGGATAGATGGCGCTATAATCGGAAAAAACAATTTATCTTGATACCATAGGTAAAGTATTATAGAAACGGTCTGATATCTCAAGAAATACACTTCCAAATAAAAAACCAAAAAATACGTGTTAAATATTTTTCAAAAATCTATCGAATAACATCAATCACGACCCTCTACTCCACCCTCTGGTGGTGGGGTGGGGGTAAATTTCAAATCAAATAGGAATCCCCATGTTTTATTGCAGATTTGGATTCCTCATGAAAATGAATAACATTTATTCGAAACATTTTTTAGAATTGTTGATAGATGGCGTCAGTAAATAGTGTTTTTCGGATTATAGCGCCATCTATCCATAATTCGAAAAAATGTTCGATCGTCCCAGGCGACGAGTTCCACCCTGGCCACCGGGTACCTCGGAGACCATCGCCGTCGTGAAATTCGTATTAAGTGACCTCCAAGTTCTGAATCTGAGATCGGTTTAGTTCACAAAATTGCTTGATACTATCTCGAATCGAATGCAAAAAGTGGCATGACGATTCATCTTACTGCACAAAATTCCTAGGTTTTGGGCTTCTTAGTGTTTCGTTGCTTCGCCTATATTGAGACTAACGAAAGAATAGTATCGAAAAAAAAGATAATCAATCTACATATTATATTATAAATGTAGACGGCATCGGCGTGTACTGGCATCCATGCAACATACAGTATGGTGCAAATGTTTGGAATAAATTCGTTATTTCTTAAGTTAGCGACTTTAAGGAACAATCCTGAAACAGGTCGATTTTTAGTTTTGAATTATGATTTTTTAACATACAGAATAACTTTTTTGTATGGAAACACTCAATTATCTCGGAAACGGCTTGCACGATTTTGATGGGTAAGGATTTTATAATGCGGCCAATATTATAGTTGCAATTACATTGTTGTCAGGTCTTCCGTTTTTCTGGAAATCTAATGAACTTTTTTATTTCAAATGGAATACCCTGTATATTTTTTGCGTTTTGAAGTCCTTAAAAAATACTGATTATTTTTCATGTTATATTCCCTATACAGAAATGTCATAATTTCGGAGTTGTTACTATAATTATTAAAAAAAAATAAACAAATTATAAAAATTAATTTTTTCGGCCCGGGTAGACGTTACTTTAGATTCTTTGAATGATTGGGAACAAAAAAGGTATTTTGTCATTTTTCTCTAAAGTTAATCGTTCCCAAGTTACAAACAATTTAAAACTAAAAAAATCGAAAATTGACGATTGTCAAGGTTCACAAACACAAATAAAAAATATTATTTTTGAAACGACGAAGTGCCTAAATATAAACGTTAATACATAAACGTAATTTGGGCTTATTTCATTTTAGTCTAGGGTAATAAGGTTTTTCCCATGACACTCGAGCAGCCAGGGTACTGAAGAGTTTTTTCGACAGGTAATACTTATAAGAGCAAATTGTAACTATTTCCTGCGTAAGATCTGGCGGCCATTTTTATTTATAAACACTTAAGTGTCAAAAAATGGCATTTTTGTCTTTTTTTTTCAAATCAATGGAAAACAGTGAAACTTATGGTTTTTTTATTACACATATCTTGGAGATTATGGAAAAAGCTTTAAAATGACGTATTACAAAGTTTGATATACTCATTTATTGTTAATATAATTGCGAAAAAAGGTCGGAATTGAAAAAAAAATTAATTTCGCAATATCTATTGTAAAAATTAGTGTACAGCTTTGAAATTTTTGTCATATAAGGGTCCTTTGGTGCTTAATACTTGATAAAAATTTCAAAGCGATTAATTCAATTGTTTAAATTTTATTCAAATTGCTTATCCCAGAGAGCATTTTTTTTTTCAATAACATAAGTCAGAAAAACATGACGTTAGAACTATTCCACAGGTGTCACA
Source organism: Diabrotica virgifera virgifera (assembly GCF_917563875.1). Lineage (NCBI taxonomy): Eukaryota > Metazoa > Arthropoda > Insecta > Coleoptera > Chrysomelidae > Diabrotica > Diabrotica virgifera. Next base: position 181,507,954 of record NC_065448.1, on the reverse strand, counting down.
TGAAAGAGCATGAGCTATATTTTCAACTTGGTTTAAAAAAAGCGAATAAAAAATGCATTTATTAGTAATAAATAATTATGCAAAAGTATCGTAAATCTTTCCTTTTAAACTTTTTATTTTGTTATATAAAAAATTATATATATTTATTACAATTTTTCATCAATTACGATAAAAATAACATTACTTGGTAGTCGTGCACTTAAAACAGGGTAAAAAAGTTAATTTTTTTTGGAAAAAGTTATCCAAAAAGTTTATAAGCAAAGATTTACGATACTTTTGCATAATTATTTATTACTAATAAATGCATTTTTTTATTCGGTTTTTATAAACCAAGTTGAAATATAGCTCATGCTCTTCCATTTGACACCGGTGGAATGGTTCTAACGTCATTTTTTCTGACTTATGTTATTGCAAAAATAATGCTCTCTGAGATAAACAATTCGGATAAAATTAAAACAATTGAATGAATCGCTTTGAAATTTTTATCACATATTAAGCACCAAAGAACCCTCATTTGACAAAAATTTCAAACCTGTACACTAATTTTTACAACAGTTATAACGAAAACATTTTTTTTGCAATTCCGACCTTTTTTCGCAATTATACAGGGTGTCTGCGTAACTTGGAACCATATGGGAAACTTTTTTAATATCAACTTTACGAAAAAAAGTCATTCTTTATAAAGTGCTCTGCACAGTCTAAAACCTAAGATGCAATCATCAGATATCAAATTTTGTCAACAGTATACGAGGTATATAAAAAATATGAATTTCGCTCAAGAGCAAACTACCTTTATATTTCAAAATATCAAAAAAATTTGTTATGAAAAGTTATTTGTAATTAAAAACCATATTCAAATATGCAATACCAGCATTCTACATGAAAAAAAAGTTCTGAAATTTTCATAAATTACCGATTCCGAACATCATTTTTATTTATTAGACATGTAATAACTCTTTTATTAATAATTTTAGGAAAAAAAGTTATTCTTCATAAAAATCTGTGCATGGTCTAAACCTCAAGTTGCAACCATCAGTTATCCAAGTTTGTTAATTTTATACGAGGTGTGTCAAATAATATGAATTTAGAAAGAATTTTAGAATTTAGAAAGAATTCATATTATTTGACACACCTCGTATAAAATTAACAAACTTGGATAACTGATGGTTACATCTTGAGGTTTAGACCATGCACAGATTTTTATGAAGAATAACTTTTTTCCTAAAATTATTAATAAAAGAGTTATTACATGTCTAATAAATAAAAATGATGTTCGGAATCGGTAATTTAGGAAAATTTCAAAATTTTTTTTTCAAGTAGAAGGCTGTTATTGCATATTTGAATATGGTTTTTTATTACAAATAACTTTCCATTATAAAATTTTTTGATATTTTGAAATATAAAGGTAGTTTGCTCTTGAGCGAAATTCATATTTTTTCATATTCCTCGTATACTGTTGACAAAATTTGATATCCGATGAATGCATCTTAGGTTTTGGACTATACAGAGCACTTTATAAAGAATGACCTTTTTTCGTAAAATTGATATTAAAAAAGTTTCCCATATGGTTCCAAGTTACGCAGACACCCTGTATTAACAATAAATGAGTATATCAAACTTTGTAATATGTCATTTTAAAGCTTTTTTTATAATCTCAAAGATATTTGTTCTAAAAAAATCATAAGTTTCACTGTTTTCCATTGATTTGAAAAAAGAGGGAAAAATGCCATTTTTGACAGTTAATTGTTTATAATTATAAATGGCCGCCAGATCCTACGCAGGAAATAGTTACAATTTGTTCCTATAGGTATTACTTCTCGAAAAAACGCTTCAGTACCCTGGCTGCTGAAGTGTCACGAACAGGGTATATTTTTGTCTTATTACCCTGGCCTATTTAGTTGTTAATGCAGCCCGATTGCCCGTCCTCTCATATGCGATTTATTAACAATTAAAAAAAAACAATATTTTAGAATAAAATATGCCAAAAATTCTTTTGTGCAACTGATAGAAGAAGGTTTGAGCTTGAACTTAGGTACTTCGTAATTACTACAGTTGTACTTTTTACTTGTGTTTTTGAAACTTGAAAATCGCAATTTTTCGTTTTTTTGTTTTCAATTATAAATTCTTTATAACTCAAAAACGATTAGCTTTAGAGAAAAGTCACAAAAGACCTTTTTTGTTACCAATGATCCGAAAAACCTAAAACAATGTCTACCCGCGTCGAAAAAATTGATTTTTATAATTTGTCTAATATTTCTTTTAATAAATGTAGCAACGTTTCAATAACTCCGAAATTATGATATTTAGGTATAGGGAATTTAATATGAAAAATAATCAGAATTTCGTAAGGACTTCAAAACGCAAAAAATATATAGGGTTTTTCATTTGAAATAAGAAAGTTCATTCGATTTCCAGAAAAAAGGAAGCTCTGACAACAATGTGGTTACCACTATAATATCGGCCGCATTACACAACCATTAGCCACCAAAAATCTATAAAAATCGTGCAAGCTGTGTCCGAGATAATTGAGGGTTTCCATACATAAAACTCACTCGGTATAAATATAACATGCTAGTGACATCATTTATATCTGGGCGTAATGACGTAAACGATGATATTTTAAATGAGAATAGGGGTCGAGTGCTAGCTCATTTGAATGGTTATTCAATCCTCTATTCAGCAATATAAACATTGACATAATTATTTCTACACGGTGTACAAGAAAAATTATTTTGAATTCAATAATTGACACAAAAAGAAGAATGTGTGTAATTTATTTAATTCAAAATACATTCTGCTACTGGCGAAAAACAGAAAAAATGTTTATTTGATAAATAAACATTGCCTTTTGCTTAAATTCAATATTAAAACTTCCAGGAGGCAGATGCGTGACAACTTTAACATTGCAATTAAGCGAAATGCTTTTGATAAATAAACATTATTTATCAAAGAACATTATTTTCTCTTTTCTGACAGCAGTAGAATATATTTTGAATTAAATAAATTACAGACATTCTTCTTTTTGTGCCAATTATTTAATTAAAAAAAATATCGTGTGCACCCTGTATAAATAATTATGTTTGTTCGAAACTCTCACAAAATATTCATAAAATTCAAAGAAGTACGTTCCTTATTTATGTTATCGTTCATATGCGGCATCTCCCATCTCTGGTAACGTCAAAGTGACAATTACAGAACAAAAATATATCTCCCGTAAAAGAAGGTCAAAAATTATCTCGTTGAAGAAAAAATTAGAACAGTAGCTCCAGAAGAGACAAGTATGTGTCTCACTCCTCGTATAATATAGTGATAGTGGATACATAGTTATATCAGAAGACTCAAATACTCTCTCTCTCGTTAAGTATCACTACGAAAAACGACGTTAAAATTTTAGTCAACTTGGTTCCTCGTACAATTGGAGTGAAAGATTGCTGCATATCGAGGCAGAGGCAAGAGATATCCAGCTGGTGAGGTAAGGACATATTTATGAGCTCATAAAATAAAGGCCTAACGGACTATTTTCGTGCGCGGAACCATTTAAGAAACAATATCGTAGTTTTCTTTCATTCGTTCATTTTCATTAGTTTTAGTTTTTAATATATATGTATTACCGTTTTTTACTGTTCATAATTATTTATATTTAGGTACATATTATTTTATTTATACGTATATATCTTCTTCTTCTTTTTCATACAGAGGAAGAATTATTTATATATGTATATATTTTTCACTTCTCTTTAATTTCATTGTTTGATTTAGAATAAATGTGTTAAATTCTCGTCTCGTCAAATTCATTTCTCTAAATTTATCACTTTAAGAAGCAGTCTCGCTGGTACTTTTAGTGGTATCAGCTAATTACCTTTCTCAGCGAACCAGCACCTATAGAACCTGAGATTGGAACAATTTCATTAAAGTGGGGTCTATTTACCAGCCTCATAACATGGTCCTTCGAGCCGGATCTGAGTAGATATTGGTGATTTGCTTATTTTGCTATTAATTTAACTCATTAAAGATCATATTAATTTTTCTCTCTCATTTTATTAAGTTTCTTTGTTTCTCTTATTATAAATTAACACATTTATTCTAAAGAAGGTACTTCTCTGAACTTTAAGAATGGATATTAAAACGGCTAAGGAAAATTGCAAATCCGCGAAAGCGTCTATGACCAGAATTCAGAAATGGGTTAATAGTAAATTAAACTCGGAAACTAATTTATTCATTGTAGAAAATAAAATGTCACTGTTAAAAGATGCCTTTGATAAATTTTCGGTAAATCAAGATATAATAGATTTAGCTACACCTGACACACAAGAACCTGTGGACAGGTCCCTTCAGGAGGATTTGTTTTCTGAGTTATCAGCTCGTCTAGCTGAGAAGATGAATCCTCAGAAGCACAGAGCCGTAATAGATTCAACTCAAGTACTAGTCAATAATAAGACAAGTACGGCACCTAGTGTAAAGTTACCCAATATTTCTATTCAATATTTCTCTGGTGACCCTAGTCAATGGTCAAATTTTTTCGATTTATTTTCTGCCCTTATTATAAATAATAATGAAATTACCGATGTACAACGTTTTATTTATTTAAAGTCATATCTTAAAGGTGAAGCTCTCAAAATGATTAATAATATAACAGTTTCAAATGATAACTTTCATATAGCTTTAAAAACTTTGAAAGATAGATATTCAAATAAATATAATATTATAAAAGCATTATTAAACGAATTACTCGATATTAAGTCTCTTAATAGTAATGCAAGCCATATTCAAGTACGCGAATTTTATATTCAGATAAAAAATACGTTGCAAGCTATAAATAATTTAACTCTCTCTGACTCTGAATTATTGCAATTGATTTTGATTAATTTTATTGATAGACATTTAGACTTTGGTACACGTAGGTTTATAGAATTTGAAAGAAAAGGCCAAAAAATAGACTCTCTTGATGAATACCTTAACTTTATAGATGAAAGATGTTCTCACCTAGAGAATCTAAACGTTAAAGAAAGGAATAAATCTCATTATAGAAAGGAGGAAACACAGGCCTCGTTTCATACAACGGTGGTAAATCGTAAAGCTAGTCCATCTTCGGGATATGTCAATAAATGCTCATTTTGCAATAATACGGGTCACAAAATTTACGCTTGTCACGCATATCAAGCACTCTCAATTCAAGATAGGTTGTCTTTTGTGAAACGATCGAAGCTTTGTATAAATTGTCTAGGACATTCTCATCTAATTGCTAATTGTACTTCGTCTCAGTTATGTGCTTTATGTCATAAAAAACATCATTCGTCCCTGCACCATTCGTCCAACAGTGAAGGCAACAGGAATATGGGAAGTAGAAGAGGCTTCGCTGATGCATCCAGAGGACAATCTCCTACAATTTCAGCTGACAGTCAGGTACAACGGAGTGCTACTATTTTAAATGACAATAGAGAAAATGATATTTCTCGAGCAGCGCTAGCTGTTAGCAGACCTCTAGTACAAAAGGGCTCTATTCTATTGGCCACATGTAAAGTAAAAATAGCAGATGCATTTGGCAATTATATCTCGTGTAAAATGCTGATCGATACGGCTAGTCAGCTATCCTTGATAAAGAGTAGCTTAGTAGAAAGACTAGGTTTTCAAACGTACGCAAACACAACTAGTGTTCTAGGAGTAGGGTCTCGGGTAGCTAAATCAACAGAAATGGTTGATCTCGTAGTTTATTCAAGTAATACAAAGAATAGTTTAAATATTAATTGTGCAGTATTAGAAAATATCACTTGTGAGTTACCTCAGGTAGAGATTGATATATCCAAGCTCAATATTCCTCTCGAGTATAGATTAGCTGATGATGAGTTTCACGTTAGGTCAGAAATTTCTATTCTCCTCGGCGCAGATTTCTGTTATAAACTTTTCTCGGATGGCATATTTCACCTAGGTAAAGGACTCCCGACTCTTCAAAATACCTTGTTCGGTTGGATTGTTGGTGGTTCTGTTGATAGAAAATATCATCGCCACAAGGATTCTACTAATCCTTCTCGAAATTTGGGTCTAGTGAGTTATGCATCTTGTGAAGAACAGGACCGACATGTATCGTTGCTGGTGTCGGAGGAAAATGATGAAAGCCTTAACACTCTCGTGGAAAGATTTTGGAAGGTTGAAGAGATACCGATAATCCATACACCCGGGTCTGAAGCTGAAATGGCTGAGCGTATATTTAAAGAAACAACCAAGATATTGCCGGATGGCAGGTATCAAATCTCTATACCCTTTAGTTCTCAAAATGCGACGTCTAAACTAGGCGACTCTTATAGAATTGCGCAGAAAAGGTTTTTAAATGTTGAAAAAAGGCTGATTGCTAATCCCGAAGTATTTGCCCAATACCATTCTATTATAAATGATCATTTGAAGGTAGGAATTTCACAGATAGTCAAAGATCCTCATCCCGTGGTAGGTAAAGATCAACACTTCATTCCTCATTTTAATGTTTCGAAACAGAAAGCGGACGGTAGTATAGGTATTCGTGTGGTTTACGATGGTTCTTGTCCTACTTCTAACGGCATTGCTTTAAATGAAGTAATGTTAAATGGTGGCAATTTGCAGCCGTCATTGTTTTCAATTATATGTCGTTTCAGGATGTTTAAGTACGTTCTTACTGCCGATTTAAGTAACATGTATATGAACATTGCCATTGATCCCACACAACATGCATTATTGCGCATAATATGGCGCAATGATACCTCGGACCCATTGCAGATAATTGAGTATAAAAGGTTGTTATATGGGTTAAAATGCAGTTCATACATTAGTCAAAGAGTTTTAAAAGATATAGCGGACAATGCCCATGAAATGCCCTTGGCCACCAATGCGATTCAAAATCAGACATACATAGACGATATTTTAGCCGGTACCCAAACGTTAAATGACATGCAAGTGTTGTATGAACAATTGTCTACTGTTCTGAATGCAGCTTGTTTTTCTCTTCATAAGTTTAACTCAAATTCATCACAGTTCTTGATGTCTAACAATCTGGTAGCTCGCGATAATGTAGAAATTCACACTAACGAATCTCAAAATAGTAAAGTGTTAGGACTGCATTGGAATCCGCAAGAAGATAGTTTTTATTTTTCTAGTCCTCGTCATCTAATTGAAGGTAAGCTTACTAAACGTCGCATATTGTCAATAGTAAGTCAGTGTTTTGATCCAATAGGCATCATTAACCCATTTGTTTTAAAGGGAAAGCTGTTAATGCAAAAATTGTGGAAACTGAAAATTGGATGGGATGACGTCATCACGGACGATTCCATCATTAAGGAGTGGTTAAGGTTGGTCAATGGCTTTGAATCATTGAATATGTGTAAAATTGCGAGATGGTATTTTCATAACAAGTTAATACGAGAACAGGAGCTTCATATTTTCTCAGACGCCAGCAAGGATGCTTACAGTACATGTGCTTATATAAGGTCCCTTTATCTAGATGGATCAGTCTCGTCAAGTTTGGTCGCAGCAAAATCTCGGGTAGCTCCTTTAAAGGAAATTACAATTCCTCGATTGGAATTAGCAGGACTAGTGTTAGCTGCTAGGTTATTTGCAACTCTAAAACAGGTTTTTGAGAATGGTTTATCCTTTAGCTCATATCACATATATTCAGACAGCATGATAGTATTAAGTTGGTTAGCCAGTGATTCGTCTAAATGGAAACAGTATGTTGCGAATAGGGTAGCATTAATTAAGGAATTGACTCCAGAGGTACATTTTCATCATGTACCAGGCTCAGGCAATCCTGCGGATATAAATTCTCGAGGTTCCTTTCCTCAGGAACTCTCAAATAATTCTCTGTGGTTTTATGGTCCTTCTTTCTTACAAGAAAGAATTATTGACTATTCAAATTTAAAGTTAATCCTACTAGACTCGTTACCGGAAGAAAAAACGGAACATTCTCGTTCACATCACGTCGCAATAGACGATGTGCTAGACTGGGTTGAATTTTTCTCGCGATTTTCTGAATATGAAAGACTAGTTAAGGCCGTTAGCTATGTATTTCGGTTCGTTCATAATGCTCGTTTCAAGGGAAGTAATAGTCGCTTGCAGTCAGGCAAGGTAGTAACCGCGGATGAACGACTAAATGCAGAAAATTTTATCGTTAAAAGTCTCCAAAGAAAATATTTCAAAGCTGAATACAAGGTTCTTTTAGACAATAGCACAAGAAGCTCGTCACGTATTTGGTCTCTATCTCCCTTCATCGATAATTCACGTGGACTTATATTGGTAGGTGGTCGGTTAAGCTCGTCTGAGCTGTCCTTTAACCATAAACATCCAGTTTTGTTGCCAAAGGACGATCACACAGTCTCGCTTTTAATAAAGTCTGTGCATATATCACTCGGACACGCTGGAGTTCAAGCTACTCTAGCTAATATTCGGCAACGGTTTTGGGTAATAAACGGTTTAAATGAGGTCAAGAAGGTTATTCACCGATGTATTCTTTGTCATAGATTTCGAGCAAAATTTGCTACTCAAATGATGGCCGGTATGCACAAGGACCGAGTTCAAATTTGTAGACCATTTTCTAAAGTTAGTGTCGACTATGCCGGTTACTTTTTGTTAAAAACCTCTAAGTTACGAAAGGCCGCTACTGAAAAGTGCTATATCGCCGTATTTGTTTGTATGGTGACAAAGGCTACACATCTCGAGGTTGTTACCAGCTTGTCAACCGATGCCTATCTAATGGCATTGAAAAGGTTTATAGCACGTAGGGGCAATCCTGCCCTTATATGGAGTGATAATGGTACAAATTTTTCTGGTGCAAGTAACAGATTCGTTGAATTGCACCACTTTTTTGCAAATAATGCAAACTCTAATTGCATCTTGGATTTCTGTGCAACAAATAGAATAGAATTTAAATTTATAGTACCTAAGGCACCACATTGGGCAGGTCTTCAAGAAGCCGCCGTAAAAAGCACGAAACGGCATTTATACCGAATAATGAAAAATCTCACAGTTACATATGAAGTTTTCTCTACAATCGTGACCCAAATAGAAGGAATTTTAAATTCGCGTCCTCTCTCCCCACTTTCTGAGGACCCAAATGATTATGGCTGCCTTACCCCTGGGCATTTTCTTATCGGAACTGCATTAACTGCTCATCCGGAAAAAGATCTCTCGCAACATAATTCGAATAGGTTGAATATATATCAGAAAATTTGTCAAGCTCGACAACTCTTTTGGAAAAGGTGGAAGTTAGAGTATCTTCATCAACTGCAACATCGACCTAAATGGTGTAAACCTGTTAAAAATATACAGATTAATGATCTAGTTATCTTACGCGACGACGATTCGCCTCCCCTTTGTTGGCCACTTGGACGTGTGATTGAGACATATCCCGGTAAGGATGGATTAGTCCGATCTATTAAAGTTAAAACTTCATCCGGGGAGTATGTTAGGCCCATTACACGTGTTTCACTTCTCCCGATTGATGATTCCAAACTCATGGAAGTTGGAATGTCATAGCCCAGGACATGATAGTCCAGTCATATTTGTAGTAGAGGTATTATGATTCAATTTTAGTTTTTAGCATTGTTACACAGTAGTATAAGATTTAGTTTACGGTTACATTCTGATCCATCTGGGATCTGGTCCTTCGAGATTTTTTTTTAGTTTATTAATTTATTTAGACATTTTGACAAGACATCGCCTTGTCAAGGCCGGCCAATATGTTCGAAACTCTCACAAAATATTCATAAAATTCAAAGAAGTACGTTCCTTATTTATGTTATCGTTCATATGCGGCATCTCCCATCTCTGGTAACGTCAAAGTGACAATTACAGAACAAAAATATATCTCCCGTAAAAGAAGGTCAAAAATTATCTCGTTGAAGAAAAAATTAGAACAGTAGCTCCAGAAGAGACAAGTATGTGTCTCACTCCTCGTATAATATAGTGATAGTGGATACATAGTTATATCAGAAGACTCAAATACTCTCTCTCTCGTTAAGTATCACTACGAAAAACGACGTTAAAATTTTAGTCAACTTGGTTCCTCGTACAATTGGAGTGAAAGATTGCTGCATATCGAGGCAGAGGCAAGAGATATCCAGCTGGTGAGGTAAGGACATATTTATGAGCTCATAAAATAAAGGCCTAACGGACTATTTTCGTGCGCGGAACCATTTAAGAAACAATATCGTAGTTTTCTTTCATTCGTTCATTTTCATTAGTTTTAGTTTTTAATATATATGTATTACCGTTTTTTACTGTTCATAATTATTTATATTTAGGTACATATTATTTTATTTATACGTATATATCTTCTTCTTCTTTTTCATACAGAGGAAGAATTATTTATATATGTATATATTTTTCACTTCTCTTTAATTTCATTGTTTGATTTAGAATAAATGTGTTAAATTCTCGTCTCGTCAAATTCATTTCTCTAAATTTATCACTTTAAGAAGCAGTCTCGCTGGTACTTTTAGTGGTATCAGCTAATTACCTTTCTCAGCGAACCAGCACCTATAGAACCTGAGATTGGAACAATTTCATTAAAGTGGGGTCTATTTACCAGCCTCATAACAATGTTAATCAAAAATGAATAACCATTTTCAATTTCGTTGCAAAACGAAAATACAGCCGCACCATATTCTAATCCAATCAGAGGGTGCAGCAAGCACCTCTACCGGTTTCAAAACTTATTAGTCTCTCATCAGGAGGCACATATGCTGCTCTCTCTGATCCAACCAAAACAAATCCCGGCGTGCAGTCACGGATTGCAACGAACGAAATGGCATAGATGCCCTAGCGGCAACTGCTAGCAAAAGACTAAGTTTTCAATCTAATGGCATATAAAACAGCATGTTACTCTACATCCCATCAGACTGAAAACAATGGGAACCTTCTCTGGTTACAACCTCCGAGGTTCCTACAATTTGCAAGCCATAACGGATGCCTAACGGACGACACCGAAATCAAATCAGACGACACTACAATTCTAGCCTCTACTCCAGAAGAAATTATTGAATTATTAAAAAAACTCGAGGTAGAAAGTGCTAAATTTGGACTCATGGTTAACTACAACAAAACCAAAATCATGGTTATTGATCGCCAACAACAGTTTCCTGAAACGCAAACTATTGCGGGATGCGAGGTAGTCTCATCTATGATATATCTTGGAGCTCTAGTTAACAACACAGGCAGTTGTGAACCCGAAATTAGAAGACGCATTCAACTAGCAAGAGCAGCAATGAGTGAACTAAACGGGGTCTGGCGTGATCGTCACATTACTATGACAAACAAAAAGAGACTCGTTTCAACTCTGGTCTTTTCCATATTTTACTATGCATGCGAGACATGGACAGTCAAAGAATCAGATAGACGACGTATAGACGCATTTGAAATGTGGACATGGAGACGCCTGCTTCGAATTCCATGGACGGCTCGCCGTACAAATATCTCGGTTCTGGATGAAATTAAACCGGATCAGCGTCTCTCCAGTACCGTTTACTCTAGAATTTTAAAGTTCTTTGGTCATATCCATCGAAGTGATCACAAAATGGAGCGGTTGGTGGTCCAAGGAAGGCCTCAGACTCGGCGCCAACGCGGAAGATCTCCACAGCGATGGGCGGACATTACTAAAACGCTTCTCAACAAACAGTATACTGAGGCAATACATGTAACTGATGACCGCGACCAGTGGAGAAATATTATCAATCAAACTGTCCGAGCTGCTGAAGCCCAATTATGAACCACAACACATCTACTAAGATGTTAATGACTATGATGATGATGAACGGATGCTGAGACTAAGGAAGATGAGGGAATTTTACAATTTATAATTCACGTCCCATCAGCTCAGCGCGGTAAAGTTCCAACAAAAATGGTTCCCTTTCTCTCTGCTCTCTCTGATCCAACCAAAACAAACCCCGGCGTGCAGTCACGGATTGCAACGATGGAAATGGCATAGATGCCCTAGCGGCAACTGCTAGCAAAAGACTGAGTTTTCAATCTAATGGCATATAAAACAGCATGTTACTCTACATCCCACCAGACTAAAAACAATGGGAACCTTCTCTGGTTACAACCTCCGAGGTTCCTACAATTTGCAAGCCATAACGGATGCTGTCTGCAGATTGTAGAAGCCTCGGAGGTGTAACCAGAGAAGGTTCCCATTGATTTCAGTGTGGTGGGATGTAGATGTATAGTAACAATTTGTTGTTTTATACGCCATTAGATTGAAAACTTAGTCTTTTAATAATGTTAATGTTTACATTACTGAATAGAGTTGAATAACCTTCCAAATGAGCTATCACACGACCCCTATTCTCATTTATAAAAATCATCGATTACATCATCACGCCCAGATGGATAACGTCACAAGTATGACATATATGTCATAAAATCCTCATTTAAAAATAAAAATCCACCTGTTTCAGGATTCTTCCTTAATGTCGCTGGCTTACCAAATGACGAATTTATTCCAAACATTTGCACCATACTGTATACGCACATCGACCATGTTGAGTTCTGATGCGGTGAAGTGTGCACCAGGTCTCACATGGCAGGCCAAATCCAGGACTTGTATTTGTGATGCAAAATTTTATTTGGTTGAGTAGAGCTTCTAACCATTCATGGGTCCATTTGGTGATCATGTTTTTATAAAGTGCAGTCGACTGTTGTACACCTTCTAATATGTAGTTATGAATCGATAGCGCCGTCTGGTGAATGATCCTTTTATGTTCTTTATTTAGAAGATTGAGTCGGCGAAGATGTGGTGTTATAATGTGGCTAAGCCCTGGTATCCAATAAGTTGGTGCCGATTTGATCACTCAAGTGATCACTGTCAATGCTGTTATTTAGCTAGACATTAATCACTTGACCATAAGAACTAAAGATATTAAAGATATATATTGATGTGATCTTGATTATTGATATGAGATGATATTCTTATATGTCACTTAATTTAATCAATGTATTAATACTAATCTAATTAATTAACCAGATCACATATCAATATGTTTTCAATCTCAGGGCGAATTATAAATTAATTACTTACTTTCGTGGATTCTAAATATTTCTTAATGGTTCCTAATCGGGATAGAAAAGAAAAGAGTAAAAAAAATACACATATGGGTTACAATTATAATCAAAATATTTTTTATTTTATTTAAAAAGCAATCACTGCTTAATATTTGCTATTTCATATTATTCTTAAAACATAACATTTACAAATGGGAATCTTATTTCCTTTTGGTTTTCAATTGAAAGTTTTTATTAACATTTAACTCTTAGGAGTTATTAGCAACAACTCTATTTAAGTTTGATGAAGCTTTTCTGATATTATTGATTATGTTATTCAATTTTTATGTGGAATTTAATACGAAAGACCCATACATCCATGTCCAAACAAATGAGACTGACCTTTTCCTGGTGAACTGAAAATGTCCTCACACAAAACCCGTTCCTGCTATCCTTGGCTGCGATCAAACCTCGTCCTGGCTTCCAGTAATGTACTCCTTTGAAAAACTAGCTCGAATAGCTCTCGTTCCTGCTTCGGTCGTGATGCTGTGTTCTACCTTCTTCGAAACTGCTATCAGCTACCGGGACACTCTTGGCTCAAGGAGGTTCTTTTACTCTCGACCTGGCCTACTTCTCGTTCCACGATAGATACTCCACACTCACGGAACTACCGGCTTTCTCACTCTCCGTACACTACCGTCTACTACTCGACTTCACTTCTCGACAGCTCAAAACATTCTGATCTCACTTTATCATCCATTCCCCTACTTTCTAAATATCCCTTCCAGATTCACAAATCAATCTTCCACCACCAACTCTCATTCGTAATATTCCTCAAAACCAATTTTTAATCTTTCTAAATATGCTTAATGGATTTCAAAAGAAAATATTTAATTCCCATTCTAAAATACTTTCTAACTATTTACAAATTTTAATGACCTATTCTCTCTTTCAAATGAGTCTTATTTAGCATAGGCTAATGATCGAAACCTTCCGCGAAAAACGATAATGAACTATCATCTATTTCACTGAGTTTTATTTAGCATAGGCTAATGATCGACCTTCCGAGAAGAACGATAATGGTACGCGTCATTCACTTTGTTTATCTAAGCACATTGTTCCGAGTTTCGTACGCTTATTCTAATCACTTCTTAAAATTAAATATAACAATTTGTTGTATACAGGTTGTTCTAAATTTATATGCCCGAGGTTGAGAAAATTAAAAATATTTTATATTAAAGTGAATTTTGTTTATAATTATCAAAATTTAATTTTCATATCAAATAGAAATATAACAAATCCCCGCCTTGTATTCGATAAAATTTATCTGCATTTTTAAATAAATTTTCTCGAGGCAAAACCAACTCCCTGTATATTTCCTTACTTTAATCTACGTCTTATATCCTAACTTACTATCTACTTCATGTAATTCTGTCTTTTATTCGTGATATTTGTATACATCGTGAATATTATAAATTCCTCGGATCTTTTCCGAGTTCCTGTGCCTCAACTCATAACTATTTATCCCATTTTCATTATTCACGATGTACGGGCCTTCGAAAACAGGCATCAACTTTGCGCAAATGCCCCCAGGAAGATTTGATACTCGTAATGCCCTCACGAGTACTTTTTCACCCTTTTGGAAAGTCACTGGTCTTCTTTTTCTATTTTGTTCCTGTCTTTGGATATATTTTTCGTTGCTTCGCCGTAATCTTCTCTGTACGGTTTCAATCACCTGTTGATATTCTTTTGGCTCTTGGTCTTCCCATGGCCTTATCGGCAATACACCCTTCATGATGTATTCTGGGGTCTCTTTTGTTACTGTGCTCGGAATTGTATTTAGATACCTTTCTATTTCCGCCATTTTCCTGTCCCAGTGGCGATGTTGACCATCTGTTGCAATGCGAAGAAATTTCGTCACTTCCTGTATGAATCGTTCCGAAGGATTACTCTGTGGATGCCTGATGCTGACAAAATTTGTCTCTATTCCTCGTTCTCGAAGTTGTCCCTTGAAACGATCATTTCGGAAATACGTTGCATTGTCCAGTAGAATCTTTTTTGGTGTTCCTACTATGGCTATAAAATTGTCGATTTTTCTTAATATTTCCTCCCCCTTTGTGGTGCGGCAACTATATAATTTTACGTATTTTGAAAACACATCCACCATTACCAGAATATGTTTGTTCCTTTTAGTGGTCATAATTAGATCGCTTAACATATCTATTGCTACAATGTCTAGTTTGTTTCGGGCTTCAATATTTTTGGCAACATTTTCGTTTTTGAAATTCCGACTCTTATATTTTTGACATACATCGCACTTCTGGGTAATTTCCTTTGCAATGCGGTAATCCTGTCGGCTGATGTAATTTTCCCTAAAAACGAGCCAAACTTTTCTGCTACCGATATGCCCATTGTCCTCATGTAATTTCTTTATTATCTTTTCGGCCAATGTCTGTGTCACTAAATATAGTTCCTTTCCGTCTATTCTCTTAAAATATATGTCATTTTCTACTTCCGCTCTTCTTTTCTCTCTTTCCTCTAGGTCTTCTTGGTTTGTCCTTATCTCATTTAACGAATAGGTATATCCCTTCTTCTTGTATTAATCTATTTAGTCCCACCTGTAGAGTAATTGTTTCCTTTTTTCCCGTGTCCTCATCCCGTGTTAGAGCGTCGGCTATTATGTTGTCTTTTCCTTTTATATATCGGAACTCAAAATCATACTCCTGTAATAATAGAATGCCTCTATGTATTCTATTATTTACTAATCTATTCTTCATGATATGTACTAAAGCTGCATGGTCTGTTTCGATTGTGAATTTTGCTCCCAATAAGTAAAACCTCAATTTGTTTACGCAATATAGTACACTGGCAAACTCCAATTCTGTAACACTATATTTTCTCTCATGTGTTTTAGTCACTCGCGATATAAAACATATCGGCACTTCTTGGTCGTTTTGTATTTGAGACAGAACTCCTGCAAATTTTTGTATGGACGCATCAGTTCGGAGTATAAAAGGTAAATTGTAAATGGGGTGGTATATTTTCGTTCCTTTTGCGAATTCTCGTTTTAATGTTTCGAAAGCTTCCTCCTGTTCTTCTTTCCAATTCCATTTTATTCCTTTTTTAAGCAACTTTATCAGAGGGATTTCCTTTTGGCTCAAATCGGGAATCAGTTTTTTAAAATAATTAATCGTGCCAAGAAAACCTCTCAATGTTTTCAAATTCGTTGATCTTGGGTATTCATCTATGAGCTTGACTCTGTCTTCGGATAATCTTACTGTTTTGGTGTCCAATTGAAAACCCAAATAAATGACTTCTTTTTGAAAAAATTGACATTTTTCAATGTTTAATTTCAATCCCGCTGTGTCCAATTCTTGCAGAATTATTTCTATGTGTCTCAGATGACTCTGAGTATCTTGTGAAAAAATTAATAAATCATCGATATAATGAACTATGAAATCTTCGTGGCGATTCAAAATGGTATGTAGAGCTCGGACGAGTGCAGCACAAGCACTCTGCAATCCAAACGGCACTACCGTAAACCGGTAGACAATACCATCAATAGAAAAAGCGGTGTAGTTTCTACACTTTTCAGCTAACGGTATCAACCAAAAACTGTGTTTTAAGTCAATTTTCGAAAATATGTGTGACCCGGTGATTCTTCCAAAAATGGCCTCGATGTTTAGAGGTGATTCATATTGTGATACAGTGTGCTGGTTGATATTCCTGGCATCTAAACATAATCTCAATTCTCCACTGCTTTTCTTTACTATCACAATCGGGTTAACATACGGTGAATCACATCTTTCGATGATTTGATCTTCCAACATTTTATTTATTTCTTCTTTCACCTCTTGTCGATACTTGTATGGAATCGGGTAAGTCTTTGATCGAAAATTTCCCAAGTTTTTCACCTCAAATGAATGTTCGTACTTTTTAGCCACTCTGTTTTCCTCATTGATCAAATTTTCGTAGTTTCTTAACATCAACCGCAATTCTTTTTCTTTCCCTTCTCCACATATCAATTTTCTGTCTTTTTTCTCAGATTCTTCACACATGTTTACCGTGCATTCTGCATCCTCGTTTGCATATACCTCCTCTTCAAATACCACTGTTTCAATCATATTCATTTCACTTTCATTTTTTAGCTTTATTTCTTCTTCTCCTGAGCCCGTCTCTTCTTTTGAGGAATCCCAGGTTTCCTTTGTTTCTGATACTCTCAAATTTTCTTCTTCTGGGCTCAACTCTTCTTTTGAGGAGCCACAGGTTTCATTTTCTTTTATCTTTTTCTGACCTTTTCTCCTTTTTCTTCTTTGTCCTTGCTTCGCTGCCAAATTCATTTCCACTGTTTGTTCTTTACCTGATTCGTCCGTATTTTGTTTCTCATGTTCCTTGTCCTGTTCTTTTTCTTTTTCTTCTGTTAGTTTCATCGTATTATTTTTAAAATCTATCACTACATGTTTTTCTGCCAATTCGTCCACTCCTACTATCATGTCATGTGACATGTTTGGCATTATTACACATTGTAGTGCATACATATTCTTGCCCAGTCGTACCATTACTCGTATGCCTTCATTTATAGTTGCCAATGTCCGTTTGTTTGCGCCCACTAAATTTACCCTAGGTATTTTATAAATTAAATTTGTTAAGTTAACTTCTTCTATTAGTTTTCTGTTGACCAATGTTATTTCAGATCCAGTGTCTATCATAATTTTAATTGGTTTCTCGTTGATAAATCCATCCACAAATTTTAAATTAATTCCATTTTTCTTTTCGTTGTTTCCTGCCAATTTAATAAACTCCTTGGGGTGACAAAAGATTCCTGTTTGATTTTTGGTTTTTAGTGAGCGCCGTCGTGAAAAGACGCCGGTTGCTCATCGTTGTTTATATTTTCGTCATAATGTCTCTCTCCGTCATATTCATCTGTCTGGGTATTATTTACTTCTCTTCTATTTTCTCTTGGTCTGTCGGATCTGTTTCGGTTTTCTCGATATCCCTGTTCATTTTGTCTACCATTATTTCTGTTTTCTTGATTTGAGCGTGTGGTGTTTCTATTCTGGTATTCTCGATTTCTGTCCTCATTCCATTGCCTATTTCTTTGTTCATAATTTCCTCTTCAGTTGTCTCTATTTTCGTTTTCCCTTCTGGGATTAAAATCTCGTCTTGTATAGTCCCTCCTATTTTCATTTCTATCTCTGTACTCCTGTGTTTCTCGGGGCCTGTAATCTTCTCGCGACCTTCTTGATTTTCTTTCTCTTAGACGTGATTCTCTTATTTGTAGAAATTGGCATAAACTATCTATGTCTTTGTAATTTTGCAATGTGATATGGTCTTCCAGCGTTTCCTCGAAATGTCTTGCAATCAGTTCGACTAATTGTTCCGATGAGTAATTATATTGTAAATGTTTTGCATTATTGTAAATTTGCAAAGCATATGTCCTTTATGATACACCCATCCTATCATTGTATTTCCCATTTTGCAATTCCTTGTTAATTTCCAATTGTTGGACTTTTCCCCAGAAATAATTCAAAAATTTTTGTTCAAATTGTTGCCAATTGCCGAATTCTTCTTCTTTACTATCGAACCATAGGCTTGCTTCATATTTGAGATGGTTTCTGATAGTTTCTTTTGCTGTTTCGAAATTTCCGATGTGCTGTGTTTTCTTTTTCAGGCTCTTTATGAACGGCACTGGGTGTAATCTTCTTACATCCCCGCCAAACCTTATCTTCACGTCATCTGTGCTATGTATAACCATTTCTCTTCTTTCTCCGACATTCTGTTGCGTCCTATTTTCGGTGACTTGTTTTTCTATTTCTGTGATTCTTTTTTCCACTTCTTCTCTGTCTACTTGGATAGCATTTTCCAACTTATTTTCCAAATTTTCTAGTTCCTTTTTCTGGCAATTCGTTATCTCCTTTATTTTGATTTTGATTTCTTTAATCTCTAACTCCCGTTTCTCGCTCTTTTCTGCAATCTCTTCTATTTTTTTAACCATTTCCTTCTTAATACTCTCTATATTTCTGTTGTTTTCTTCTATGGCTTGTTTTGTTTCCTCCTGATTTTCTTTCATTACTTGTTGTGTTTCATCCATTTTTCGATCCACTTTTCGTTGATTGTCATCCAGTTTTTGTGACTGGAGTTGCATCAGTTGTAATAGTTTATCTATTCCTGATAATTCTTGCTGTTCTGATGCCATGATTGTCGTGTCTAAAATCTCTTCTTGGTCTGAATGTTCTTTTTGTTTTTTGTTGTCTTTGCTTTGGCTTCTTGTCACAGACATTTGTTTTCAAGAAGTACTGTCCCCGC
The DNA here is from genome assembly GCF_917563875.1 of Diabrotica virgifera virgifera. NCBI lineage: Eukaryota > Metazoa > Arthropoda > Insecta > Coleoptera > Chrysomelidae > Diabrotica > Diabrotica virgifera. Next base: position 181,488,652 of record NC_065448.1, on the reverse strand, counting down.
CAAATATGAAATTTTACTAGTATGTTACCAAGACGACTTTTTCTCACCCAAATATTATAAATTGTCAATAAATATATGAAATGTAAATATCGTAAAAATAAAATATTAAATCAGTTATGTAAAATTTGTACCTAAAGAGATCTAAAATTTTATGTTATCAAATGTAAGTATCTCACTTTTTACCACAGGCATATAAATTTTCAAATACCGGCTTTACTCTTTCTATCCTTCAAATTTGCCACCAGAAATACTTTACAATGCTTTCCACGTTGGACGACAGTTGATGTGATGTTGATTATTGATATGAGATGATATTCTTATATGTCACTTAATTTAATCAATGTATTAATACTAATCTAATTAATTAACCCGATCACATATCAATATGTTTTCAATCTCAGGGCGAATTATAAATTAATTACTTACTTTCGTGGATTCTAAATATTTCTTAATGGTTCCTAATCGGGATAGAAAAGAAAAGAGTAAAAAAAATACACATATGGGTTACAATTATAATCAAAATATTTTTTATTTTATTTAAAAAGCAATCACTGCTTAATATTTGCTATTTCATATTATTCTTAAAACATAACATTTACAAATGGGAATCTTATTTCCTTTTGGTTTTCAATTGAAAGTTTTTATTAACATTTAACTCTTAGGAGTTATTAGCAACAACTCTATTTAAGTTTGATGAAGCTTTTCTGATATTATTGATTATGTTATTCAATTTTTATGTGGAATTTAATACGAAAAACCCATACATTCATGTCCAAACAAATGAGACTGACCTTTTCCTGGTGAATTGAAAATGTCCTCACACAAAACCCGTTCCTGCTATCCTTGGCTGCGATCAAACCTCGTCCTGGCTTCCAGTAATGTACTCCTTTGAAAAACTAGCTCGAATAGCTCTCGTTCCTGCTTCGGTCGTGATGCTGTGTTCTACCTTTTTCGAAACTGCTATCAGCTACCGGGACACTCTTGGCTCAAGGAGGTTCTTTTACTCTCGACCTGGCCTACTTCTCGTTCCACGATAGATACTCCACACTCACGGAACTACCGGCTTTCTCACTCTCCGTACACTACCGTCTACTACTCGACTTCACTTCTCGACAGCTCAAAACATTCTGATCTCACTTTATCATCCATTCCCCTACTTTCTAAATATCCCTTCCAGATTCACAAATCAATCTTCCACCACCAACTCTCATTCGTAATATTCCTCAAAACCAATTTTTAATCTTTCTAAATATGCTTAATGGATTTCAAAAGAAAATATTTAATTCCCATTCTAAAATACTTTCTAACTATTTACAAATTTTAATGACCTATTCTCTCTTTCAAATGAGTCTTATTTAGCATAGGCTAATGATCGAAACCTTCCGCGAAAAACGATAATGAACTATCATCTATTTCACTGAGTTTTATTTAGCATAGGCTAATGATCGACCTTCCGAGAAGAAGGATAATGGTACGCGTCATTCACTTTGTTTATCTAAGCACATTGTTCCGAGTTTCGTACGCTTATTCTAATCACTTCTTAAAATTAAATATAACAATTTGTTGTATACAGGTTGTTCTAAATTTATATGCCCGAGGTTGAGAAAATTAAAAATATTTTATATTAAAGTGAATTTTGTTTATAATTATCAAAATTTAATTTTCATATCAAATAGAAATATAACAATATATATATATATATATATATATATATATATATATATATATATATATATATATACATCCTACTATCAATTTGGCATCGATACATTATGCATTTACCATCGATTTGGCATCGTCTTGCAAAGTGGCATCTGTATATCGATGCCACTTTACACTACCTTAATAACTTTATTCCTGTACTTGCTACCAGAAGTCTAATCAGCTCGGTAGTTAGAGATTTGATTCCTTGATGTTACTTTAATATATCAGCTTTCCTTGTTTACCTCTTACTAAGTTATATAAGTTTATTCCATAAAATGTTTGAGTCCAAAATGATCGTACAGTGAAAATATTATATACATTTAGTTCAGTGTTTTACCGTTTTGTCGCTGCCGTTATATACATGAAAACGTATATCCCACTTTCATTATCAATCATTTTGGCATCAGAAATTTGGCATCACTGTTGAATACAATATTATTCACAACGAAAAATAGACAATTTGAGAATGTATATATTATTTTCATAAAGAAATCAGTCTGGCATCATGTTTTATTGTTTTCACCCAATTTTGAAAAAATGTGAAAACTTTGTATTATCCACGTCCGTCTGTCCGTCTGTCTGTAACCACAACTCCTCCGTCAATATACCAGCTAGAATGACAAATGAGGTATCAAATGAAAGCTGATAATCCAAGGATGGTACTAAAGGTGAGATATTTGACCTTGGCGGTCTGTCCGTCGGTCTTTACGACCGCGAATATAACTCCTCCATCATTATACCAGGTAGAATGACAAATGAGGTGTCAAATGAAAGCATATAATCCAAGGATGGTACTAACGGTGAGATATTTGACCTAGGCTGTCTTTCCGTCGGTCCCTCCGACCGCAAATATAACTCCTCCGTCATTATACCAGGTAGAATGACAAATGAGGTGTCAAAAGAAAGCTTATAATACAAGGATGGTACTAAAGGTGAGATATTTGACTAAGGCGGTCTGTGACTCGGTCCCTCCGACCGCGAATATTACTTATCCGTCATTATACCAGGTAGAATGACAAATGAGGTGTCAAATGAAAGCTGATAATCCTAGGATGGTACTAAAGGTGAGATATTTGACCTAGGCTGTCTTTCCGTCGGTCCCTCCGACCGCGAATATAACTCCTCCGTCATTATACCAGGTAGAATGACAAATGAAGTGTCAAAAGAAAGCTTATAATACAAGGATGGTACTAAAGGTGAGATATTTAACTTAGGCGATCTGTGCGCCGGTCCCTCCGACCGCCAATATAACTCCTCCATCATTATACCAGGTAGAATGACAAATGAGGTGTCAAATGAAAGCTTATATTCCAAGGATGGTAATAAAGGTGAGATATTTGACCTAGGCTGTCTTTCCGACGGTCCGTACGACCGGGAATATAACTCCTCCGTCATTATACCATGTAGAATGAGAAATGAGGTGTCAAATGAAGGCTGATATTCCAAGGATGGTACTAAAGGTGAGATATTTGACCTACATGGTCTGTCCGTCGGTCCGTCCGACCGCGAGTATAACTCCTCAATCATTATACCAGGTAGAATGATAAATGAGGTGTCAAATGAAAGCTTATAATCCAAGTATGGTACTAAAGGTGAGATATTTGGCCTAGGAAATCTTTCTGTCGGTCCGTACGACCGCGAATATAACTTCTCCGTCATTATACCAGGTAGAATGACAAATGAGGTGTCAAATGAAAGCTTATATTCCAAGGATGGTACTAAGGGTAAGATATTTGACCCAGGCTGTCTTACCGTCGGTCCGTACGACCGCGCATATAACCCCTCCGTCGTTATACCAGGTAGAATGACAAATGAGGTGTCAAATGAAAGCTGATAATCCAATGATAGTACTACAGGTGAGCGATTTGACCTAGGCTGTCTTTCCGCCGGTCCGTACGACCGCGACTATAACTTCTGCGTCTTTATACCAAGTAGAATGACAAATGAGGTGTCAAATGAAAGCTGATAATCCAATGATGGTACTACAGGTGAGCGATTTGACCTAAGCTGTCTTTCCGCCGGTCCGTACGACCGCGACTATAACTTCTGCGTCTTTATACCAAGTAGAATGATAAATAAGGTGTCAAATGAATGCTTATAATCCAAGGATGGTACTAAAAGTGAGATATTTGGCCTAGACAATCTTTCTGTCGGTCCGTACGACCGCGAATATAACTTCTCCGTCATTATACCAGGTAGAACGACAAATAAGGTGTCAAATGTAAGCTGGTAATACAAGGATGGTACTAAAGGTGAGATATTTGACCTAGGCGGTCTGTCGGTGGGTCCGTCCGACCGCGAATGTAACTCCTCTATCATTATACCAGCTATAATAATAAATGAGGTGTCAAATGAAAGCTTATAATCCAAGGATGGTACTAAAGGTGAGATATTTGAGCTGGGTACTCTTTCTGTCGGTCCGTACGACCGCCAATATAACTCCTCCGCCATTATACCGGGTAGAATGACAAATGAGGTGTCAAATAAAAGCTTGTGGGTGAAAACCTAGGACTTACGAAGTCCAATTTAAAAATAGGGCATATCAGAGATATGCCTTAGACATCATAGAAGACAATGACACAGAAAAATCAAACAAGCAATATGTCAAATGGGCCTTAGTTATGTATCTTCAGTCCTGTTGGTCCAATCGTGATGTATAGCACCTCAAATGATAGGATTTGACAAACAGAATACAATGAGAGAAAAATCAAATACAACCTCATGTCAAAAGGGCCTTAGTCGCGTATCTTCGGTCCTATAAGACCAATCGTGACGTACGGCATCTCAAATAATAGGACTTGACAAATAAAATACAATGACACAGAAAAATCAAATACAGCAACAAGTCAAAAGGGCCCTAGTTATGTATATCTAGTCCTATTGGTCCAATTGTGACGTACAGCAGCTCAAATGGTAGGGTTTAATGAACAGAATACAATGACACAGAAAAATCAAATACAGCAATATGTCAAAAGGGCCTTATTTACGTATCTTCGCTCCTATTGGTCCAATCGTGGCGTACAGCACCTAAAATAACTGGATTTGACTAATATAATACAATGACGTATGAAAATCAATTACAGCATCATGTCAAAAGGGCCTTAGTCTTGTATCTACGGTTCTATTGGTTCAATCGTGACGTACAGCGTCTGAAATGATGGGATTTAACTGGCAGAATAAGATGGTGTAGACAAATGAAAATGACGGCATGTAATAACACTTTAAAATTGTAGAAATAAAATGGATTAACACACATGGTATGACATATTAGGCGAGAGTATTTAACAAATAGAATACGATTACATACGTCCAGTTTTTGACAAGCGACTTCTCTACATATGATAAACGCGAAAGGGCCCCAACGTTCACTGCTCGACATAGGCCTCCCGTTCACTGCATATACCCACTGCTTTCTGACGCTGTGACTTGAGAGGATAGGATTTAACGAATAGAACGACAAAGAAGACTAAACAAGGCAGCTCACGGGAAAAACACAACTGTCCGTTTTATACTCTACAGGGAAGCATCAAATATTCAACGTAAGAATATATTAGAGTATAACGGTATGATAAATCTTTTTCTTCTTTTTTTCATTTAGTGCATTCCGTACGTTTTTTAAACATAATCAGGAGAAGTTGTTGAATTTCTGAAGTCTATAAAAGAATTTCTTAACAAACCTTTTTTTAATTGTGTTATGGATTATTTTTAAGAATGTGTTTAAAAGGCAGTTCGCAGGCTTATTGTTCAATGGGCTTATCACTTTCAAGCGCCTGTCTTTTTTGTAGGACTATTAATTGTTACTTGTGATTTCAACCATTCTAGCGGGGCAATGCCTTTTCTATAACTGAAATGAATATTGTTATCCCTTTAATTTTTTTCCTCAATTAATTGAATGCCTCCTACTGGTGTTTGGTCTAAGCTTACCGCTTTTCCCCATTTAAGCTAAACTGCTCGTCAAAAGTTAGGGATATAGAAAATTATGCTCATTTTCATAGCTAATTTTTTCGAGAACAGATTAACGGATTCCACTATTTTTTTTTAATATTTTAGATTTTTCTTTAGTATTTACACAGTTGTGCAAAGGTTTACACAAACTTCTTTTTTGTACTTATACCGAGTGGTAGGTATAAGTACAGAAAAGAAGTTTGAGTAAACCTCTTGATAGGTATTAGTTACGTATCTTCACTCCCATTGGTCCCAACGTGTCGTACGGCGGCTCAAATCATTGGAATCAGCCAACAGAATACAATGACTAGGGAGCGGATTTATATGCGATCAATTTTGATGAAATATTCGCATATATATGCGGTAAAAAATTACGAAATATGCGCAAGATATGCACAAAAATTCAAAAAATGCGCATTTCGGGAAACCACAAATTTTCTGTCTTATTTAGTAATCTTATTTATTATTTTTCAAATAAAATCATTTTTTATATATGCAATTTATTCACAGTTTTTACAAAAACTGCTACCAATAGTTACCTATTTAAAATAAAACAACAATATCACTATAAATATATCTTCGATTATAATTCACTACAATGTGTTTTTCCAAATTCTTTACGAGGAAACATATTCTTTGATCAGACAAAATATTTTTATAACTTGAAAAACTCCTTTCAACATCGATAATTGGTGCGTATTTAAAATAACTTGTTAATTTCCGTTAGAAAATCGTAAAACTTTGGCTAAAGGTGTAAATTCTCTTAACAATAGAGGATTTAAAAAATCACCAGAATTATAGGTAGGTACCTACCCTAATAGCACAAGGACGTCCAATGGACGTCCTTCACGGACTTTAGGGACGTCCATTGGACGTCCGTTTTCGTCCGAGGAACGTCCTTTATACGTCCTATTTTGGTCCAAATGTCGCGCTACCGAACGTCCATTGGACGTCCATCTAATGTCCGAGGGGACATATATTGGATCTTAATCGGACGTAAATTGGACCTTAATCGGACGTCCTAGGGGACGTAAATTGGACCCTAATCGGACGTAAATTGGACCTTAATCGGACGTAAATTGAACCTTAATCGGACGTAAATTGGACCTTAATCGGACGTAAATTGAACCTTAATCGGACGTAAATTGGACTTTAATCGGACGTAAATTGGACCTTAATCGGACGTAAATGGGACCTTAATTGGACGTAAATTGGACCTTAATCGGAGTAAATTGGATCTTAATCGGACGTCTTAGGGGACGTGAATTGGACCTTAACAGGACGTCCAATTTTGGTCCAAATTCCACGTTGCCAAACGCCCAATGGAGGTCCACCTAACGTCCGAAGGGACGTTCGGTGGACGTCAATTGGGCCTTCATAGGACGTCCCAGTTTGGTCCAATGTATTGCTGCCGATCATCCATCTAACGTCCTGGGAGGACGTTCGGTGGACGTCTAGAGACGATATTTATACCTGTGGAGAATGTATTGTGGGAAATAAAAAATATATTTTTTAATGAACTTATATTACATCTTATATTAATTTACAATTATTGGATATTAGATTATTTACATTAAATTATAATTACATTTCTCCAAGAAATTAACGCACCACCTTAAAAATGGGCCATTTTTGATGTCTCGAATTTCCTAAAGCCATTGTCCCATCTAAGTGATTTTTTTAATAATATTATAGCCTAGGCTATATGGGCTACCTCCATAAGCTTGTCATGCACGGGGAGCTATACTGTAATAATATTATATCACATCGCTGAGGGAACTCTACATTACATATACTTTTCGAATCAAAACTTTTATTCTCTTAATATTATTACTTAAAAAATATATACTACATTCGTCTCGCTAAACTCGAAAAATAACTTATAAACCATAAAAATCTCCAAAAATATAAATGACATAAATGAGAATTGGCACAATTATTATTATGGTTTTAAGTTGATTTTTCGGATTTAACTACAATATTATGCAAAAAATTATGTTATATCGCAGATTTAAAATGGGTTTATCTCGAAAACAGTTATATTAAGTTTAGCGAGATGATTGTAGTACACTTTTTTTAAGTAAAAATATTAAGAGAATAAAAGTAGACTGGTACGCAGTCTGATTTTTGCATAAGAGTTTAATGAAATGGTAACAAATCAATTGGAAGTTCTGTCCGACAAAATACATGGAACGTTTTCGGTAGTCTGATGTTCCAAGTTTTTAACCTGTTCCACAATTAAAACTTCCCCGGTTCCAGTATTCCCGTACATCAAAGTTTGTCCGACTAGACACCGTGAAGCTATTAACAAATTGTCAGCTTGCTGTTAATCAACTTTTTTTATTACGCGGGATCCAGGTCTATAAATGAATACAATAAATAAGTAGGTAGGTACATATTATACACTTATTTATACGAGTACAATTAATAGTAGAGCTGGTTTTTGGGATGTTACAAGCAGCATTTGCATTTCCACAGAGATACTTATGACAGAAATAATAAAATACCGAGACGGACTATTATTATAATAATTTACAATAGGACCCGACGGCCGACGCTATAGGGACAGGTAAAATTTATGACTGAACAATGCACCGAGCATCGATACAAGCAATATGTACCGGTCGAAGGTTATTTTTTATTGTGCCAAATGGACGTATATAGTACCTACCTTTAAAAATCGAATACACAAATTAAAAGATATTTAACAACCATAAAGATTTGTCAAACTCTATCACCGACTTCATGAAAACAAGTATTACTACATTCTTTGATGGTTTTTGCTGTAAATTTTAAAGGATTGACATGAAATTTGGCATACGCATAGCTAACATGCCAAAGAAAAAAAGTGATATTGTGCCAATGTGTGCTATTGCCCTGGGGTGAGTTTCACTCTTTCTCTGGGGTGAAAAACGTTCAAAATAAGTCCGGACTTCGATAAACTGATTAATATTAAGCAACCTTTATTCCATACTTACAAAGTATGTGTACTTACAAATTAGTATGTGAATTTGGGGGGTGAGTTTCACCCCGAGGAGGGGTGATATACAAAATATAGATAGATACACAAAAGATATACAAAAATGTTTCAAAACATCGAAAAAATGTGGTAAAATGCAAATATACATATCATATTATGATAAAATTGCGATTTTGGCGATTTGCCTTTTTGGATAGAATGATGATGATGTTGATTAGGATAAAACTGCGAAGAATTTTTTTATCGAAATATAGTAAAAAATATGAAAAATATACCAAAAAGCTTGAAAAAATATGTAAGTATGTAAGGAAAAACATAAATAATTAAATAAACTTTTGACAACACAACACAAAAGTTTGAAACACTCACTATTTGGATTGGTTGTCCTGGATTGTGATTTTCTTCTTTGCAGATGACGCTCACGGATCGATGTCAATGTCCAACGGACGTCCGAGCACGGACGTCCAATGGACGTCCAAAGGACGTTCATATTTATTCAACACGTAAGTACGTCCAACGTCGGACGTCCGAAGGACGTTCATTTATAGTCCATCCGCATTAGGACTAAAACTGGACCTATTTTGGGCACACGTACGCTCAACTTCAAAAAGATGCTCTCAATATTCATCTGTAGTAAGGATACATTGATAAAAATTATATTTTTGCTTATTAGAATTAACCACCAAACTTCTATCATCTTGGTAACGGGAATAATAAAACATTATAAAGTCCACTTTACATCAAGAATAATTGAACAAGAAATTGACGACAAGTTATTCAAGGTCAAATTTGGCTTATACAAAACACAATTCTACTTCCAATTTTGCCGTGAATAAACAGAAAATAAAGAAATATGACAAAATAAAACATATCCAATTGTTCTATTTCATCAAATTCCTTCATTTTCTTTTACAAATCATACATTTTGTACTCGTCAAATTTGGCCTTGAATAACTTAGTCAATTTCTTGTTCAATTTATTGTTGATGTAGAGTGGACATAACGAATAATTTACCGATCAGATTTTCACACTTTACATAAAAACAAAAACATGTATTAGATATTAAACTACATATACAGTTTTGAATTAAATATGATTTATAATCTTTTCCATTTAAACTATTTTATTAACATAATTAAGTTAATATTTTATTAAATAATTTTGCTCCGTTAAAAAGGTTATAAAGGTCCGTATTTCGTCCGAGTACGGACGTCCAAAGGACGTTCATATTTATTCCACCCGAAGGACGTCCAACACCGGACGTCCGAAGGACGTACATATTTAGTCCACCCGAAGGACGTCCAACGCCGGACGTCCAAAGGACGTACATATTTAGTCCACCTGAAGGACGTCCAACGCCGGACGTCCAAAGGACGTACATATTTAGTACACCCGAAGTACGTCCAGCGTCGGACGTCCAAAGGACGTCCGTTTATGGTCCATGGACGTTAGGACCAAAAATTGACCTATTTTGGACGTCCAAAGGACGTCGTGTGCTATTAGGGTATTAAATATAACAAAAGTATATAAAATTCGGATTTCCGGGTAAAACATCCTTCGTCATTTTAACATCCTACAATCATTTCATAACGGCGGCGTATTATCCTATAAGTACTTTATGTAGAGATCGTTTATTTTCTAAGAAAAAATGAAAGGCGGTTAATGAGCTGTCTCTCTTGGTTCTCGAATTAATACAGACCACAGCCTGTGCGTGGAAATATTTTGTCGAATTAAAAAATTTAAATTTTGTTTTGGACTAATGAAATAAAACATTTTAGTAGTTCCAAAATGACACAAAATCTAGGCATCGGATAAAAAAGTTTATTTGAAGAAAGTGTATTTTTTTGTTCTTCTTAATGGCGGTACAGGCTCGTTTTTTAATATTGTATTTAATTACAGAATAATTTTCAAATATTACCTAATATATTTTTCAAATTGGGCTCTGTACCGCCATTCTTTATTATATTACGGATACGTGTGCCAAATATCTTGAAAAAATATTCAAAATTACAGCCGCAATCTTGGAACGCGTTTTGGCTACCTGTTGATCGCTACTGTATCACCTTAAACAATTTTTTAAACAAATTCACAAAAATAATTTTTTCATTACGAACGATTTTTTAGATAAGTTGGGTTATTCTGAGCAAAAAAGGTATCTTGAGATTTTTCTCTAAAATTGATTTTTGTCGAGTTATATGGCCATTTTCGCATTTTTCAGGTTTTAAATCGCGTATAACTCGACAACAATCAATTTTAGAGAAAATTGACAAGAGACCTTTTTTGTTCAGAGTGTCCAAAATTATCTAAAAAAAAATTGTTCAAAGTGAAAAAATTATTTTTGTGGATTTGTTTAAAAAATTGTTTAAACAATTTTTCGACCACGGCACCTTGTGAATATGTTATAAGGACCTCTTTTTGAGTAAGTTTGTGCAAAAAAATCGAATCGGAATAATTTCACTAACAGGGGCGACGATAAATCCGGGACTATAGCGCTAATTATTAATAATTAAAAATAACAGCTTTGTAATAAAATAATGACAAAAATCTCTTAAGGACCTTGAAGCAAGGGTTTGAAACTTGATCTGCTCACTTTTTAATTTCATAATAATAACTTTTAATCGAGTTATTAAGACTTAAAAATGGCCATTTTCGCATTTTTCAAATTTTTAATCGCATATAACTCGACAACAATCAATTTTAAACAAAAATGGCAAGACACCTTTTTTGCCCAGAATGACACAAGTTATCTAAAAAAAATTGTTCGAAATAAAAAAATTGTTTTTGTGAATTTGTTTCAAAAAAATTTTTTAAACAATTTTTCGACCAATGCACCGCCCGGCACCCTTTGGATATGTTATAAGGACCTCTTTTTGAGTAAGTTTGTGCAAAAAAATCGAATCGGAATAATTTCGCTAGCGGGGGCGACGATACTGCCCGGTCTACTTTTGATGCTGATGGTGATAGAATAGATACTTTTTATATAACAAAAATAAAACTTTTTTTAAACTCTTTAAAAAATTTGTGGCGGGTTTTCCCCGAAAAGTGCGTTATTTTTTGGACATTTTACGTTGAACTAGTCGATTTGGAATTTGACGAATAAGAACCAACTTTTGATTAGCTCCAACTCTGTTTTTATTGTGTGTCCAGACTTCATACATACATCATTTTTTTTACTGTTTTATAAGCTTTATATTTGCTAGGAATAGTTTTTCGATCAAATACTTACTTTTTGATTTATTTGCGAAAAACCATCTAAAAACAAAAGTTACAAGGAATTTAATTAGTTTATCCACTTACGGACTTATTTGGACCTATATTTTTTCACACTCGAGAAGGGGGTGGTACTCATCCCCAGAAAAAAAGCACACACTGGCACTCTGATGTTCATTTCGCGAAATATCGCAGGGTTCGTATTTAAAATTTTTAATTTACTCCTCACCCCTTTCCGTGGGGGTTCGTTTTTGGTATCATTCGATAGACTTTTGAAAAATATTGAACACGCATTTTTTAGTTTTTCGATCTGACGTTCATTTCGCGAAATATTCGCTTTTTTGTGAAACTTTGTGACTCGCCCATCATTTCTTCAGATTTGGGAACACTTAATAATCGGAGGGGGCCAAGTCAGGAGAGTAAGCCGCATGAGAAAGTAATTAGAACCCCAACTCGAATTTTTGCTACTGTCACAACGCTCTTGTGAGTCGATGTATTGTCTTAGGTCTTGAGAACACTTTTTTCTTCTGCTTATGGAGTCGTTTTTCATTCATCACATACCGGAACTCACCACATAAATTTTGAAGACCCTGACATCAAAACTGTATTAAATTATATGTGATCTAAGTAAGTTAATGAAAAGTCAGAATAGATAGAGTAGAACACTTATAAAAAAAATTGTAACAAGCAATTGGACATCGTAAGTTCTAATTTTTCACAAAAAGTGACCGGAAGTTGAACCGGCAGTCGATATTTGAACCCTTCGTGTAACTTTTTGTCAGCTGATATGACGGATGAATTTTGTTCACCTACAGATATGGACGAACAGACAGGCATGAAACCGGAAGTATGTATTTGTTCTGGTCTTTCTTAGTCGTGTTGACCAATAGTTTGTACTATTTCGACGAATTTAAAACAGTACTTTCGGTTGCAACTCTGGAACAGGCAGTCCGAGGTCAAACTTCTCACATGTAATATCATATTTTGGTTATAGGCTTTCATTTGACACCTTATTTGTCATTCTTTCTGTCCTACTAATAGACGAGTTGTGTTTATTGACGGACAGACATGGATAATTCTAGGTTTTCACATTTAATGATAAAAACAATAATTATACAATTCAGTTAACCTGACTATATCATTGTGATAATGACTTCTTATCTAAAAGTGACAACGGCAATAATTGCCGTTGTAATAATTATTATTCCATTCACTCACGATAAAATATCGCAAAACCTCCAGATTTTAAAGAACCGCTTGGATTGACATAAAATTTGGCACACACGTAGCTAAAATGCCAAAGAAAAAAGTGAGATTATGCCGATATGTTCTCTTGTCCTGGATGTGACTTTCACCCCTTCTTGGAGGTGAAAAAACATACGTGCAAAATAAGTCCGGAAGTGGATAAACTGACTAATTCTATTTCTAAGCAAATTTTGTTCTATAAAAGTTTTAGGTCAATACTTTTCGAGGTATGTGCGAGTGAATATGTTTATTTTTCATAGAAAAACACGTTTTGGACGGATTTTCGCAAATAACTCAAAAAGTAAGTATGTACATATTTTATCGAAGAAAATATGCCTAGCAATAATATAGCTTATGAAAAAGAGGTGTCAGTATAAGGTCTGTAGACCCAGTAGAAGCAGGGTTGCAGCTAATGAAAAATAGGTTCTTATTCGTCAAATACCAAATCGAATATTTCAACGTAAAATAACCAAAAAAATAAAGCACTTTTCGGGAAACACTCATCATAACTCTTTTAAAGTGTTTAAAAAAAATTTTTTTTGGTGTTTTTAAAACAGTTTCTAGCGTGAAAAGTAAGCAAGTTACGCTGAAAATAAAATCGTTCCCTTTTTTTTGGCAAAAGAAAGTCATGAAAATTAATTGTTACCGCTTCACACGTTACTTTAGATAAATGTATTGTTTATACAGGGTGTCTCCGAAAATAGTGCGTTCCTTTAAGGTGTGGATATAATACACAATTTAGAACAAAAAGGTGTTGTAACATTTTTTCCTAAAGTTAACCGTTTCAACAAAAATTACGTTGTTCTCCATAAGAGTAAATTTTTATTTTCATAAATTTATATGACCTGGCAACATGGCGTAGAAGAACCTGTGACTGTGAAATTTAATCTAATGGGACCCCTTGTTTATTTACTAATTGAGTATCAATTTGCATATCAAAATGTATTTTCGTTTTTTGGTCAAACGGCTGAATTTAGAATAAAATGTTATAAGACTTTTTTGCTCTACATTGTGCTTTCTATCTATACCTTTAAGGAACGCACTATTTTCGGGGAAACCCTGTATATGATCTGTAAGTTGCATTGGTTCAAAATGCTTATTTTTGAAAGGGGTTTTGTTGAAAGGCCTCGAACGAATCACTAGTCACGAGTATGTATATGCAAATTTTGAACAGCCATATCTTAACCAATTTTTGTCTTCCAGAAAATCAAAAAATTCCAAATATTTAAAAAAGCAACACCTACATTTTTTACTCTTTAAGATATTTGGTATCACTAATAATTTTTAAGTTATTTTGACAAAAGTCTTTTTTTCAAAATTAAAGATTTAAAAAAATTTACTTTAAAACCAAATTTTTCCACAAATAAGCACTTTGAACTGATGAAACTTACAAACACAAACAATACATAAAGTTACTTGTGAAGTGGTAACGATTAATTCCATTTGGGCTGTTAATTAGAGGGAGTTTTTAGAATATTTTTAACCAAAAAAAAAGGAACAACTGTATTTTGAGCGTAACCTGCTTACTCTTGCTGCTGGAAACTTAAATAAAATAAAAATAAACGTTTTCTTAAACACTTTAAGAAAGTTGTAATAAGTTTTCCCAGAAAAGTGTTTCATTTTTTTTATTTCACGTTAAAATATTCGATTTGGAATTTGAGATATAAGAGCTTATTTTTCACTATAGTCTGTTTTTAAACAAGAGGAGTCATTCAAATTTCCCGCGCCGTACACCTTGTTTGTAATTGGTACAACCTCAGGCAATTTTACTCATATCAAATTTTGACACTATTGGCATTTCATAGGTCAGTTTATTTATTTTATCAGCAATTTTTGTATTTTCTGCGTTCTTCCTTTTATTTTTAGATTTTTAGTCAAGATTACCGTCAAAGGCCGATATGATCAACCAAAAAAGAAGATTTATCTGATGATATTTCTAGTGACTTTCTTGGGTGTGAATCTGCCATTTAGTTTACCTACTCCTCTTGGTTTTAAAACAAAGCTTAGCAATAACTCTGCTTCTACTGGGTCTACAGACCTGACACATATACCATTTTTTCACTTTTTTATAAGCTATATTTACTATTTGCTAATTTTTTTTCAATAAAGTACCTACTTTTTGAGTTATTTGCGAAAAACCGTATAAAAACGTTTTTTTTTTTGTTGAAAAATGAACATATTCACTCGCAAATATCTCTAAAAGTATTGACTTAGTGAAAAACGCTATAAAATAGAAGTTGCTTAGAATTAGTCAGTTTATCCAATTCCGGACTTATTTGAACGTATTTGTTTTCATACCCTATAACCGACGAAACTCACCTCCAGATCAAAAGCACATATCGGCACAATATCACTTTTTTTCTTTAACATATTAGCTATAGGTACGTGTCCCAAATTTTATGTCAAACCAAGCGTTTCTTCAAAATTCTGACCAAAAACCCTAAGTAAATTAAACGAAAATATAAAATGAATTTTTCAAACAAATATTTTAAGTCGGTATGAGAAATTTTAATTTAACAGATGAAATCAAATAAACACAATTCAACTCGTAAAATATTTAGACCCTTGCTTGGTAATCCAGCTGAACAGGTAAAGAACCTACCTTTTATGTAGTTTATAATCTGAGAGGATGGAATATTTTACCAAAATATTCCATCCTCTAAGTTTACAATAGACCTTTTCTACCTGTCCTCAAAAGATCGGTATTTTTAACTCGTGGCAACGTCGAAAAGCGGCAAAATGATGGGAAATACACATTTTTATGTGGTGGAAGTCAAAATGGTTATGAAGTGTAAAAATTTTTGTATATAATTTAAATTTTTAAAATTAAAATTTTAGAAAACTGAGAACGATACAGGGCGTTAAAAAATGCGCTCAACAAACATACACGAATTAAAATTCGAAAATGATAGTATTTCTTGGTGATGCCAAATGACTGCAACATGAAAAAATGACATAATGATAGCGGGATGTATATATATATATATATATATATATATATATATATATTTATGCACAGATATCAAAGTGAGGTCCTGACATTACGCGCACTTAGTGAGGACCGGTAGAAAACGTAGACATAATCGTTTCAACTCTTCATAGTGACCTTGACAAGTAAATAGCAATTAAAAAATGACGAGTATACACAAAAAAGATTACGTATATGTGCCCCGTATTGTTCAAGTATATTGCCACCCAAGTGAGGCCATTACACGCAGCTATTAAAGTGAGACTGTATATACTTTTTCGTTATGCGCACAAAGTGAGGACAACTTTACGTGTATATTTCCTTACAGCTCATCAAGTGAGGACCATACAGTGTTGTCGATAAATATGAGATTAATCGTTTCTACTGCCTTTTTCTGTATAACACAGTAAGAATTATTATTGTTTCGTTGTTTCAGTCACTTGTAGTTATAAGAAGGATGTGGACTCTTTGTTCTTGCTCGTACTTTTTGTTAATTTTATAACATTTTAGTACCTCAGCATTAAATCACGGTAGCCTTATCGGAGACTAGCGTTAATAAAGAAATAGTTTTATATTTTTTAATAATTTACGTTAAAGATGGATAGGAAAGCAAGAATTTTGAAAATAGCGTTAGTTGAGAACAATAATAATCAAAATGGAGGATACAGTGATAGTTCAGTTATGTGAAATTTATATTGAACTTAACATATAAATATAAAAGCCCGACTTTTGATCTAAGGGGAACACAGTTTTTACGGTACATACATATCTGTCATTTGTCAACCCCCTCCCTTCCATTTCCCCCACCCCTTATTTTTAAATAGGGAATAGGGGCGTGTGCTAGCTCATTTGAAACGATATTCAATTCTCTATCCAGTATTATTAACATTGACATAATTATCTATACAGAGTGTATTTTAGTATAGGTACTGTTGCCCCTGTCGATTTTCATTTTGAAACGACAATTTTCCAACCTTAATTTTAGTATACAAGATGATTTACTTAATTTAATTAAACTTAATGTACCTTTTTTACTGACTTAATTTTACAGTTATTCCACTAGATGGCAAATACAGTGAATATGATCATATGTTTTATTTCGAATAATCATTTTAAAATAGTTTTAGTTTTCTATTTTCTCTGAAAATTGTTGCAAGCTTCTTGTTCTTATACTTAAAATCATGTCACTACAAATTTATACGAGACTACATATTAAGAGTATAGAAAGTATTATAATATATGACATACATGCTTTTTTCCATTTATTGAAGATATTTCACCTTATCCTGAAACAATGCAATGTGAACAAGTGTCCTCAACTAAAAAAATATATCAGACTATTTTAATACTAAGTGTATAGTTTGTACTATAAACCGTATTGAAATAGATTGCAACATGTGTGTGTGGTTGGGATATTGACTGCGAAACCTAAGGCTTCATTCGCCTAATCATATTTACCTTTGATTCTTATAACAATAAATAAAATTGATTAACATTTTATATCAATATTATTAGTGTTTTTAAACAATATCAGTATGATATATCAGTATGATAAAGTCAAGATAAACAATACTATAATAGAAAGCTTTGAGGTCAAACAATGACTGCGGCAGGGTGATCCATTATCGTCTATAATGTTTAGCATATTACTAGAAAAGGTTATACAGGAAGCAAACATTAATAGAACAGGTCTGATCTACCACAAAAAACATCAGTGCTTGGCATTCGCAGACGATTTGGTAATCTTGGCTAGGAGCAAAATAGAACTTATAGAAACAGTCATGAAACTCGAGGAGAGGGCAGCAACCAAAGGATTGTATATAAATGAAGCAAAAACAAAGTATATGGAATGAACAAATAAGCAATTCGTTCGGGGGCAATACATAACAATGACAACAGCGAAGGGAACACAGTATAAATTCGAAGAAGTTTAGAGATTTGAGTACTTAGGAACTGTCTTCACAAGAGATCCTAACTGTGAAGAAGAAATACAAAAGAGAATTATGTCGGGCAACCGCGCTATATTTGCTTTTAATGGGTTGTTAAGCAGTAAACATATATCACGAAGAGCAAAACTAAGAACTTACAAGACCGTAATAAGGCCGATAGTAACGTATGCTTCTGAAACATGGGTCACAACAAAAAAACATCAAGAGTTGTTGTTCCACCCGGTGGGAAACTGAGCTCTATCAAGATCCTAACATACTAGCAGTAATTAAGGCGCAAAGACTTAGATGGTTGGACCATGTGCAGAGGATGATTCCATCTAGAATTCCCAGAATGGTACTATCTAGTGCATTGGCAGAGAAAAGACGAAGAGGAAGACCGAGGTCACGATGAAGTAATGGAGTTAGAGAAGATATGAGAAGAATTAACTTAAGGAACTGGGAAACAAAAGCGACTGACAAAAGGGAGTGGAAAAGAATAGTACATCAATCCATGGGCCTACTAGGCTCGTACTGCTTACATATTATAATATCAGTTTTCTAATATTATCCAGTTCCATATCCAGTTCCGGATCCAGTGGTTATATTTCTTCCGTATTGTTTAGTTTCGCTTCCAGTGATTGTATTTTTTTTTCTTGTTTTTTTTTGAAATATTTATTTATTATTTTATTACTATATTTTTTTATTGTGCTCATAATAGATTGCAACATTGTCTACAGACATGAATGCAGTAACAATAAATAAAAAAATCGGAGATCCACACCCCGGATTTGAAATCGAAACCTCTGCTTTACGAATCCGAGATCCGAGGTCTACCCACTAGGTCACTAGGCTATCGCTCTTAAGACAATATTTTTTCCTGAAACGGGGAACTTCTAAAGCCGGGTCTAGACTATGTAACAAAACATGCTAATAACAAAGTTGTACAACAAATTTGTTGTACAACTTTGTTATGTAACTTGGTATAATATAGCATGAGTATCCAGACTATATAACAAAAAACAAAACAACAACATGCGCATAAATTTTGCAGCATTTTAGATGGATAGCTGGTAGGTTAGGTAGTATATAGAATTGCGTCATATAAGTATGGAGGATCTCTTCATAGCAACAGCAGCTTGTGTAATATTGTGGAGGCGACACCGGCGTGTTAAATTAATATTTTGGATGTGCCCTTCATTAGCAGCTCGAGCAAAATATAGGTAGTGGTACAGCTCTTTTAGCTGATCTGGAAAGAGATAACATAGACCCATCGACAGGAGACATTAAATGTGATGGCAGTTTTAAAAACTTCTTAAGAATAGAAAGTTCTGATTTTGAATTTCTTATAAATGACATCGGCCATAAAATAGGCAGGAAAGACATTTCGAGATGCAATTCCAATAAGAGAAAGATTAACAGTTATATTATTAGCAAAGTATATTTTTTAAACTTTTTACTCATTGTTTCAGAGAGGAAGTATAACATTTGTGTAAAATTTAATTCCTCAGTATTATCGTCTTCACCTGTTCATGATTGAGTGTCACTGTCTGTTTGAATTGGTGTAGCTGGAGAAGTAGCGGATGTAGGTGTAGTGGACGGAATAGAAAGGCTCAGATATATTGTATGATTGAGTGCCTGTTTGAGTAGCTGATGAAGCAGTCTGCATCTGTGTAGCGAATGAAGTGAATGTTACAGGTTTTATGTCTGAACACTCTGCTCTGTAGAGAATAGTATTTATGTCAAATTTAGAGTTGATTTGCACCGATTTGCTGTTAAGGTTCCGCGTACTGCTTTTCTTTTGTTGGCTTGAGTTATAGGCGTACGTGCATTAGTTTTAACTACAGTTTCTGTATCTATTTTCACTTCTATTTCAGTCTATTCATCGTGTTTTTTATTTGTTTTTTAAATCAATAAATGTAGCTCATCCCATAGCAATCCCATAATACTCGTTACTTACGAAATAGCTCAATTAAATGAGTAGTCAGTTCTTTCGACAATTTCATCGCGTAAATGACCCTACGTGAACAGAGCAAAAGAAAAATCTAGCACAATCACTCCAGAATGAACAAGGCGATATGACTCCAACGGTTGCTGCTCGCGTAGGTACTATGCCAGAGAATGCTTCAATAACATGTTTTTAGGTGTAGATCAGTCGCGGTGCGGTTTTATAACTTTCTTTGATGTTTACCGACATCTGTTGGATAACATAAAACATGCTATATAACCAGAAAAATGTTATACAACACTGTGTTTTAAAACTTGTTTTTTTAAAATTTTGTAACAAGTTACAAAACCTTGTTATTTAACATGTTTTGTTACATAGTCTGGACCCGGCTTAACGGTAACTGCTTATAGGTAATACACTACAATTTCTGAAAATTTTTTCTGAAATCTATCGAATGGTACCAAACACGACCCCCACGGAGGTGGGGGGGGGGGGTTACTTTAAAATCTTAAATAGGAACTCCTTTTTTTATTTCAGATTTGGATTCTTTGCGTAAAAATAAGCAAATTTATTCGAAACGTTTTTTCTAATTACGGATAGGTGGCGCTATAATCGGAGAAAACGGGTGTTGGAAATGGAAAATTAAATTAAAATATGGAAAGTCCCCACTAAAATGGAAAATTTTACTTAAATTTTTTGGTTTTAGAACCTAATAATCACAACCCAATAGGTCCCCAAAGCGCTCGAGTGACTGCACATTTAGCATACTTTGCTCCCCTACTATATGTATTATAAATAATATGCGAAGTAATTATTAACCCAAACAACCATAATTCAACTTTTATTTACTAATAAAGAACTGGACGAAAGTGTCACATCAGCTTTTATGAAACACATGAATATTTACATAAAAAGGTATGTGATCTGCTTGAAATCGATATTCCCAAAATCATCTAAAAATTGTTTATACATGAGTACTTTGAGACTCTTGTATGAAATGTGAATACCGAAATATGATTAGGAATCTCCATTATGTAATTTTTAAATAATACATAATTCTTAGGAAATGAAAGGTATTATTATACAAACGTGTTAAAAAATACTACCTACTGAAATTTTTTGATGGCAATAAATGATGAATTGGTTTATCGAATTTATTTTTAAGGTGAAACAGGTAGCCAAAACGCTTTCCAAGATTGAGGCTGTAATTTTGAATATTTTTTCGAGATATTTGGCACACGTATTTATAATATAATAAAGAATGGCGGTACAGAGCCCAATTTGAAAAATATATTAATATGTGGAAATTACTCTGTAAATAAATACAATATTAAAAAAACGAGTCTGTACCGCCATTAAGAAGAACAAAAAAATACACTTTCTTCAAATAAAATTTTTTATCAGATGCCTAGATTTTGTGTCATTTTGGAACTACTAATGAAATAAAAAATTTTAGTAGTTCCAAAATGACACAAAATCTAGGCATCGGATAAAAAAGTTTATTTGAAGAAAGTGTATTTTTTTGTTCTTCTTAGTGGCGGTACAGGCTCGTTTTTTTAATATCTATTGTATTTAATTACAGAGTAATTTCCACATATTAATATATTTTTTAAATTGGGCTCTGTACCGCCATTCTTTATTATATTACGAATGCCTGTGCCACATATCTCGAAAAAATATTCAAAATTACAGCCGCAATCTTGGAACGCGTTTTCGCTACCTGTTGATCGCTACTGTTTCCTCTTAAGTAAAATATGTCATTTGGATATTTTTTTAAACTCGATAGATCCTAGAGACATGTCGGTAGATCGGTAGGATCATCACTTTTGGGAGTTTTGGGAATATCCCAATTGACAACGCAATATACACCGACGCCGTCTACAACGAGCGACGAATCAGAGATGCCAGATTGGGGTACTTTCGGCCATTTTTAGGGTAATTTGAAAGCACATGGGAAAATTTTTATAGGTTGAATTGGTTGGGGAATTTTTCGGGAGGAAAATTGAGCAAACTGAATTGCAATATAAATGTATGTAACATATAACATTATATTAACATTATAACCTATCGAGTATATAAGAAGGAAGAGAGACAGACCCCGAAAATCTTTTAGAGATAAAATGGACGAAGCAATATTAGAAAAGAAACCTGCAGGACTGGAAAAACAGAAAGAACTGAAAATAACGGTCAAGTGAAATAATACAGGAAAAACTATGGAAATCCAGGGTGGTCAAGAAAAAACAGGATGTTTCTAAATAAATGCGACAAACTTTAAAGGGTAATTCTATATGAAAAAATAATGACAGTTTGCTCTATAAGCATATGTCAGCAAATACTTCGTTTCCGAGATATGGGGTGTTGACATTTTTCTTACAAACTGACGATTTCTTTATTGTTCTAAAACCGGTTCAGATATGCAAATGAAATTGGATGTGTTTTAAGAGGTAATTATTGCGCATTTTTTGACATAAAATTAATAATTTTATATCTACTGTTGAAATGGTGTGAATTTTTTTAAAGAAAAACATAGTACGCCACTGAGATATTTCAAATAACAAATCATTTTGGAATTACTCGTTCAATTTATGATATATACAAAAATCTATTATTCCTTTTTTTCATACGTCGTTCGTGCCGTTTTTATGCAAAAAGTGAAACATCTTAACGCGTACAAAGTATTCGAAATAAATTTCTATATATTCATATTATGAAAAAGAACTTGTCAATTCTAATTCATATAGATATACCTGGTTTGTTTTTTTTTATTTCAAATTACACACCCACGGACACACGACAATGTTGATAAAGCAAAGTTTACAGAACAGGAAGACAAAACTATTTAACCATTGAGGCTATAATTAATGACAAGCAGCAGTATAATAATATCACTGACTATTCATAAATTTGTTGATACTTCGTAAATCTGATCTTCGTGTATTTTAAGTATGTATGTATAACATTGTAATACCATAAAAGTGATAGGTATTACCTGACAAATGACCTTTAAAAGCCATAACAATTTTTAGGTTGCATTATTTTTATTAGAGAATTTTTGTGAGCTAGAAATAGTTTTCTTATTGTTACAATTATTTAATATTAATTGTCTTAGGAGTAATCTTAGCCCAAAGATAATCTATAAAGTCCAAAAAAATAATGAATGTAAAAAATATTATATTTTTTTTTTGTTTAGCTAATGCCTTGACAACTAATGGCCATTGGCATGGTAGGTACGGTAATTTTGAACAGTTAGGTACCTAGTGTCATGTGTAAGTAGTGTGTGTTGAGTAAGCGCCTTGTTACTTTGCAATGTCGACGTCATTGTCTTTGCAAAGAGACGCTAATTGTATCCGAACGTCTGCGGTCCCTCCGGTGAGAACCGATCCCACGAGGACAGAAACTATATTCATTTATTAATTTATAATAAATGAAAAATTTCCGACCCTGGTGAGATTCGAACCCACAACCTTTCGGATTTTTTAGATCCACAGGCAGGCGCTCTTACCACTGAGCCACGGAGGGGGGTAAATATTATATTTATATATCAGCGTCTCTCAAAATTTGGCGCCCCCAAATTCTGGCGCCCCGGGCGGTCGCCCGGCTCGCCCGCCCCTTTATCCGGCGCTGCTTTAAGGCACTAGTGCTTTAAAATTTTTATGGCACTACAATTCGTATTGATCGTATAGGCAATTTTGATGTAATGTCAAAAAAATATAAAAATGGAATGTCAGTCAAGTTCAAGTAAAAGTTTTTGTAGATATTGTCCTGTAATTACGTTTGTAGAAAAAATATTGCATGATATGTCTGTTAAAAAGTGCATTTTTAAGGCACTCATGTGAATTGCAGAACTCGCTGTCGCTCATTCTGCAAACTTTCACATGCGTGCCTTAAACGTGTACTTTTAACACTTATATCATAAATAACTATTGAAATACTGATTACAAAAATTTATAGTATTTTAAGCCTTTCTGAGAGCATATGCGCAAAAATTTCGCTCGAATTATTTTTAAATGCGTTCATTTTTTTCGAATACTGAGAAAACCTTAAGTATTTTTAAAAAATTTAAACGCAGAAAGAAATATTACTGTATTATCCATGGTCGAAAGTCCTTGAGAATTCTATAAATATTTATTTTAATAAGTCACAGGGGTGAAAAAAAATAGTCTGATTTTTAATTTTAAATATATCATTCAAAAGAAACTTTTTGTTCATTATAAGGGACTTTCTGCCCTCGGGAATAATGTAGTTTTCTATTTTGCGTTTAAATTTTTTTAAAATACCTATTAGTTATCTCAGGATTCGAAAAAAATAAATGCGTTTAAAAAGAACTCGACCGAAATTTTGCGCCTAGGCTCTCAAAAAGGATTAAAGTATTAAACATTTTTGTACTGTTTGAATTTATGCGACGATTGACGATCCACTGTTTTAAAGATTGGTTGAACAGATGTTGCCAGTTGTATGGTCCTCACTATGTGTATCGTAAGTTATTCAACAGGGCATAGAATATACATGGTTAGAAAATATACGCCAAAGTCAGCGCCTCTATGCGGAAAATCTCTGAACTAAAAATTGATGTGGACCATACAAAGTGAGGTCCCACTTTTTTTTGTAAAAAAACAGTGTTTGCTATCAGTACATGTCTACGAAAAAGTCTTACATTGATTGACTAAGTGAGGTCCGTATACTGGACCTCACTTTGTACAGGACCTCACTTCAACCGCAGTTTCTTTTGATATGTGGCTCACTTCATACGCTGGGAGTAAATATATATATATATATATATATATATATATATATATATATATATATATATATATATATATATATATATATATATATATCAAACAGATGAAATAGAGAATGTGGAAAAATCCCCTTACGAACAATTCACACATCCACCATTTCGGGTTGGGAAAAATTTTTTGAATAGAATCAAAGATCCAAACACCAGTTCTTAGAAATGTGTTTCGCCCTCTTCAACCTCTCTGGGCTTATCAATAAAGATGAGAGGTTGAATATCTTTAGACACATTCCAATCAAAAAACTGGTGTTTGGATCTTTGATTCTATTCGAAAAATTTTTCCCAACCCGAAATGGTGGATGTGTGAATTGTTCGTAAGGGGATTTTTCCACATTCTCTATTTCATCTGTTTGATTTCGTACGAGTGGTCGTCAAACCATTAACCTTGGATCCTTTGATCACTGAGTGTGTTTCAAGGATCTACATCTCATGTTTTTTTATATATATATATATATATATATATATATATATATATATATATATATATATATATATATATATATATATCGGTTTCAAAAACGTTCTCCTACGTCTTCCGATGCCTAGTCGCCATTCACTTCGGTCCATCCAAAGGTCTTCATCCAATTCTCTTTCTCTCATTTCTCGATTTATGCCTTCTCTCCAACTCAGGCGGGGTCTTCCTCTTTTTCGTCTACCATGAGGGGTCCACGTTAGGATTTGTTTCGGGAGTCGTTCTTCGGACATTCTTTGTACGTGTCCATACCATCTAAGCTGTTTGGTACTAATGTCATCTACTATTGTGTGTTTCACATTCATTATTTCCCTAATTCTGTTGTTGGTTACCCTTTCTAATCTTGATTTTCCTGCTGAGCGCCTCCAGAAATCCATTTCTGTTGCTTCAAGTTTTCTCTTGTATCTTTCTTTTATTTGCCATACTTCACTGCTGTAAGTGATTATACTCTTAACAATTGTATTGTATATTCTATGTTTGTTGTTGTTTGATATTGACTGGTCCCAGAGGATGCTATTAAGAAGGGTAATTGCTTTTCTTCCCTGGTTGTTTCTTTCTTCTATCGTCCGGTCTACGCTTCCTTCTTGTGTGATGGTCATACCAAGGTATTTATATGCGTCGCAATGTTTAATAATTTCGCCATTCCCCAGTGTAAGGTCCTGCTGTGTCCCACCGATACACATATATTCGGTCTTCTATATGTTTATTTCCAAACCACCTTTTTTGTACTCCTCTATTAATTTCCTTGTCATATATTCTATATCATCGTAGTCTTGCGCTAGTACAAGTTGGTCGTCTGCAAATGACAAAGTGTATATTGTATTGTTGCTGATCGGTAATCCCATGTTTTTGCATTTTCGTTTCCATAGTTTTAGAGTTTGTTCGAGGTAGATCTTAAATAATGTCGGTGAAAGGCAGCACCCTTGTTTTAGGCCTTTGCTAATTTGGAATCCTCTCGATAGCCTGCTTCCAACTTTCACCCTTGATGCAGTTTTGGTATACAATTGTTTCGTCGCTGTTATTAAATTTGCGCTTATATTGGTTTTCTCTAATGCTTCCCATAGTTTGTTTTGTGGGATGCTATCATACGCTTTTCTTAAGTCCACATATAACAGATGCACCTCCTGGTTGACGGCCAGTTTCTTCTCAATAATCTGTGTAATACAAAACAGATGGTCAACCGTTGATCTCCCTGCCCTGAATCCTGCCTGTTCTTCAGCTTCTATATCTTTATATTCGTTTTCGATTTTATTTTTAATCAGTTTTCCGTATATTCGGCTGATCGAGTTCGTTACAGCGATGCCTCTGTAGTTGTCACATTGATCCCGTCTGCCTTTTTTATGTATGGTGGATATCCATGATGTCTTCCATTCTTCTGGGATTTCCGCTCCGTTGATGCATCTTTGAAAGAGTTTAGCCAGGTTTTCATATAATTTTGTTGTGCCATATTTTATTAGTTCAGCTGGTATGTTCCCTGGTCCTGGTGCTTTGTTATTTTTTAAGAACTTACATACTTCTTCTACTTCTTTTGTTGTTACCCGTAATGGTGAGGCTAAGATATTTACATTGCTGGTATCACTGTTATTTAAAAATTCCGCTCTGTCCTCATTTAGGAGTTTTTCAAAATATTCGTCCCATTGATCCGGTGTGATTGCTGATATTATATAAGATATTAAAGATACTTATCTTTAATTGAACATTTTTTTTCTATTATTATTTGGTATAGTTTTGCTGCTACACATAATATGCCTCTATAGTTGTGACAGTCGCTTCTGTTTCCTTTCTTATGCACTGGTAAAATTATTGCGTTGGTCCATTCTCTAAGCAATATTTTTTCTTCTATATTAGATTTAAGATCTATAATAATATTTTAGTGAAACAATGAGATAATTTCGTTGATAATTGTAGCTGCAAATTATTTGTAGAAATATTTGTCAGTCAATTTCTCTGGGTCAAAAATGCTTTTCAATTTAACAAGCCTCGTGTTTCAACATTTCTGTACTAACTTTATCGCTTCTAGGAGCTTTCTCAATCTTTATCTTTCCTATTGCTTCCTCGAGTGAGCTCGTTAGAAGATAGTTCATTCATCTAATTGAGTTTTTTTCATTTTCCTTAACTTTTTCTTGATGTCCATTCAACAGTTGTTCGAAATAACATCTTTCCATTATATCCTCGTGGAATAATCTTGTTACGTTTTTAATCATTAGGTCTATTGAATAAAAAGAAGTATTTGCTTTTAATTACAAGTATTTAAGTATTTACTTAATAGTAATTGAATAAAGTCATTTCTTTAATGCTTTAATGCTTTACTATTAAGTAAATATTTAAATACTTGTAAGTAAAAGCAAATACTTCTTTTTATTCAATAGACCCATTATGTGTTTTAGCTTTAATTCCTTCTTTTTTCTTAGGGCTTTCAGTGCTGGACAAAACAAGTTTACTTTTTACTGTTTTGTTCCATTCTTTCTCCAAACTTATCCCAGCTGTTCTTGAAAAGCAGAAAATACCAAAAGGTAAATACAGAAATCCACTGACAAATTCTAAATAAGAAACATCGATACCTAGAGTCCATTAAAATTGTTTATTTTTCTTGCTCTAACTGAAACAAACAAGTATGTAAGTTTATAAAGAAAAACTGTCTGTGACGAGGTACTTGAATTGTTTTTAAAAGTTTTATTTGCCGTCTGTCTGAACTATAAGTTATGATAATGTTATGGTAAAGTTCTGTCGTCACGCAATAAACGATTTACCGATAAAATGTCACTAATGGACGTATTAAGTGTGACATTTAATCAACGAAAGTGTTAAACAATATTTACGATAAATCCTTTTGTAAATAGACGACTGAAATGACAAAAGACAGAAATCCATTATTTTAATTAGAGGAATTGGTTCACATCACCGATTCAATCATCCTATCTTGTCATCTTACACAGACGAAAACATTTCTTGTGTAATTATCTTTTTGGTTTACCTTGTTCATAGCTATAATTTAACATTTCGATATTATTAATGGACAAATTGTTTACCGTTATGGATAAGTATTGGGAAATAAATTGTGAAAATGTGTATTTTCTTAGTTATTAACTGCATTTAATTTCACTTAATTTTTATTAGGCGAGTGCAATTATTACAACAAAAACATGCATTGTTTCGAAAAAATTCAAACAAGCTTATATTTTTTTAAAACTTTTTTTGTTGGATTATATACATGTTAAAGTAAAAATTTCCACTCGCAGATTTGGCCGCTAATTATTTATTAACTGTTAAACAATAACAATTGTTTTGTATAAATAATTTTAAAAATATTGTTGAATTCATCATTTTACTTTGATCCAATATGTTTCTATTTTGTTTTTGATTATGCTGAACCCGAATATGGCATTGCAATTTAAAAATTCTTATACAGTACATAGCTCTTATACAGTATGTCTGCGTAGCTAGGAACCACATGCAAAACTTTTTTATTATCAATTTTTATATTACAAAATGAAGAATATTTTGAAATATTAAACAATCTCACACAAATAATATCTAAAAAACAACAAGAAATCTATAATAATAGAAGAAGACAACCAATAATCCAACCCTGATGAAGTTGTGTAAGATAAAGTTAAAATAAATAAAATAAAATATAAATTCAAAAATAGATATTTACAATTATAATAATAATAATTCAATATAAAATAAATAAATAAAAATAATAATTCAATACATAATTCATGACATTTAAAAAAAACTACCAACTCTCTTCTGAAAATAGAGGGACTGTCTTTATAACTTAGAAGGGAGTTGATAGTACCAAAAATATTTTAAATTCTTTATTTAAATTTGTTTGTTAAACGTAATTAATAGATTATGGCAAATTGTTAATTGTAAAAATAGATTTAATAGTTGAGTAAAAAATGTAAAAATATAAAAAAAAATATCTGTAATCCTATCAGGAAAAAACGACCTGGATTAGTCACTAGAGGCCAGGTCATATGTATAAATAATAAATAAATAAAAAAAATAAATAAATAAATAAAAAAATATTAATTTTACGAAAAAAATTATTCTTCATAAAATGCTCCGGATAGTCAAAAATTTAAAAATCAACCGTCATATATCAAATTTTATCAATTTTATACGAGTTATGTCAAAAATATAAATTTCGTTAAAGAGTAAAGTACCTACCTTCATATTCCAGAATATCAAAAAATGCTATTATGAAAAGTTGTTTGAAATTAAAAACTATGTTTTAATATACAATTACATCATTCCAACCGAAAAAAAAATCCATTTTTTCTCAAATTAAGGATACCCATCATCATTTTATTACAATGACAGTTATTCTTCATAAAAGCTCAACCTGGTCTAAAATCTAAGATACAACTAACAATTTTATACGAGGTATGCAAAAAATATGAATTTTACTTAAGAGTTAAGTTCCTTTAGTATTTACAATATTTTAATTAGAAGGATGTAATTGAACACTGAAATATATTTTTTATTTCAAACAACTTTTCTTAATAACAATTTTCGATATTATGAAATATAAAGGTGCTTTACTCTTCAGTAAAATTCATATTTTTTTGACATACCTCGTATAAAATTAATAAAATTTGACATTTGATTGTTGAATCCTAGATTATAGACGATGCAGGGTATTTTATAAAGAATAACTTTTTTTCGTAAAACTTATAATAAAAAAGTTATCAATAGGTTTCAAGTTACGCAGACATACTGTATGAGCTAAATTTTTTTTTGAAAATTTATTATTGTTGAAGCTTATTATTAAATGTATTTTAGGTAAGTTTTATAGAAAAAAGTTTTGATCACTTTGTATAAACATTTTTTTAAATGGTAATTTTCGGTTTTTTATTACATTTTTGTTATCATTCTTAATTTTCTCAAACAGAAATAGTTTATTTCATTTCTAAAGTAAAATAATTTAGTGCATTTTAAAAATTACATCCCAAGCTTTAAAAAATCACCTATAAAACTGTAATAAATCTGTTTAAACTTGAATAATACCGTCTTAAAATGGTGGTAATTCTGTGAAACTACGAAGTTTTCAAAAATTACATTTATTGAGACGTCGTATCATTTGAATTAAATTTTTGAGGTTTTTGAAGTTATACTTCTTTAGGTGCGATTAAGAGTAAAATTTCATAATACTGCGAGCATGCGCACACAGACAGTATGGCGTTTAGTTGCTAAATCTTTCTAGTTATGTATAAATATATCAGTGCAAGAAGGGGTGTGGAAAGGATATATTAGTGTTTTTAGTGAATATATTTATTATAATTTTTGTGTCTTTGGATTTGTCTTCCTCAGGAGTAAGATGAGTATTATTAAAACATTTTATTGTATACTTATTTATTATAATCTTATCCAGTAAGAAATTCGATTACATTCAGAAATACACAAGCTAGAACTAACCTTATGTTGAATTCTCCTCTATTCGTCATGTGCAGCTACTATAATAATGCCTTAAGTATTAATTTACTGCGATATATTTAACTGCAGTTTAAAGCAACTTATTTCTATGGCCAAGATCTACCTAGGTGATTAACAATTTATATCTTTACGTTCAATAGTATGTTGTTCGTTGCTAATCTTTAAAATTATGTATCAGCGCAAATAAGCCATTAAAATAATATACTAGTAATTTTTAAATGTATTATTTATTATAATTTTTGAATCTTTGGATTTGTCTTCCTTGGGCGTAAAATAACAAAATATCTATTTTTATATTTTACTTGATGTCACCGTGATGTGTAATTATGTATATGCGAAACGTCAATAACATGCGGCTTGATAGCCTGGTTGGTAGGGCATTGGGCCAGAGATTGAGGTATCGCGAGATCGCGGGTTCAAATCCCGGACGATTCATATTTTTTTATATTCTTGCCATTGTTAAGTTTTGGTTAATTTTTGGTAATTTTGTTAATTTTTTGTATTGTAACTGCTAAGTATATTTATTTCGTTGAAATTATATAATAGAACTATAACTTCTTACGTGCGTACAAAGTACACACACATTCTTTTTTTTTTGACAGAAACATCGTTTAGTAAGATATCTGAAAGGTAAGCTGTGCAAAATTGAGAGTTTTATAAGAAAAATTGTATTAGTTACACATTTTTAAATCATTTTTCAAGTCTCACTTTCCGCCCACACCATACTTATGCCCATACATTTTATTTCTTTTTATTAAAACCATAAGATAGCTAAATTATTTTTCTTTCATGATCAATTTACAAAATTTCATTTGATCCATTAGTTAAAGAATTGAATTAAAATAACTCAACCGTGCACTTCGCCGTACGCTGGTTTACAGTGCGCCAATGTTTGTGAGAAGGGTCTTCTGGTGCAAAAGCCTTGTACATATTTACCTTTTTTAATCTTAAGATTAGACACTTATTGCATATTCCAGTAACAAACTTAGTTAAAAATTTTCGAGAGGAGTACTACAGATCTTTTTCTTCCGATTTGTAACTTGGTAATTGTTTAGATAGGTGATCTTCATTAATAGTCTAAGAGCTAGTGAACCCTCCGACTAACGGTCGTCCTGTAAGACTAGAAATTTGTCTAGTGATAATTCATAGCACATCAAGGCTAAAAACCATGACCTGGCAGGCATCAGCGGTGCAAGTGTATCTACCAGGTGAATCGAAAAGTGCAAATTTAGGGGGCAAAATAAACTTTCTCCTGTAAGGTTTAAATTTAAGTATGTGTTTGAGTAAGTCATTTAGAAGAAATGTGTACAATGACAGGCGATTCTGAAGAGCATAAGACCTTGCCAGGCGAGGGGAAAGATTAGGGGTTTTTCTTAAAATTATTTTTTCTGCATCGAACTAATTTTTTTTTAGGTTTTTTGAATCATTCCAAACAGAAAAAGTTTTTAGTGATTTTTCTCTTAAGTTAATAGTTTTTGTTATATAAGCGATTGAAAATTTTGAAAATTGCGGAATCTGCCATTTTTAACCCTAAATCGGACATTTATCTAAAAATTTCAAAGTTGCCAAGGTAGGTAAATATTCTTTAAACATTGATTGATGAAATCTCAAAGAGTTTTTTGCAATACAATATCGGAAACCCCTTTGTTTTTTAATTGCTTATCAAGCGGGCGCGACACTCTAGTATAAGTGAGGACGTTTGAGTTTGCATAAATTCATTATCTCGAGAACGGGCAAATTTCAAGAGAAATCCTCAGGTCGATTTTTATTTTTAAATTAGGACTTTTTGGCATATATATAATACTAGTTACGTCATCCATCTGAGCGTGATGACGTAATCGATGATTTTTTTAAATGAGAGTAGGGGTTGTGTGATAGTTCATTTGAAAGGTCATTTAATTCTCTATTCAGTAATATAAACATTAACATAATTATTTATACAGGGTGTACAAAAAAAAATTTTTTTTTAAATTAACTTTGATTAAATTTGACAAATAGAAGAAAATTTTTTTTTGTACACCCTGTATAAATAATTATATTAATGTTTATATTACTGAATAGAGAATTAAATAACCTTTCAAATGAGCTATCAAACAACCCCTTCTCTCATTTAAAAAAATCATCGATTACGTCATCACGCTCAGATGGATGACGTCACTAGTATTATATGTATGCAAAAAGTCCTAATTTAAAAAGAAAAATCGACCTCTCTGAGGATTGCTCTTGAAATTTGCACATTCTCGAGATAATGAATTTATACCAACTCAAACGTCCTCACTTATCCTACAGTGTCGCGCCCGCTTGATCAGCAATTAAAAAACAAAGGGGTTTTCGATATTGTATTGCAAAAAACTCTTTAAGATTGCATCAATCAATGTTTAAAGAATATCTAACTACCTTGGCAACTTTGAAATTTTTAGATAAATGTCCGATTTAGGGTTAAAAATGGCCGATTTCGCAATTTTCAAAATTTTCAATCGCTTATATTATAACAAAAACTATTAACTTAAGAAAAAATCACTAAAGACCTTTTCTGTTTGGAATGATTTAAAAAACCTAAAAAAAATTTGTTCGATGCAAAAAAAATAATTTTAGGAAAAACCCCTAATTTTTCCCCTCGCCTGGCAAGGTCTTATGCTCTTCAGAATCGCCTGTCATTGTACACATTTCCTCTAAATGACTTACTCAAACACATACTTAAATTTAAACCTTACAGGAGAAAGTTTATTTTACCCCCTAAATTTGCACTTTTCTATTCTATTTCGCTTTGTCTGGTGATACTCCTTCCTGAGAAAGATCATGTCCTAAATATGTTACTTCTCTTCTAAAAAATTGACATTTTCCTGGGTTAAGTTTCAAATTGAATTTTCGACATGTCTCGAATGTTTTTTCAGGTTGTCTAGGTGATGTTTTTCGGATATTCCTATTACTACTATATCGTCCATGTAAAGAAATGCTTTGTCCGGTGTTAATCCCGAAAATGCTATTGACATCATCCTTGAAAAGCTATTTGGGCTTACATTTAATCTAAAAGGTAATCTGGTAAATTGAAATGCTCCATTTTCTGTGCTAAACGATGTGTATTTTCTCGATGATTTTTCTAATGGTATCTGGTGAAAACCTGACATTATAGTTCTTAGGCCCCCATATAAAATTATTATTTATGACCACACCGTTGAAACTTTTTGTACTTGTTATTTGGGTGGAGTCGGACAAATTTCGAGCTTAGCGCATCATGGCAGTGGGGCGTTTGTCTGTCAAGCGGTCACGAAGTTGTCAATTTTATGCAAGAAAAAAATTTATAACCACATTGGTCATTTTATTTTAATCAATGGTTTTTATCGTATAAACAGCGAAAATAATTTTGTCGGACAAAAATATTGGGGCATACGACGCGTCGGACACGCTAAATATGTCAAATTTATGAAAATAAAAAATTTATTACCACATTGCTAATTTTATCAGAATATACCATAAAACATTTTTACAATAATGTGGTAACCTTGTCGGACAATTTTCACGGGGCATATGCACAGTCGGACGCGCCGAAGATGTCAATTTCCTGAAAAATTTTTATTTATTACCACAGATGTCATTTTTATTTTGTGCTGTTCTTTTACATGTGTAATGCATATTGGATCACTTGTCGGACAAAAATAATGGGGCGTTTTGGAGATACAGGGTGTCAAAGTTAAACTTTTTTTTTATTTATTATCGAATATTTCCTGACAGGTATGAGATAACAACATGAAATTTGGTATGTGGGGGTTTCTTGGGTCGAGGAAACTAAATTCTCTACCAAAAATTATGCATTGCCCAGAGGGCGCCACATACGCCTTTCAGCACTCATTTATTACGTTCAATTTTTTTTATCCCTCACTCTGTATAATTTTGACATTAAAATTTTTATTGTCCTATTAGTTTTACTTAAAAAAGGTATACTTCTTTCATCTCCCTAAACTCAACCGTTTTCGAGATAAACGCATTTTAAATATGCGATACACCATCATTTTTAGCATAATATCATTGTAGTTACATCCGAAAAATAACTTAAAACCATAAAATTATCCAAAAATGTATCGCAAATTTCTTCAAATGGAATTTGCGATGCAATGACATAAATTTGAGAACTGCTATATATTATGCTAATATTATGCTAAAAATGATGGTGTATCGCAGATTTAAAATGCGTTTATCTCGAAAACGGTTGAGTTTAGGGAGATCAAAGAAGTATACCTTTTTTAAGTAAAAATAATAGGAAAATAAAAATTTTAATGTCAAAATTATACAGAGTGAGGTATAAAAAAAATTGAACGTAATAAATGAGTGCTGAAAGGCGTATGTGGCGCCCTCTGGGCAATACATAATTTTTGGTAGGGAATTTAGTTTTCTCGATCCAAAAACCCCCACATACCAAATTTCATGTTGTTATCTCATACCTGTCAGGAAATATTCAATAATATATAAAAAAAATTTTAACTTTGATATCCTGTATCTCGGTTATTATAAAATTTGTACTAAGATAAGTTTAAATCTAAGCTAACTAACTAAGCTTAAATCGGTCTATTTTTACCTCAGGAACCTGACGTTAAGCTATGGCCCATTATTTACGAAATTTTACCTGTATATAAATTAAATGAAATTGAATGTATTGTTTCTCGATTCCACGTTAAGATATATATGGTCGCCTTCTATGATTATCTCTCAAATGATCTAGTGTCCATCGAATGTACACTAGAGTTTTTTTTTCTATTCGAAATAGAATAAAAAATTTTTTTAGTGGCCGGTAAATGAACTCGTATTGCTCTAGTTTTATATAAATCTATCTAAATTTAGCGTCGCAACCACTACAACTACATAAACCATTTCGGCGATAATGATCAAATGGATTATACTTTTGGAACTAGATACCTTCTAATCGGTATTACCGAATTTGATCACTAAATATGAGTTTGAAACGTATTGAGAAGTAGTGTCTGATGCATCCAAGGTCAAGTAGGATAACCGAAGGTATTATAGGACTATTGAGCTTGAAAAACCGGTTTTCCTATAGGAAATAGATTTGATCACACTTATGAAGGCTATAACTTAAAAATTCGAATTTTTCCAGATAGAGGTATACACCGATAGACGCATCTGGAGTCCTCCTTATTTGTTGGCGCAATTTGTAGGTTGAAATTTTGAGTAATTGTCTAAAAACCAAAATTTTCAAAGTTTAGTTTTTCGGTTTTTCAGCTGTACTGAGCCGTGTGTATCTCTGATCTTAACCACTTAAGCACTATTTGAAAGCTTAACTCAACGCTATTAATTTGGTGTACTTTTGGTTTTCCTGTCTCTTCTTGAACCTAAGATTTATACCCCCAAAAAATATGCCGTTTTGTACCTACCAAGTCCTATAGCTGGCTTATGGGTGGTCGAAAGTCACAAGCTATACCGGTTCTGAATCGGCCCTGACCCCCTCTTAAACCATAGAAAAGAAATTTAGATCGGTATAACTTTTCCACAAACATACACACAAACATACAAAACATTTTCCCCTTTTTAAATAGAAATTGAGTAAAATTTCTGAGATCGGTAACTTTTGAATGATATATACAATTTTCAAAATGGCAATGGAATAAGACAGAGAGATTCCCTGAGTCCTCTGTTGTTCAACCTGATCATGGACGAAATAATAAAAAAAGTATTAAAAAAGTATATTATTAAAAGTATTATAAAATAACAAAAAAAGGATACCAAATGGGAGAAAAACCACTTAAAATAATCTGCTATGCAGACGACGCAATACTAATCTCTCAAAGTGAAGATGATTTACAACGTATGCTGCACGAATTTAATATAACCGCTAGAAAATTTAACATTTTAATTTCCCCAAAAAAGACTAAATGCATGGTTACAACAGTAGATCTAATAAGGTGTAAATTAGAGCTGGAGGGTCAAATAATAGAACAAGTCATGGAGTTTAAATATCTAGGCATCAAACTATGCAACTACGGAAAGCTCGAAACAAAAGTGGAAGATCAGATGAATAAAGCAAACAGAGCCGCAGGTTGCCTGAATGAAACAATATGGAGAAATAAAAACATCAGAAAAGAAGTGAAAGGCAGAATTTACAAAAGAGTCATCAAACCAATAATGACATACGCGGCAGAAACACAACCTGATACAGAAAGGACAAAAAAAGCTATAGAAACAGCAGAGATGAAAACATTGCGAAAAATCAATGGTAAGACGCTGTGGGATATAGCTAGAAGTGTAGATATATGAAGGGGATGCAAGGTGGACAACATTAATAACTGGATGAAAAGCAGAAGGGTAGAATAGAACGACCACATAAGCCGAATGACAACAAATAGAGTAGTAAGAACGGACAGAGACGGTTCCCCAATAGGAAGACGATCAGGGGGAAGACCACGAAAAAGATGGAATGACAACTTACTGGAGGCACATTGAAAAACAGACAGAGTAATGTCTATATAAAAAGAAGAAGAAGAAGAGAAGAATTTTCAAAATTAAACATGCGTTGAAAATCGGACTTAAATTTTCGAAATTTTTGGGAGATTTGGGGACGAGAACGA
The DNA here is from genome assembly GCF_917563875.1 of Diabrotica virgifera virgifera. NCBI lineage: Eukaryota > Metazoa > Arthropoda > Insecta > Coleoptera > Chrysomelidae > Diabrotica > Diabrotica virgifera. The sequence continues at coordinate 181,451,437 of NC_065448.1, read as the reverse complement.
AAAACAGACCCTAAATGGGAATGGCCGTAACATCCACACCCTTGTACCAAAATGGATGGTTGACATATTTCTCTCTTCCTATATTTTAAGATTGGATTTGGCCCAATTTTTCAATTCAGTCACATTTAGAAAATGGAAAATTTCTTGTATAATATAGTGTCGCATGTACGGGAACAGCCGTTCTCTGGGATATAAAAAAATAATAAGCATCAAGGAGACCAAAGCGAACTATAAACTATTTTTCTCGGTTAGATCTACATAGATCAAACTGAAAATTTGTAGAAATACTCCTTATAATGTTTATAAGGACGTAACGTAGAGAACATTCCAAAATTTTAGAAAAATTTTCCGAAATTTTCCCTCTTGTCGGAAAATCTTTTTGGAAAATTTTGGGTAAAACTCACCGTCATGCCCTTTTAAGTGTTGTACATAGCGTATGTACCAATTTATAGCTAAATCGATTCAAAAGAAACCGAGAAACACTGTTTTAAATTTTTTTTGATAATACCTCCTCCTCGATAGCCTAAAAGACTTAAGCTTTCTGTTCGTTTGCCCCAACATTTTTGTCAGACAATTAGATTTTTTGTTCAAGAATATAATTACTTGTAACTTACTGCCTTTGTCGGAAAATTGGGTTTAAAGATAAGGGATGCACAAACCCAGCAGAGTTTAAAAGTATAATTTATTAATAAAAATTAAATTTTTTGTCTGACTTTGGATTTGCCCCAATATTTTTGTCGGACACTTAGATTTTTTGATTTGGAATATAACTACTTATAACCTGATACATGTGCTAAAAATTTTTTTATTTCGAGAAAAAAATACAGAACGATGTTTGTCGTTGTTCAAGGAGTATGTACACAAATTATCAGATCACAATTTTTCTAAAATTTTCTCTCTTGTCGGAAAATTTTTTAAGAAAATTTTGGGTTCCGATCTACGTCATACCCTTTTAAATGCTTTACTTAGCGTGTGTACCAATTTTCAGCTAAATCGATTCAAAAGTAACCGAGAAACACTGTTATAAATTTTTTTTTGATAATACCTCCTCGTCGATAGCCTAAAAGAATTAAGTTTTCTGTTCGTTTGCCCCAACATTTTTGTCAGACAATTACATTTTTTGTTTAAGAATATAATGACTTGTAACCTACTACTTTTGTCGGAAAAATGGTTGTAAAGATAAGGGATGCACGAACCCAGCGTAATTTGAAAGTATACTTTACTAATAAAAATTAAATTTTTTGTCCGACTGTCGAGTTGCCCCAATATTTTTGTCCGACACTTTGATTTCTTGATTAAAAATATAATTACTTATAACCTACTAATGTTGTCGGAAAAATGGTTTTAAAGGTAAGGGTTGCACGAACCCAGTATTGTTTAAAAGACAGTTTATTAATAAAAATTAAATTTTTTGTCCGACTTTGGATTTGACCCAATATTTTTGTCGGACACTTAGATTTTTTGATTTAGAATATAACTACTTACAACCTGATACTTGTGTCGGAAATTTTTTTTAATTGGAAAAAAAAACTACAGAGCGATGTTTGTCGTTGTTCAAGGAGTATGTAAGCAAATATCAGATCACAATTTTTCTAAAATTTTCCCTCTTGTCGGAAAATTTTTTTAAAATATTTTGGGTACAGCTCTACGTCATACCCTTTTAAATATTTTACTTAGTGTGTGTACCAATTTTGAGCTAAATCGATTCAAAAATAACCGAGAAAACTCTTTTAAAATTTTTTGATATTACTTTCTCGTCGATAGCCTAAAAGAATTAAGTTTTCTGTTCGTTTGCCCCAAGATTTTTGTCAAACAATTACATTTTTTGTTTAAGAATATAATTACTTGTAACTTACTACCTTTGTCGGAAAAATGGTTGTAAAGATAAGGGATACACGAATCCAGCATAATTTAAAAGTATAGTTTATCAATAAAAATTAAATTTTTTGTCCGACTTTGGATTTGCCCCAATATTTTTGTCGGACACTTAGATTTTTTGATTTGGAACATAACTACTTATAACCTGATACTTGTGTCGGAAATTTTTTTTTATTTCGAGAAAAAAAAAACTACAAAACGATATTTGTCGTTGTTCAAGGAGTATGTACGCAAATATCAGATCACAATTTTTCTAAAATTTTCCCTCTTGTCCGAAATTTTTTTGGGAAAATTTTGGGTACAGCTCTACGTCATACCCTTTTAAATCTTTTACTTAGTGTGTGTACCAATTTTCAGCTAAATCGATTCAAAAATAACCGAGAAAAACTGTTTTAAAATATTTTTGGATAATACCTCATCGTCCATAGCCTAAAAAATTAAGTTTCCTGTTCGTTTGCCCCAACATTTTTGTCAGACAATTAAATTTTTTGTTTAAGAGTATAACTACTTGTATCCTACTACTTTTGTCGGAAAAATGGTTGTAAAGATAAGGGATGCACGAACCCAGAATAATTTAAAAGTATAGTTTATTAATAAAAATTAAATTTTTTGTCCGACTTTGGATGTGCCCCACTATTTATGTCGGGCACTTAGATTTTTTGATAAGGAATATAACTACTTATAACCTGATACATGTGCTGAAATTTTTTTTTAATTCGAGAAAAAAATACAGAACGATGTTTGTCGTTGTTCAAGGAGTATGTACACAAATTATCAGATCATATTTTTTCTAAAATTTTCCCTCTTGTCGGAAAATTTTTTAAGAAAATTTTGGGTTCCGATCTACGTCATACCCTTTTAAATGCTTTACTTAGCGTGTGTACTAATTTTCAGCTAAATCGATTCAAAAGTAACCGAGAAACACTGTTATAAATTTTTTTTTGATAATACCTCCTCGTCGATAGCCTAAAAGAATTAAGTTTTCTGTTCGTTTGCCCCAACATTTTTGTCAGACAATTACATTTTTTGTTTAAGAATATAATGACGTGTAACCCACTACTTTTGTCGGAAAAATGGTTGTAAAGATAAGGGATGCACGAACCCAGCATAATTTGAAAGTATACTTTACTAATAAAAATTAAATTTTTTGTCCGACTGTCGAGTTGCCCCAATATTTTTGTCCGACACTTTGATTTTTTGATTAAAAATATAATTATTTATAATCTACTAATGTTGTCGGAAAAATGGCTTTAAAGGTAAGGGTTGCACGAACCCAGTATTGTTTAAAAGACAGTTTATTAATAAAAATTAAATTTTTTGTCCGACTTTGGATTTGACCCAATATTTTTGTCGGACACTTAGATTTTTTGATTTAGAATATAACTACTTATAACCTGATACTTGTGTCGGAAATTTTTTTTAATTGGAAAAAAAACTACAGAACGATGTTTGTCGTTGTTCAAGGAGTATGTAAGCAAATATCAGATCACAATTTTTGTAAAATTTTCCCTCTTGTCGGAAAATTTTTTTAAAAAATTTTGGGTACAGCTCTACGTCATACCCTTTTAAATAGTTTACTTAGTGTGTGTACCAATTTTGAGCTAAATCGATTCAAAAATAACCGAGAAAACTCTTTTAAAATTTTTTGATATTACTTTCTCGTCGATAGCCTAAAATAATTAAGTTTTCTGTTCGTTTGCCCCAAGATTTTTGTCAAACAATTACATTTTTTGTTTAAGAATATAATTACTTGTAACTTACTACCTTTGTCGGAAAAATGGTTGTAAAGATAAGGGATACACGAACCCAGCATACTTTAAAAGTATAGTTTATCAATAAAAATTAAATTTTTTGTCTGACTTTGGATTTGCCCCAATATTTTTGTCGGACACTTAGATTTTTTGATTTGGAATATAACTACTTATAACCTGATACATGTGCTGAAAATTTTTTTATTTCGAGAAAAAAATACAGAACGATGTTTGTCGTTGTTCAAGGAGTATGTACACAAATTATCAGATCACAATTTTTCTAAAATTTTCTCTCTTGTCGGAAAATTTTTTAAGAAAATTTTGGGTTCCGATCTACGTCATACCCTTTTAAATGCTTTACTTAGCGTGTGTACCAATTTTCAGCTAAATCGATTCAAAAGTAACCGAGGAACACTGTTTTAAATTTTTTTTTGATAATACCTCCTCGTCGATAGCCTAAAAGAATTAAGTTTTCTGTTCGTTTGCCCCAACATTTTTGTCAGACAATTACATTTTTTGTTTAAGAATATAATTACTTGTAACCTACTACTTTTGTCGGAAAAATGGTTGTAAAGATAAGGGATGCACGAACCCAGCATAATTTGAAAGTATACTTTACTAATAAAAATTAAATTTTTTGTCCGACTGTCGAGTTGCCCCAATATTTTTGTCCGACACTTTGATTTTTTGATTAAGAATATAATTACTTATAACCTACTAATGTTGTCGGAAAAATGGTTTTAAAGGTAAGGGTTGCACGAACCCCGTATTGTTTAAAAGACAGTTTATTAATAAAAATTAAATTTTTTGTCCGAGTTTGGATTTGACCCAATATTTTTGTCGGACACTTAGATTTTTTGATTAAGAATATAACTACTTATAACCTGATACTTGTGTCGGAAATTTTTTTTTAATTGGAAAAAAAAACTACAGAACGATGTTTGTCGTTGTTCAAGTAGTATGTACGCAAATATCAGATCACAATTTTTCTAAAATTTTCCCTCTTGTCCGAAATTTTTTTGGGAAAATTTTGGGTACAGCTCTACGTCATACCCTTTTAAATGTTTTACTTAGTGTGTGTACCAATATTCAGCTAAATCGATTCAAAAATAACCGAGAAGATCTGTTTTAAAATATTTTTGGATAGTACATCCTCGTCCATAGCCTAAAAGAATTAAGTTTCCTGTTCGTTTGCCCCAACATTTTTGTCAGACAATTACATTTTTTGTTTAAGAGTATAATTACTTGTATCCTACTACTTTTGTCGGAAAAATGGTTGTAAATATAAGGGATGCACGAACCCAGAATTGTTTAAAAGTGTAATTAATTAATAAAAATTAAATTTTTTGTCCGACTTTGGATGTGCCCCACTATTTATGTCGGGCACTTAGATTTTTTGATTTGGAATATAACTACTTATAACCTGATACATGTGCTGAAAATTTTTTTTTTAATTCAAGAAAAAATACAGAACGACGTTTGTCGTTTTTCAAGAAGTATGTACACAAATTATCAGATCACAATTTTTCTAAAATTTTCCCTCTTGTCGGAAAATTTTTTAAGAAAATTTTGGGTTCCGATCTACGTCATACCCTTTTAAATGCTTTACTTAGTGTGTGTACCAATTTTCAGCTAAATCGATTCAAAAGTAACCGAGAAACACTGTTTTAAAATTTTTTTTTGATAATACCTCCTCGTCGATAGCCTAAAAGAATTAAGTTTTCTGTTCGTTTGCCCCAACATTTTTGTCAGACAATTACATTTTTTGTTTAAGAATATAATTACTTGTAACCTACTACTTTTGTCGGAAAAATGGTTGTAATGATAAGGGATGCACGAACCCAGCATAATTTGAAAGTATACTTTACTAATAAAAATTAAATTTTTTGTCCGACTGTCGAGTTGCCCCAATATTTTTGTCCGACACTTTGATTTTTTGATTAAGAATATAATTACTTATAACCTACTAATGTTGTCGGAAAAATGGTTGTAAATAAAAAAATTTCAGGAAATTGACATCTTCGGCGCGTCCGACTGCGCATATGCCCCGTGAAAATTGTCCGACAAGGTTACCACATTATTGTAAAAATTTTTTATGGTAGATACCGTTAAAATTATCCATGTGGTAATAAATTTATTATTTTCATAAATTTGACATATTTAGCGTGTCCGACGCGTCATATGCCCCAATATTTTTGTCCGACAAAATTGTTTTCGTTGTTTATATGATAAAATCCATTGATTAAAATAGAATGACCAATGTGGTAATAAATTTTTTTCTTGCATAAAATTGACAACTTCGTCACCGCTTGACAGACAAACGCCCCACTACCATAATGCGCCAAGCTCAAAATTTGTCCGACTCCACAAAAATAACAAGTACAAAAAGTTTCAACGGTGTGGTCATAAATAATAATTGTATATGCGGGCCCAAGGCCTATTAAGTCTATAACTGAAAACCATTTTGCTCTTCCTAGTTGATCTAGTATCGAGTCTATCCTTGGTAAAGGAAACTTGTCTGTGACTATTTTCTTGTTCAGTTGTCTAAAATCTATGCCTAATCGCCTTGCTTTATTTCCATCTATCGCCTTTTTCGGTACCAGTACTACTGGGCTGTTGTATTCTGATGTAGACGGTTCTATTATTCCTTGGTCTCTCAGTTTTTGTACTTGCCGGTTTAATTCCTCTGTTTGTGCATGAGGTGTCCTATAGTTTTTAATGTATACAGGAGTTTGGTCTTTAACTCTCAGTTTCTGCTCGTAGAAGTTGTTACATGTTAGCATGTCATGCCTTAGGGCGAATATATCTGAATAATCTTCACATAAAGATACTAACTTATCGCGTATGTATTCTGGAATATCTAACTTCAATGATTCCCGTAATTCCTTTTTCCTATCCTTGCTGTCGTTGATCAGTCTATATATGTTGAATAATTTAATGTCTAATGTTTTGATTGCGTTTGTCTCTACTTTTGCTGTTTCGTAGGTTGTGTTCAAAATTTTGATGTACGGATTATTACTTGAAATAATTGCTCTCGCTATGAATATTCCTGGTTGTATTTCCTGTTGTTCCACTATCCTGTCGTTCTTCAGCGTTTGAAAAATTTTTACGACTCTGTAAATTTCACATCTAGGCGGTATTACTATCGTGTCATTATCTATATTATCCAAAATGTTTGTACTAATGTAACAATCGTTGTCCTCTTAAATGTGCATTTTAAGGTTAGCGTAGTCTAGTATGCATTGAAATTTTGAAATAAAGTCTCTCCCAATGATTCCGTCGGTTGGAATAGGAAAGCTAGGTTCCCCTAACTGAAAGATATGCTCAAATCGAGATTCTTTTACTTCTAGCGTTGTTTCAACTTCTCCCAATGTTTGTAATTCTCCTTTAGTTACTCCTTTTATTTTCGCTTTTGTGTTTGGTTTCACATGTTCCTTCATAAAATCTTGTGAACATTTCAGTATTGAAATATCAGCTCCTGTGTCTATGATAAAGGTATTTGTGTTTTCTAGGATTCCTGTTTTCATTCGTACAAAATTCGTTAGGTTTAAATCGAAGTTGTAAATATTATATTCCACTTCTGACTATGTACTTTCCTTGTTTCGTTCATTCAAAACCCCAACTGCTGGTTTTCTGGTTCCTCTTGGCTGTCTTCTAACTCAAGTAGCCTTACGTTTCTGTTACATCCTCCTCTCTGGTTCCCTCTGTACGTTTGGTTGTTGAATTGTCTATATCCTCTGTTGGAATAATTCCGTTGGTTTCCTGTTTCCTCTCCTTCGTTCCGTTGTCCGAAGTTATTTCTTCTTCCTCTGTCGTATTTGTTATGGTATCCTCTTCGGTATTGCTGTTGTCCTCTCCTATTTTCATAATTCGTCCTATAATTGAACACTCTTCCCTGTGCGTTCTCCTCTATCGTATCAATCGATAAAAATTTAGATACTACTTCCTGCGGTGTTGTAAAATTACCTGCCTCCAGTATTAACTTAGCTCTATTCGTATTAACATTTCGTTTCATTGTTGCTACGACTGTTTCCGTTGTGTATTTTTTCGCTAGCTCCAATGGCATTCCTTCCGCTATGTATGCTACCTTCAACCGTTCCTCTAATTCCTCTACTTCGGATGCGTACACTGCTGCATCTTTGTTTCCTTGCCTTTTCTTTGCTAACTTGTGTATTATCGTTTTCGGATTGTCGCCTCTTAATTCCTTCTTCAGTGCCGCTGCTATAAGTGGGATCGTATCCTCTGTGATTATCAGGTTTCTAGCCTTATTAGTCAATCTTGTTTTTATTAATGTTATCGCTGTTTCTTCATGTCCTTCTGCTATTTTTCCAAGTAACTCTAATGCGTCTAAAAATGGTTGTAATTTCCCTGCGCTTCCATCAAACTCGTTGGGCAATACCTTGCTTGCAATATTCAAAAATTCGTTGATTGTCAGAGCCATGTTTAATATTTTTATATCTTGTTTTATGTCGCTTTTTCCCTCTTTTATTTCCTCGTCAATTTTTTCCTCTATCTCCTCGTCACTTTTTTCTCTTCTACTTCTTCGTCGCTTTGTTCTTCCTCTATTTCCTTGTCGATTGGTTGGTGTATTGAACTTGGAACTACTGTTCTTATGTTTACAGCTTGAAATGAGCGTATAACTTTCTCTCTTATTTTTCCGAAATATTTGTTGCACGCTTCTCTTTGTTTGTCCGATAGCGCTTCCAAATTTTTCTTCGTTAAATGTGTGAATATGTTATACAATTTAATTAACTGTGTCGTTACTTCTTCTTGTATATCCTTAGATTTAGGTATTTTCTTCTTCAAGACCCTTCTAATTTGTCTTGTTACTTCTTGCGTAATCTCCTCAACTATTTTGATGAAATCTTCCCAAGTAACTTTGTTGCTACTCATTTATTAATAATTCATTTATTCCTGTAATATTCATTTTCCTTATTCCTGTACCCGTAACGAACGCATAAATTTGACAGTCTTACGATGTATAGTAAATATATTTGTAGATGAAATGTTATGTCAAAAATAGTAAAAATATAGTAAATTGCAATAAAAAATCATGATATCAATCAATATAAATCACCATAAAAATCAGTAGACCAAAAAATGTAATAAAAATCAGTAGGTAAAATAATAAATGGATAAAAAGTCAGTAAAGATAAAAATATGCTAGTAAATATATACAAATCCAATAAAAATCAATATCAAATAAAAATGTATCATTACGTCCTATAAATAACCATAATATTTGTAAAAAAAAAATTCCTTACGATTTTATTACGTTATTATATGGTTATACGAATCAGGAGTAATATCATAAAATACTTAATTATTATACGAATCAGGAAATACCATAAAAATAGCTAATATGGACTTACCACTTTAAACGTCTTTGTTCGTATCACCAAAAAGTCCTCGCTGCACGTTCCATAGCATTGTCCATTGTCCATTGTCCACACGAAGTTCCATCTCCATACCATGTTCCATTTTCCATACCATGATCATCTTCGTCTCGGTCCTGATATCTCCATCCTTTTTATGTGGGCACCCCGCTGCTATCTAGGGTGGTCGAGGTGCAAGAACATTGACGTGTTTTCCCATTTCTCGTTCTAGTTTACCAGTCCTTACGTTCCCGCCTGGTCTTGGATCGCCATATGGTGGCTCCTGGCTTCTGAGCCACCTTGGATAATTAGGGGTTGGTTACCCCCTACCATAAGGGTTGTTGAAATCACTCGTATCACCGTAGATGCATTTATTTTATAAGTTAGAGTACTAACGGTAAATAGCTGGTGGTACGTTAGTTCTCAGTAGCTGTGATGTTTTCCCTTTGGGATCTCAAATATTAATGCCTTACTCTTCGCAATGGAATTAGAAGATAATAATTAGTCTTCTCCTGTTTATTGTTTTGGTATATAATGAAAGTAACATTGTTTTGGTTAAAAGCGCTGAGTCGACTGGGTTATAAAAATAATGAATACTATTGTTATTGCAAACCGACCTTGGTCAAACCTAAACTGTTACACTGATATGTGCTAATTTAGGTCGATCGTATTTACTATAAACAAACGTAGTTTGTTTTGCTAAAGACATTTAAAATTATTAAAAGGATTTGTTTTAATAAGAAGATTACTAAGAGATGCCGTGTATCCCAACACAACCTGGTAGATACACGTGCACCGCTGATGCCTGCCAGGTCATGATTTTTAGCCTTGGTGTGCTATGAATTATCACTAGACAAATTTCTAGCCTTACAGGACTAATCTGTTTTTTCCTCTTTGTACTGTACTCTTTCGTTTTCTCATTGATCTATATCTTCTACTCTTCACTCTTCTCTCTCGACTTGGATTCTCGCACCCCTTAATAACACTTTTCTCAATAACTTGGATCCTAGCGTTACCTCATTTCTTCATTACCCAGCTTTTACATCCATTTAACTTTGCAGATGTGCTCATTGCCTTGTCTTGTAAAATATATTTTGATTCTTGTATGTATTTTGAACAATTTTTTCTTCTTCTTCCCGTTTGTAAGCAATGTTCCTTGTTTATTAGCAGATTTATGGTTTGATGGAAGGTTTGAACTTAATTTTTTGCATGGATATCGGATACTTATATAGCGCCACCCTTTATTTATTATTTTTTTAATTGCTAATTTTAAATATTAGCTTTCTTTTTTAAACGAAAATAATATGGGTCATTTAAAATTCACATGTGTTTCGCTCCTAAAACAGAAAACCACATTGTATAAATTTAATGTTTTTTCTGGGAAACAAATTCCACATTAAATAGTTACCTTATCAGAACTTATGTCAATAAATCACTTTTTAAATGCATTCGAAGACGCTTCTTAAAACTACAGAAGTGTTTTTAGCTTTTAAAACACCAGAAATGGCCAGCCTCTTTATGTCGATAAATAGGTCTTCAGCGTAAAACCACAGACATGTGTTTTTAGTTGAACCACATCAGTCGATACACAACCCCAGCAGGCATCGGTCGGTCATACAACCCTCGCTGGGCCCAAACAATATCAAACCCTCTTACGAGATATAATCACGCATTTTTTAATCAAAAATAAATAAATATATTACTAAAAATAAAATAAAAATTCCATTTTTATTCAGTTGCAATGCCAACGCAAAACAATCTTATTTTTCACTTAGAATAGGGAGCGCAGACCAACACTCTGAATCGACGATTTTCGACTCTTGTTGGAGTCATCCTCGGAGAGGCGTAGGCCTGCTGCTCTCTACTCGAAGTGACTAACCATGAAAGCTTATCCCCACATTGCAACTGGCGTGTATGGAGTAAGTGACTAGCTAAGGTAAAGTTTTCATCCTAATAGGAAAAATTAATAATATTAAAAAATATTAAAAATATTACTAAATGATTTTTAAATGAAAACTTTTTGGTCCATTTCCTTGGTAACACCTACATGGCTTCTACAATTTGCAAGCCAGATAGATGCTGAAACGAAGAAGACAAGAGTGAATTCAAAAACTTACAATTCACGTCCCCGTCTATTCAGCTGGTAAATTCCAACAGAAAATGGACATAGTTACTCAAAGGAGTAAAGACCGATATAAAAATAAAATAAAAATTCCATTTTTATTATAAATAAAATTAAATATATTACTGTCCGTTGTTTTTACACTTATTTTGATTTAAGTTACTTGTTTCCGTTAACCACCAACGGAATACTTATTCGTTCGACTTGTGATTTATACTTTGATATTTGGCCACACGAGTGTTTCCTCTATTCTGGTCTTGCCAGCATTTTATTCTTTTTACTTTATCGTACTACATACGTAGTATGAGTATAACAGATAAAGTTATAGGATCGTGCAAAAAAATTTTTTTCAGATTTCACTTTTTTTTGACGTTTTGAGTCCCCTAAGTCTAAAAAGCAAATAAAAAAAAACATGTCGGAAGTATGTACGTACGTACGTATGTCGCCACCGCCCAGCAAAAACTACTGGACCGATTTTGATGAAATTCGGTATGAGTAAGTTTAAGAAAATTATGTCGAGAAACTAAGCTTTTAAAAAAAACCTCTCAAAGGGGGGCCGAAAGAGGGGGGTTATTTAGGGCCAATTTTTGCAAATTTTGACCTAAATGAATGAAATTCAACTCGAAGTAAGCTCATCGATAGGTAAATAAAAATACGGAATTTAACATTTCCAAATTCAAAATGGCGGCAAACATGGCCGACCGCCCACCCGACACAGTTCCCTATCTATCCAAAAACTTGTTTAAGATAAGTTTAATTTGAAAAAGTCGTTATATAGCCTAAAGATAGGGCTATAAGAAGGATGTCATCGTTTTTCTGAAAAAGTTACGGGTTGCCTATATTTAAGGGGTCAAATTTTGACATAAATTTGAACTAGATTTTCTCAAAAATGGCTCCAAGGATTTTTTTTATTTTTTGAAATACTTTTGATATCCTATCAGTAAATTGAATGACATTAGTCATATATCTTAACTCCCCATAGGAGGGGAGTTATGAATTTTTTATAAAAAAATATTCGAGTGCCCGTAACTTCCTTCGTAATAGAAACTAAAATTTGAAATTTTGCAGACATATATGGTACTTTATTATCTATTATCCAAATAAATTTTACCAAAAATATGGCTTCCGGTTGAACCGCAAATGAATAAAAAATCTTAATTTTTTTAGATATGCCCTATATATTTTAACATATTTTGAAAGAATGCAAAATTACCTTTCCAATGACATAAAATTAATTGCTGTAGCTCAAAAACTCGAAAAGTTATGGTAAATAGAAATTTTGCTATAATCTTATGTGTGTCCTCTCTCACGCGTTCATAGCAGAGCATTATTGTAGGGCAGTCAATGAGGGTATTTGGCTCCGAATTCCATCCTACTACATTGATATACTTGATATTTTCACAGTAAGTAGGGAATAGCTCAAGAAACAAAATCTACCCTATATACTATGGCGCTTTTATCTTGGGGCGGTTCCCACTTCTTCAAGGGGGTGGAAAATTTGTTGGTCAAAATAAGCACGGAAGTGGCTAAAGAACCTATTTCTAAGCAAAAACTGGTCTATACTTTTTTTTGAGAACTCAATATGTACTTTTTGAGTTATGCGTAGTTGAAAATTGGCCATTTTCACTGAAAAATGACACCTTTTCGGACGGATTTTTTGTGAATACCTTAAAAACTATGCATCGAACTAAAAACACTATATAAAACATTTTTTAGATTATAAATAATAAAGAGATTCGTTCCTTCGTAAATGTTCTATTTATAATACAAAAAGAGATATGGTAGGTGAAAATAGTTTGTTTTTTGGTGCATGCTCAAATTGGTGTATTCAACTTGAAATAACAGAGGAACGGTAGGTTTTAGGTGAATAATGCCAGCAACACCTTTTGTAGTGTTTGAAAAGTCCTTTAAAACGAGCACCGTTAAATGTCGGTTACTTACAAACTAAGCGAGATATGGTGCAAAAAAATATATGACTAATGTACATTAAGGAAAAATGAAAAGTATATACCTTTAACTCCCCATCCACCATAATTTAAATGCATTGTTTTCCTTCTACAATACCTTTTTAGTGTTATTTCTACTTTCAAAAGGTTGAACGGGTTTAAAATGAATGGTTTTTGTAAAAAATGTGATCAAATTATAGAACGAATTTTTAAATTTCCTTAAAAATCTTCCTTTTTCTCCATGTAATTCGAAAATAAAAATATTTCACCCCTGAGAAGTGGTGGGAACTTCCCCCATGATAAAAGCGCCATAGTATATAGGATAGACTTTGAATTAGGAGATTGGGCTACTCCCAAAATTTCATTAAAATCCATGCAGTAGGATAGAATTTGGAGATAATATCTTGTTCTTAATCTCGCGCATTGACTGGCGTAATCGGAATAGAATGAAATGCAAATATTGTAAACTATTAATTTCTCAGAAAAATGAACTAATTTGAAATGAAATTATGACTATAATATTCTATTGATTTATGCAATAACCTACACATCTATGGTGTGTCCCCGAAATGTGGCATCGAACATTTTCTCAAATGCAGGAATTAATGATGCGTAGAACCATAAAATACTTTTAAGTACAGTAGGTGTTTCTAAAATATCAAAATAACGAGTAACTTTGTTATTTTTATAGAATTACAGTATCTTTTACCATAACGATAATAGATCGGTACGATAAAGTTCTCGGGCGGTCCTTCCGTCCAGCGTTTTTTCTATTTAGTGCCCGTTCCTTAGTCCTAGTATTCTAGTAGTTTTTATATTGTAACTGTGTCGGTTCTTGTTTCTGATGCATATGTCATTACTGGTCACCTCATCATATAGTATCATTGAGGCATCTTGCCAGTGCACTTCCTCTTTGTGCTTTATCTTCCACATCTTTGTTTAAGTGTAATTATTATTATCAATATCTAGAGCGTAATTCAGATTCTACTACTTGTTAAATACTAATGTCATCAATTTTGATGTTATACCCTACTTGTTCTTTTCTGGTTACTATATGGTTTTATTTTTCTGAGTTAAGATTATGATATTAAGTTATTTTGCCCTTATGCTAAATCTGTGGACTAGTATTTGCAGACTATCTTCATCTTGTGCTATCGATATTTCGTCATCTGCGCAACAGAGTATTTTTACTTTTTATTTCGCTTCGTGCCACGTGCTAAGATTGAAAATTCTTGACTTCTAAATTCGACTATTCGGTCTACTATGAGACCCCAGTTTGCTGAATTAAAAGCATTTTTATGCCCAACAGAAATTTGCAGAATTTGCTCTCCTGAAAAGTACCAAAAATGGACATATCTGATTTTGGAAAACGACCACTGAAACATATCAATGGTGGAAAATTTTTAAAATTTCAACCTATCAGCCATATTTGTACTATATATTAGTTTGTACATGTTGAATATATCTATGAGTTCATATTATTTTTCTTCTTCTTCGGCTTTCCCCCATTATGAGTTCGCTGTTTTCGTCCTCCACAGCACTCTATTCTCCCAGTCACATTTCCTGAAGTCTCTATCTATCATAGAATTTTATATGTAAGTTTTTCATCTCATAGGAGATCTTCCTCTCCATCGCGTCGTCTCTCCGGCAGTAATAGTTCAATATTCTTTACGACCACTGACTTCTGCTATGGCATTCTTCACTGCAGAGATCTATTTTCCAACTTTATTGTTATTAAGCATGTCTTCCATTCTGTTTTATATATCTTCTCTTCTTATTCTATTCTCTTTGGTGATTTGTAGACATTTTCTCATAATGTCCAATTCAACTGTTCGTATTTTATTTCGTACTGTTTTTGTTATTGGCAGTACTTGCATACCATATAGGGTAATATTCAGCACTATGCTCACAAAGATCCTTTTTTTTGTTTTCTTTGGTTAGAGTTTTGTTTCATATCACTTTATGGCTTGTTTTCTCAGTTCTGTTTATTGACACTAAGTACTTAAAAATCTTAGGTCGTTGTCCGACAACTCTTAATAGTCTCTCAAAAAAACTTAGCTCAAATCTGCAACCACCAATCCGATACATAAGTATAAGGTCTTTCACATATTTATCTTGGGTCTCCATAGCTCATACCTTTCCTTTAATTTCCTTATATTATATTTTATGTCCTCCCTGTCTTGTGCAAAAATGACTTGATCATCGGTGACAAGTAGTATATTGTAACATAATATTCCCTTGTACTTGTATGCTCATTGTTCCAGGTTTTCCATACCATGTTTGTTTTTAATGTTTGGTATACCATACCACATCCCTGTTTGGGGCCTTTTTTGCTAAGATTTTTTTGTTATTTCATTGCCTAACTTTATTTGCACTTGTGTTTCTTTATACAATCTTTGTGTTATATTCACATATTTCTCTCTGACGTGCATTCTTCTCATTGCTTCCCACAGCTGTTTCCGGTGCACGCTCCCATAGGCTTTCTCCAAATCAATATATGCCATACGTGTTTCAATATTTCTCTCTTTATTTTTTTCTATCATATCTATTATATTTTTTGAAGTAAATAACAAAATGCTTTAAGATCTATTATGTTCAAATTCAATATAACTCTCGATTAAAACCGTTACAATGTTAGTTTTAAGTCCAACAATTTCGAAATTATATTAAATCATCAGTTTTTGTTTGCTCTTCTTTTTTTAACCGAAGTAATTCATTTATGACTTCCGTTTCTGCTTTACCAGTATTTCAGAATTATGTATATCTATTTTTTTTTATTTCGGCTAAGTGGAGACGTAAGATGACAATGATGTGTCAAGAAAATTACAAACAGCAATGAACCAAATAAAAGATTGGATAAAGATGTGGAACATCAAATTAACTGAAACAAAAGCTCTACACGGAAATTGCACAAACAAAAAAGAGCAATAGAGTCAATAATGCCTATATCCCATATGCTAACACTGCAAAATATTTGGGTATTATACTGGATGATGTACTTACTTAGATGGAAAGCCCATGTCCAAAAGAAACTTGAAGAAGAAACTCTAAATCAAATATAGGAAAATTGCTATGCCTGCTTGGAAGAAATTCCAAGTTGTCAACATAAATTACTATAATAAATTTATGATATAAAGATATTTTGATGATATAAAGATTTCAAAATAAAGTGCTGAGGCATACTGTAAATGCTCCTTGGTATATCAGAACCAGCGATGTATGCAGAGATCTAATTATGGAGAATGTGGACCAAACTATAATCAATGCCAAGAGTCACGAGCAGAGACTTCACTAACACGTGAACATAGAGGCCATCCAGCTTCTCGACAACACAAACCTTAGAAGAAGACTGAAGAGAAGGAATGGAGGATGGGATGCGATCAGTATTAAAAGCAGAATATTGTGCATCTTTTGAGTGAGCTTTTAGTTTATATACCCCTGTAGTAATGTTCAGTTAGAACAGAGCTATACATTGATCAAAAGTGTGATTAGATTGTAGTAATAATAACCAGCCACAGGTGGTGTATTAAAAAAGATCTATTATGTTAACGTACAATATAAATCTCCATTAAAAACCGTCATAATGTTAGTTTAAAGTCCAACAATTTCCAAACGATATTGAATATTCAGTTATTGTTTGCTCCTCTTTTCTTAACCGGAAATTATGTTAACGTACAATATAAATCTCCATTAAAAACCGTCATAATGTTAGTTTGAATTCCAACAATTTCCAAAGGATATTGAATATTCAGTTATTGCTTGCTCCTCTTTTCTTAACCGAAGTAGTTCATTTATGACTTCCGTTTCTGCTTTACCAATATTTCAGATTTATATCTCTTTCTTTTTATTTCGGTCAAATGGAGATCGTAAAACCAATGGCTCAGAAACATTTATTGCATTCTTAACCTGTATTTTCTGAGAGAAATCTAACAAAATAAAATTACTTCCTCCGACATTATTTATTAAACTGGTATAGAAAAACCTGATTCACTAAGTTTTAAAGAACAGGTTTATCGAGGCATGAAAATGAAAAGCAGAAGTTTAGCAATATTGAATTTTACAACATGTCAGCTATAAAAGTAAGCGAATTGACTTTTATTAAGTAACAGTGTATATAGAACATTAAAAGATATCTTCTTATAGGTCATTTAATAAGTGATTTTTTTGTTAGTAGATATTTTGCTTGTGTTCTACATTATACAGGGTCAGTCTAAAGGAAATTTACATAACCCCATCGCATAAGGAGGCTCCTATCATTATCAATCTCCTTGACTTTATCCCTATACGGGGTCAGCTTCCCTAATTTAATTTCTCCATAAGTTCCTATCTTAGGTCATATTAATATCAATCCTCTTTACCAACATATCCTGCCTAACCGTCTCCCACAATCTTCCTCTCATACTCCATCCAGTAACCTGCAGTTCAGCAATTCTTTATATTGGGTGATTAATGTCTCGACGTTGAACATGACCAAATCATCTCAATTTATGCTCCTTCATTTTAGCGTCAATTGATGCTACCCGTAGACTTCCCCTAGTATCTTCTTATTTGAGTGCCTCTCCTATCGGAGATTGGATATAATTAGGGCGATTCTAATTTTATTTACTGCTGTTTTGAGCAATTCGTTAGTGGTGCAGCCAAACCACTCTCTCAAATTTCTCATCCAGGACATTCTTCTACGGCCTGGATTTCTTCGTCCTTGGATTTTTCCTTGCATTATATTTTGTAGGAATGTGTACTTTTGTCCCCTCATCAGGTGGCCTAAGTATTCAAGTTTTCTCTTTTATATTCAGTAGAACTTCTGGCTCGTTATTTATTCTGCGTATTACTTCTTCATTTGTAATTTTATCCACCCAACTTATTCTTAGTATACGGCGGTAGCACCACATCTCAAATCTTTCAAGTTTTTAATATTCCTCTGTTTAAGAGTCCATGACTCAACACCGTAGAGCAAAGTACTGAGTACATAACATTTTAACATTCTAGTTCATAGATGAATACTAATATCACGATTACAAAATAATTTTTTCATTTTTATAAAAGTAGACCTGGCAATTTCAATACGTCTTTTTATCTCGTGATTTTGGTCACCTGTTTCATTGATAAGGGTTCCCAAGTATTTGTATTCGTTTACTTTTTCAAGTTGGCTACCGTTTATTTTGATACTAGTGTCATTTATTGGATTCATACTGAAGGTCATATATTTGGTTTTTTTGACGTTCATCCTTATGCCGTAGTTATTAAATATCTCATTCATACTTTCAACTAGATGTTGTAGATCTTGCGCTGTTCTTGCCATTATCACAGTATCGTCAGCATATCGAATGTTATTGATAACTTCTCCATTGACTATTATCCCTTCGTTTGCATATGAGAGAGCTTCTTGGCATATTTGTTCGCTGTAGATATTAAACAAGAGCGGTGAAAATATACAACCCTGTCGTACCCCTCTACGTATTTCTATTTCGTCCGATGTTTGTCTTCTATTTTTATATTAGCTCGCTGATTCCAGTACAGATTTAATATTATTTGTATGTCTCTGGTGTCAATGTTCTTACTCTCCAAGATTTCTTTGAGTTTACTGCGGCGAACTTTGTCAAAGGCCTTTTCAAAGTCTATAAAGCAGGCGTGCACCTCTTGGTTAACATCTAGGCATCTCTGTAATAGAACGTTCTAGGCAAAGAGAGCATCCCTTGTACCTAATCCTTTTCTGAATCCCATCTGTGTATCGTTAATATCGATGTCTAGTTTTTGATAGATTCGGTTGTGGATGACTCTAAGAAATATTTTAAGCAGGTGACTCATCAAGGAGATTGTTCGATGATCTGAACATTGCATTGCCTTAGTTTTCTTCGGTATGGTGGCAAACGTAGACAGCAACCATTCTTGCGGTATTATACCAGTACTGTATATTGTATTGAATATATGCAATATTATGGTTACGGATTTATCATTCAAAAGCTTCAGCAGTTCTGTAGGGATTTCATCAGGTCCGTTTGCTTTTCCATTTTTAGCGTTTCTTATTGCGTATTCTACTTCTTCTTTCAATATGTCTGGCCCAGTTGCATTGATTTTATCTGAATTAAGTTGTCTCTATCGTCTTCAAATAATTCATTCAGGTATTCTGTCCATCTTTTTATTTTATTCTCTAGATCTACAATAAGATTTCCATCTTTGTCTTTAAGTTTACCTATTTGGCATTTCTTTATGCTTCCTGTTATCTCTTTTACTTTTTAGTGCATATTGAACGCATCGTACTTTTTCTCATAGGTTTCCATTTCTTCACACTGTTCTTTAATCCACGCCTCTTTGGCTTCTTTTGTTCTCTTTTTTATGTGTTTGTTTATTTCTTTGTATTTGTCTAGGTAATTCTTCATCTTTCTTCTTTGTTCCATCAAGTCTAGTATGTCCTGTGTCATCCACCCCTTGTTCTTTGTTGTCGTTTTTGTCAGATATTTCTTTCCTGCTGTTTGTATAGCTGTATTTATGTACTTTAATTTTTGGTTAACGTTATCTGTATCGTTAATTTGTTGTTGCACTGAACTGAGGTTTTCATTTATTTCTTCTCCTGTTTCTTGTCGTATATTTTTGTTTGTAAGTTTATCTAAATCTAGTGTCTTTCTGTGTGGTCTGCTAATCTTTTTTGGTCTCGCCTCTATCAGAGTAACTACCGGATTATGATCTGAGCCTATATCAGCTCCTGGGTACGTCTTAGTACATTTATCACCATTACGATACCTTCTTGCTATCAGAATGTAGTCTATTTGATTTCTCACTATTTTTTCTTTGGTATGTTGTGGAGATGTCCATGTATATAATCGCCGAGGAGGTAATTTGAAAAGGGTGTTCGTTATTACGAAGTCTTCGCTCTGGCAAAATTGAATCAATCGATCTCCTCTGTCGTTTCTGTTTCCAAGTCCATAGTTTCCTACATGTTCTCCTACCTTACCTTGACCGACCTTGGCATTAAGATCGCCCATTATTATGTTAATGTGTTTCTTTTTTATTGCTTTTAGCATTTCTGCTAAGTCGTTGTAGAATTGTTCTATTTCATCGTCATCTTTATCTGCTGTTGGTGCATAGACTTGAATAAGATTTATTAAGTTATGTCTTTCTTTAATTTGTATTAATATTAAGCGTTCAGAGTAAGGACTACAGGTAATCAGAGAATTTTTCCATTTATTTGAAATGATGATTCCAACTCCGTACCGATGGGCGTTGTTGTCGATTCCGGAGTAATAAAATACGCCATCATTTCGTGTTGAACATTTCCCAGATCCTGGCCATTGTGTATCGCTGATTGCTAAAACATCGTATCCCCTAGTATACTCATTCTTAATTTTATCCTTCTTTGTCACTCCCCTCATCCATCTCATTCTCATTTCCCAATCAATCAATTCTCATGTCCGCCACATGAATTCGTTGTTCCTATTTATTTTTAATGTCCAACATTAAGTTTAGTACATCATAGCAGGTCTTATGGCTGCTTTGTAGAATTCTCCCTGTAGCATACCATGTAATACGAATACGAAAGGAGAAACCAATCTTTGAGTATCCTCTTCTATGCGGATGATGCAATAATTATGACAGAAAATGAACTTGTGGGAGTACTTTACAGATTCGATCCAAGGGAGAATAGACAGCAGAAGGGGTGCAGTTAGAAGGAGACACTAGTCGCTCCATAACTTGCGGCAATAGTTCGGACTGCCGAACTATTTAGATCTGCCGTGAACAGAGTCAGAATAGCCAATGTTGATCGCCAATGTTCGGATCGGACAAGGCACATGAATAAGAAGAAGACAAAATAACAAAAACTGGAGTCCAGGATGTGGTAAAATGTACATAAGCACGACGCCGCAAATACAGACATCATTTGGATAGAAGAGATCCAGGAATGATCTCGAAATAGGCAAAAACACATAAATAAATAGAACAAAACTACTACGAAGACCCTCGAAGAGGTGGTATGACCGATGGACATCAAAATCACAAGAGCTGGGATGACAGTATAAACAGTACAAGAAGAAGTATTAGAGAACTTGTATTAGACCAAGACCAATACAAAAAACTTACAAAAAATTTTGTTTACTTTTGCAATTTTATTAGACATAGGATACTAGTCAAATTGTTTACGTGTTATTATTGTTACGTATTATTATTGTTACGTATTATTATTAAGGTGCGTATAGATATGCGCGCCGAACAATTCGTGTTCGTTAGATTAGTACACGTTAGTACGTGTTTTCAAGTGACACACAAACGGTGCGCACACGATCCAACTTCTGTTGGCGCCAAGAATGCACGGCGTACACACGGCGCTAAGTGCGCGGCGATCATATCTATACATACCTTTATAGCTGGACAACTACTGGCAGTTGTAATAGATACAGGGTGTCCGAAAAATAGCGGAACGGTCGAATATTTCGCGAAATGAAAAGAGGAACGAAAAACTGAAATATACGTGTTAAATAATTTTCAAAACTTAATCGAATGGCACCAAACACGAACCCCCTGGAGGGGTGTGGGGATAACTTTAAAATCTTAAATGAAAACCCCCAGTTCTTATTGCAGATTTGGATTCCATACATAAAAGTATGCTACTTTTATGTGAGACATTTTGTCGTATTGTGGATACATAACGCTATAATCGAAAAAAAAACGATTTATTGTGATGCCATAGGTAAATTATAGAAACGGTCTAATATCGAGAAATAGCCTTAGAAATGAAAACCCAAATAAACGTGTTGAATACGAATGTTACCAAATACGACCTTTCTTTCCACACTCTGTAGGTGGGGTGGGGGTAACTATAAAACCTTAAATAGCAAGCAACCCTCGTTTTTATTGCAGTTTTGGATTTATTAAAATAAGAAAGAATAAGTAAAATTTATTTAAAACATTTTTTAGAATTGTTGATAGATGGCGCTAATAAATCGTATTAAAATATTTCGAACCAATTTTAGTTAATTTTTCATGAGGAATTAAAGTCTGGAATAAAACATGGGGGTTCTTATTTGAGATTTTAAAGTTACCCCCCTCCCCACCTCCAGGGGTGGGGTGGAGGATCATGTTTGGTGTTATCCGATAGGTTTTTGAAAAATATTAAAAAAGTATTTTTTGGTTTTTCATTTGGAAGTGAATTTCTCGAGGAATTAGACCGTTTGTATAACTTACCTATAATATCACGATAAACCGATTTTTCCGATTATAGCACCATTTATCGAAAAGTCGAAAAAATGTTTCGAATAAAAGTTGCTTACTTTTGCGTAAATCCAAATCTGCAATAAAAATTGAGGTTTTATATTTATGATTTTAAAGTTACCCCCACCCCACCTCCAGTGGGGTGGAGTGGGGGGACGTGTTTATTGCCATTTGATAGATTTTTTAACAAAATTAAATACGTATTTTTCAGTTTTTCAATCGAATGTTGACTTCGCGAAATATTCTACCGTTCCGCTAATTTTAGGACACCCTGTATAATTCTCCGAATTCGTAACTCATAAATAATATAGACGCTTAATTATGTCGAATTAACCAGTAGCGAAGAGAATTTTTTTTGAAAAGGGGTCATATAGCAATTAGCGGGGACCTTTTATTTTATCCAATATACATAATCGGTACGAAGTCGTTATAGTTTTCCTTTATTTCTATCCTTTTAAAAATTCTTAAGAGCTTTTGTGTTCACTGATCTACGATTAGAATGTCTTTTGTACTATTTAATCCTTACCATGTTTAATCTGTATCTGAAATATTTTTTTCAGGTTTGCTAAAAATTTTTTTTTAGTCTAGCAGGCTGATGTCGAAAGCAATGTTTTCTTTCCTGCTGATGGTTTTACCTTAAGATTAATTAGGTAATTATTAAAAAGAAATCTGACTTAATTATGTTAATATTAAAAAATCTGTTTTCCCAACCTAATCCTGCACGCCAACATTTAATGTCTTTCATCCACTTATTACTTTTTTCCTTCTTAATAATGTCCATTTCATCGAAAATGCTAATCTAAATTTCAATTTGTCTGCTAATAGCATCGAGAGTCGTTGTAATGACGATAAAGGAATATAATATTCACTTTCCTTAATAAAGCGGCAGATATTTCAAAGTTAAAAGCTTCCATTCCCAAATTCAGAAAGCGTGAAATACATAAATTCATCCTGTTTCAAGTCGTTCACATTCACATCTATAAGTTTATACTGCAAATAGCCTCTTTGTTACTTGCATGGCTGTAGGCTGAGGTTGAAGTTGAATGGTTAAAGGCGTATCTTGCTCCAGTTTTGGTTTGTTAAACGCAACAAAAGATTACTCTATTACCATATAGTAGTGCAGACTAACATTGCTTTGGTTTTAAAGAGAATATAGAATATTGAAATATTAGAAAATTATTAATTAAGATACTCTATTTGAAATATGTAGCAGACTAAATAAGACTAATACGGAAAGCAAAGAAGTTAATCAGTTTAATCATTTTTATAATCAACTATTTTTAATGGGAAATAAGCCACAATTTTACCAAAAAAAAAATGATTTTATTAACGTTTCAAATTTCCAAATACTTACGATGTCGGGATAGTATCACGAGGTTTTTTCCTGGTTTTCCCTCGTGATTTACTATGGAATCTCTAACGCGAGAATTTTTCTGTCATCGTTGCATTTGGTTGTCCTTTTTAAAGACAGATCACATGCTATGATTTTTTTGTGACGGATATTCTTGAGTTGGGATTGATTTCATCTAATCGAATGAACTATCTTTTAGTAAAATCGTCCCAGGAACGCAACTCATAAATATTGGCGATATCATTTTATAGTCTTCTACTTTAAAATGTATAATATACGTCTGAATTGCCAATATAAATAAGTCAGATTAAATAAATTATTAGAAGAATTTTTTTACTTAGCAACAACATTTTTGTTTATTTTAGTAATATTTTGTATTTTGACAACGAAACCCGATTTGGGCTTCGAAACGTTAATAAAATCATTTTTTTTTTGGTAAAATTGTGACTTATTTGCCATTAAAAATAGTTTAGATCATAACCTATATCAAATGTTATTTTTTCTTCTTCTGCTCTCAGCACTACAACCCAGGATGGGCATTGGCTGACTGTACAACCCGATTCTATCTCGAACAGTCGTCCGTAATAGTTGAGTCAGTAGGTGGCCCCATTGTTTTTAAATCTGGTCATATTGTTATCTCTTTTAACCTTCCGCAACTAGCAGAGGTTTTCTGAATATTAAAGCTAACATGGGGTCTCAGAGACCGACATAAAAATTGTTTCCATTGACACACTTTCAAGCGTAGGATTGTGTTTACTCCCTGAAGGAGTAAAAGTAAACGTAAATGATACCTATTTTTAAATTAACATTAGCAAAATACCAAAGAAATAAAAAAAAGAATGTGTCTGTACTTTGTACGCACGTAAGAAGTTATACTTCTATTATATGATTTCAACGAAATAAATATACTTTCAACAGGTTATTTGTATTTAAAGATTAAACTAATTTTTACTTACTACTTTCCAAAAATTTTTACTAAAACAATACTAAAAATAAAAAAAGTTAGGTAACACACGGAATTGAACCAGGTACCTCTTGATCTCCGGTCGAACGCACTACCACCGAGCCGAACTCCCTTTGCTTTGACAGCTTACAAGATTTCTCATACATGCTGACAAATTCAATAGAAATTCAATAGAAAAATCCTCTTTAAATTTAAAGTAAATATACTTACTATTATTATAAAATATTTTATTCCCGAGGAAGACAAATCCAAAGACACAAAAGTTATAATAAATAATACATTTACTAAAAACACTAATATATTCTTTTAATGACTTATTTGTGCTGATACATACATAATTTGAAAGAGTAGCAACGAACTACATACTGTCTATCTGCGCATGTGCCAGGCAAGTATAAAATTTCACCCTCGATCGTATAGAAGTATAACTTCAACAATCACATAACATCTGATTTGCCAAAAACAACCTAAATATTTCCATTGCTGTTTTATTGTACCTAAGTTCACTTTTTACTCCTGGCAATTGGGTTACTAAATTATCAGTACTTGTTTGCGCGGTCTTTCGTTAATCTAAATATTTTTTTCATCTAGTAGATCATGGGTCCAACATGGGTCTCTGAGACAAGATTTGCCTATAATTGTATAATTAGTTGACACTGAAGACTCAAACTTCAACACTAAAAACAGAAACCTAAATCAGGCAGCTACTGATGGCGGCGAAGATTCATAACGAACGATTTTGATATATAATCGTAAAAACTCTAACTGTTCGGTCTCACAAACCCAATGTTAGTCACGGAAGGTGAAATTTGTCTCTCTGTGAACTTCTTTTTATTTGTTTAAATCTTGCGGACATCCTAAGGGCCTTCTTTCTAGCGGAGCTTCCACACACATTAACTTGGTAAAGCGTTTTTTAATATATGGACATGTCCAGTCCATCTTAGACGTTGGAATTTAGTCTCCTCGACTACGTGGCTAGCCCTATACATCTTTTTGACCTCGGCATCTGAGATTTCTTTCCAGTGTCGGCGTCCACGCCGCTCATCCATACATGAGCGTTGGTGCAATCACTGTTTTATATATCCTGATTTTTGACGTTCGTGTTAGGCTCTTAGATTTAATCGCTTAATAGAAGCTATACATACATACCTACATCTGTTTGCTACCTGAATTATCTCTTTTATGTTTGGCACTCAATAAAAAAGGAGTCACTAGTGAGTATAATAAACATTGTCAGATATGGGGGAGTAACAACTAGTGTTAGGGCAGATGTGGGAGAGACTGATAAATTTCATGTGAAAGAAGGATTACACTAAGGTTCGGTGCTTAGTTCTTATTTTTACACATTAGTTTTTGATCAGAAAATAACGAAACTACAGGATAATCTAGAGATAGACTGATCAATTTCATGTGAATGAAGGACTGCACTAAGGTTTGGTGCTTAGTTCTTATTTTTACACACTAGATTTGGATCAGGTGTAATATACCCTGGTGTTTAATGTATGCTGATAGTGTGATGGTGGTGGAAAATAGTAAAGGCGTCTTAGAAAAAAAACTCGAACAGTGGAGGCAAACTATTATGATAAATGTTTTAAAGACTAGTATGACAAAGACATAGTATTTTGAATATTCGTTTAAAGATAAAGTCACTAAAAATTAAATGATATCTTTGGATGGTGAAATGACCGATTGAGCAACGAAGTCATGTGGAAGAAATGAGAATGTTTAGAGAGAGTGAAGTAACAAAAAAGTAAAATTAGGTACATATTAGTATATTAGGGGAAGTATAGGGTGGCACCAATTAACGCCATAGTGAGGGAGCATAATATGTTAAGGTGGTCTGGTCATGTTCAATGTCGAGACATAAATCAGTCAATATAAAAAATTTATGAAACGCGGGTTTCTGTAAGAAATCGGAGAGAAAGAGCAAAGAAGACTTGAGGGGAGACGCTTAGGCAGGACTTGTCGGTGAAGGAGATTTATGTTGATTTGACTTAAGATAGAAAGTTATGGAGGAAAATCTTTCGCATCTATAAGTTTATATTGAAAATAGCCTCTTTGTTGCTTGCATGGCTGTAGGCTGAGGTTGAAGATAAATGGTTATAAAGGTATCTTGCTCCAGTTTAGGTTTGTTAAACGCAACAAAAGATTACTCTATTACCATATAATAGTGCGGACGAAAATTGCTTTGGTTTTATAGAGAATATAGAATATTAAAATATTAGAAAATTATTAATTTACGTAATCTATTTGAAATATGTAGCAGACTAAATAAGACTAATACCGAAAGCAACGAAGTTAATCGGTTTACGTGTACCTGAGACCATATCTATATGAAATTTTGTTTCTTCTCCTTCTGCTCTCAGCACTACAACCCAGGATGGGCATTGGCTGACTGTACAACCCGATTCTATCTCGAACAGTCGTCCGTAATAGTTGAGTCAGTAGGTGGCCCCATTGTTTTTAAATCTGGTCATATTGTTATCTCTTTTAACCTTCCGCAACTAACATAGGTTTTCTGAACATTAAAGCTAACATGGGGTCTCAGAGACCGACATAAAAAATGTTTCCATTGACACACTTTAAAGCGTAGAATTGTGTTTACTCCCTGAAGGAGTAAAATTAAACATAAATGAATCTATTGTTAAATTAACATTAGCAAAGTACCAAAGAAAAAAACAGTCACATAACTTCTGATTTGTCAAACACAACCTAAATATTTCCATTGTTGTTTTCTTGTACCTAGGTTCAGTTTTTACTCCTGGCAATTGGGTTACAATATTATCAACACTTGTTTGCACGGTCTTTCGTTAATCTAAATATTTTTTCATCGAGTAGATCATGGGTCCAACATGGGTCTCTGAGACAAGATTTACCGATAATTATAGCATAATAAGTTGACACTGAAGACTCAAATTTCAACACTAAAAACAGACACCTAAATTAGGCAACTACTGATGACGGCGAAGATTCATAACGAACGATTTGGATATAATCGTAAAAACTCTAACTAGTCGGTCTCACAGACCCAATGTTAGTCACGGAACGTGAAATTTGTCTCTCTGTGAAGGAGTAGGTGAAGGAGTTGTCTTTTAACAGACTTGTGGCTTTCTGTGAGGCCATAAGGTTTCTGGGGGACTAGTATGGGAGCTCGGTGCAGCCTGGGCCCCATAAACGCAGAGACCAGGTTCTTATGGACCTCGTCCGTAAGATAGGGGTGATACAATGGACCCGCCGTAGGAGGTCTAAGGGTCTGAACACCCTGCCTGTCTAACGGGGCAGGGCTCACAGGTGAGCCCTGCCCCGTTATACAATAACCATAACTCTATTTGAAATATGTAGCTGACTAAATAAGAGCAGTAATAATAGTACAAATAAATTTGTACAAAGCAAAAAAGTTAATTAGTTTGGGTGTTATTCAAAAGATGCTAAAAAAATGATTTCCGAATAATTTTGTACTTAACTCTTGCTGCAACAGTCTAAAAATCCATCGTATGCTTTTTTATATATCTTTATTGATTTGCTGGGCAAAAGATTTTTTTCACTTAATTTGCAATTTCTGCAATTTCCGTTGTATTAAACTGAAACCCTTCGTCACTGGAATACGTTACTATTCTACAATTTTTGAAGTTATACTTCTTTACCGGCGATAGAGGGTGATTCTTTTATATGTTAAAACCTATCAGCCCGGCGCATGCGCATTATAACTTTGTTCTGATTGGATGTTCAAATGACATGTCAAAAATTATCCAAAATGGCAGCTGTGGTTTGGAGGTAAAGGTAAAGGTAAACAAATGTATAATATATTAGCTTTATTGTTGTGAGGACGGAAACAAAAAAGTTTATAATATTGTAGTGACTTTTAAATAGTTTTTAAAAGCAACAGGTACGTAATAATTGTTAATGTATCATGGGTATAAACCTACCTATTTGATCTGCCAAAATACATAGTATGTAATACTTTTATTTACATAATTTGATTACCATCAAAATTTCTATCAATATTCACCTAATATATTGTTTTTTTACTCTATGTTTTGTTGTATTTTTTCAATTCTAAATCATTTTAATTCAAAATTAAAATAATTTGATCAATTTTCAAAATATCAAAATATCACAAGTTTAATCCGTTTAGTTAGTCGATCTTCGTAAATAATGACACATAGTGTCCGTGGCTAAGCTGAGAAGGCGAATGAATTCCAATACCAACCGCTCTTATCAGCGCTGGTTCGAGTCCCAATAGAAACTTTCTTTTTTGTTTTTTTTAATACATTTTATGATTGTAAGTATATTTATTATATAATTGTATTTTCAGAAAATACGTATTTAGTTAAAAAAATTTTCGACAATTAATGTTCAGACATCATTTGTGGCTTGTTTAATGTGTTTGTGTGTGTGTTTTATTCTTTTATTATTTTAATTTTTGGCACTGTTCTAATAAAAATGTTTGAGAAGTAGTAAGTATAAATTAGTTTAATATTTAAACAAAATATAAATAAAAAGTATATTAATTTCGTTTAAATCATATAATAGAAGTATAACTTCTTACGTGCGTACAAAGTACACACACATTCCTTTTTAGAACTTATTGCTCACATGTTATCACCATGACAACGCGAAAGCTAAGGATATTTGATTATATCAAAGTGTGCCAAACAAAAGTGCGAAAGTTTAATTATTACTAAGTGAAGTAACATTGTTACTTCACGCACACTTTAAACCCTTTACGTGCTGCTATCTATAATGACAGTTTTCACAAACTAAAAACTTATACATAACATGAGACAGAGTACAGTCGGAAAAATGAAAGAATACCAATGAACGAACATATAAAATACGCTGTATTTTCCTGTCACTGTGTCACAAAGAAAATTGCCCAGCGCAAGTACATGTAATAATAATTATTACATGTACTTGCTCTGGCCAATTTTTTGTATGAAACGGTGACAGGCAAATACAGCGTGTTTTATATGTTCGTTCATGGGTATTCTTTCATTTTTCCGACTGTAGATAAAAAATAGATGAATTATATCCGACAAAAATAAGACAGGGACCAAAACTTCGATAGAACGATATCACTATTATAAAACGATAGGAAAAAAAGAATATACCTAATAGACCATAGTGATGGACTAGCCTTCAAAATATCTAGCTCCTATATTAAAAAACCTATCTCCGATGAGTCAACGTTCATTTTCCGAGGACCGCTACTGGAAGATCTATGGTAAGATCTTAAAGCCTTTTCTAAATCCCAGTTGGTTTCCTGTTATACTATCGTCTAGATTTTTGTATACACGTTCATGGATTTTTCGCAAGTATATTTTTAAAACATGGTTCATCAAACTGATCGTCCTATATTCATTACAATTTATTGCGTTGGGTTTTTTAGGTATTGGGATGAACATAGAATTATAAGAGTTAAAACAGTTATCAGGGATTCTGTTTAGTTCCAAGACAATAATTCGATGATAAAGGTTTCACCAAACTGTAACTGCATTCATGCGACTGATGTATTTTGTACGGTTTAAATGAATTCTTATCTAATACACACAATACTAATGAATGGGGTCTACTCCAAAATCCCGACGGAAAAAATCCCGACAGGCCAGAATCCCGACACGCCAAAATTCCGACACGCCAGAATCCCGACATGCCCAAATCCCGACAGCCAAAATCCCAATGGCCAAAATCCCGACAAATAAAAAATCCCGCCAAATTTTCAAAACTATAACAATATATAGTATTTATCTATTTTTGTTACGTTATTGTTTTGCTGTTTTGTTTAATTTACCAATTAATAATGAACTAATTTTCTAAAAGAATTTCTAACATGGGTACATGAATTAAATTATTTTTCTTTTTTTTCCGATACATAATTCAACATATAATCAAATCCTAAATTCAAGTTTACTTTCATATAATAAATATTATCAAGTCACCCACAACCGTCCATTTTAGTAATAGCCAGGGAGGTAGTGTCAAATTTGACCGGAGCACTTTAGCATGGCTGCTTTCTTTTTATTTAGTTAGGTATTCCAAAGCTTATTAACAAATGATGTGTCAGCTGGCCCAAAACCGAGGATTTTAGACAAGAAAAGGTAAAATATGAAACTTGATGGAAAACGCTACGACTTATGTCAAATATTTATCTACGTGACTTACAATTCTTAACAGCATTGCCGACTTCTCTCCTAGTTTTCAATTAGGCAATCCGGGTTCAAATACTGGCGTTGAATTTTTTTTTGTTTTTAAAATTGACATTTTATTTTGATAAATAATTATTTTTATGATAAGGGCGTTATTCAGCGGAATACTGGATTTATTGTGTTTTGATTGATTTGCACACTTTCGATAGCTATTTCCTATTGGATATATTGCGTTTGGAAGGAATTGGCTGTAACCACTGGATATATTTCGTGACACATGACAAAGCTATTTAGTATTAATTTAACTCGCTCCTCATACAAACATCCATTTTTATATACCTTTTATGGAGAACAGGGAAATATTTAGATTCCTATTACAAAATGGGGGTTGGTGATAGAAAAGTGAAAAACTAGGGTTGTATGTATCTTTTGGTTCTACATCTTATTACATTAAGAAAAAATAGTTTGTCCAAAAAATAAAAAAAATGTCGGGAGAAGGTGGGGAGGGCAACCCCCTTTTTCACTTAGATTGGTCGTACTAACTCAGGAAGCTTCAGGGGTTCATTTACAACAACTTTGCTTATTAAGATCAATCATAATATTTATGATCAAATGCATAGTTCTATTTCATAAGTTCTATGCATAATTGTATAAAAGACATACAGATTTTTTTATATTGTCTCGTATAAATAATACAAACGTGGTATTATAAAAATAAATATTTTTCAAATTAAAATGTCAATTTAAAAAACAAAAAAAATTCAACGCCAGGATTTGAACCCGGATTGCCTGAGTGAAAGCTAGGAGAGAAGTCAGCAAGTCTATTAAGAGTTGTAAGTCACGTAGATAAATATTTGACATAAGTTGCAGCGTTTTTCCATCAAGTTTCATATTTTACCTTTTCTTGTCTAAAATCCTCGGTTTTGGGCCAGCTGACCCATCATTTGTTAATAAGCTTTGGAATACCTAACTAAATAAAAAGAAAGCAGCCATGCTAAAATGCTCCGGTCAAATTTGACACTACCTCCCTGGCTATAAGTATAGCTTTGACATTATAAAAAATGTTAGTATCCGTATTTATTAGTAATGTAATTAATTTATAAGTAATTAATGTTTCAATTTCAATACTCTATATACGGGTATGATTTGGTGCTGCATTTGAAAAGGAAACAATAAATATTCCAAATGTATTAGTCGGGATTTTTACTTATGCGAGGATTGAGGTATGTCGTGATTTTGGCATGTCGGGATTTTGGCGTGTCGTGATTCTGGCGTGTCGGGATTTTGGCCGTCGGGATTTTGGCTGTCGAGATTTTGGCTGTCGGGGATTTTGGTATGTTGGGATTTTGGCATGTCTGGATTCTGACTTGTCAGGAATCTGGCGTGTCGGGATTTTGGCCGTCGGGATTTCGGCTGTCGTGATTCTGGCGTGACGGGATTTTGGCCGTCGGGATTTTGGCTGTCGGAATTTTGGCTGTCGGGATTTTGGGTGCCACCGACCTAGATCGTATTATGTTTGTGCAGCTCTGCGTTAGGATATATATTTTTTTATTTATTCATTGGTAATTTACAATCTACTTCAATAAAGTTATAAGTAAATATAATGTAAGTTTTTGGCTTTTGGCAGGTGTCCTCCATAGTTTTTCTGGCCAAAGTCTTTTTAGGCGTCTGTCAATCAGTAGAGAGTTAAATAATTCGTATATGAGATGGTTTGGATGGTCTGGTATGTATTTTCTGAAGTGGTCGGTGATTACATCATTAATGAAATTAATGTTGACGTATACATAAAGGGTTTGGTTTGACACGTACCATTATTACCGGGCTTTGACTAACAAGTGCGTTAGGATATATACAAAAAAAGTCGGAAAATGAAGGAATACCCATGAGCGATCACATAAATCACTTATTTTGTATTTGCTGTCTTTTTCTACAAATAACAAACGTTTGTTATAGAAAAAGACAGCAAATACAAAATAAGTGATTGATGTGATCATTCATGGGTATTCTTTTATTTTTCCGACTGTATGTGGATATTCAACGAAACTCTAGATTAAATCTAAAGTTTTATTGCAATTAAAAACAGTTTTTGGTCTACCTGATCGAATGCCATCTTTACAATAATTTAAGGCGTTTCCATGCATTGGTCCACTTATATATTTTATTAAAATTTTCTGTTTCTTAAATTTCATTTCGTAAATAGTGCAAAAATACTTTTTCTCGATGCGACACTGGTTGTTGACTGCTTACTTGCAAGCTTTCACAAAATCGATATAATTTAGTGCTGAATTAGGGCGATATGTATAATATTTCAAAATGCTTTTTCGCAGCAGTTAACAATGAGACCAAAAAGGGGGGAGAAAACGTCGGAAGCAATATTGAACATTGTGCGAAATGGGTTAGTACGCGAAACATAAAAAGTTTTGCAATTTTCAACATTTTGTATGAATGAATTATGCCAAGTTATATTTCGGCACTCTACTAACTACTCCATCTAGAAAATAAGCCTAAGATGATAACTGTTAATCCTTAATCCATTGGAGACAATTTGATATCATTTATTTGTTTATATATTTTGACGATTATATGGAGGCATTAAAGAGCAAGGTTTGTGGCGCAGGCGTTAAAACATTGAGTTGTGTAGAAGTTTTGAAAAACCTGACGTTGTAAAATTCGTTAAGGTAGCATGCCTCAGATGGAAAGGTCATATAATCAGACGAGAGGGAGATGCCACAGTCAGAAAAGTTTTTGATCAAAGAGGGCAGATAGGACAACGAACAAGATGAAAACTGAGACTTAGGTACCAAGACAACTTAGAAAATGACTTACGATCTATTGGAATTAGAGCATGGAAAAGAGTTGCTAGAGACAAGGGCGAATGGAGGATTGTTTTGAGGAAGGCTTTGGCTCATAAAGGGCTGTAGCGCTACTGATGATGATTTGTTTATTTAGTGTATGTCATACAATGAGAACACCTAATTAAAAGTAAAAAAAAAGCTAAATGGAATGTTATAAACGAAACATTCTGCCCGGTTGCACCAACAAATCTTAAGCTCTAGCTTAGCCCAGCTCAGCTTATAGATAGAGCCTTAAGTCTCACTTACGTTGCACTATAATTTTCGCTTCTTATCTAAGCCATTTACGTAGCAAATCATTGTGGCAAGCCGAAAATTGATCTAAGACTCAATGGTTCAACGGATATGTTTCTTAAGCTGAGCTTAGAGCAACGTTTTAAGATCTTTTGGTGCAACCAGGTATAAGTGTATCAATGTAATCGAAAACACTTTTGGCCGCATTTAGTAACTCTACAAAAACTACAGGGAACCGCCTAGGAGGATATTCTTCAACAATGTGGGGGACAATCTGTCGTTCCGCACCACAGTCACAGTCAGGAGTAAGAGCTAGCCAACTATGTAAGATGCCCAACAGATAGACGTCAGTCATTTATGTAACCTGGAGGTAAAGGAGGAACTGCAAACATGTATTAATAATAATTTGAAAATACTTTATGAAAGAGAAACATCCCAGCCAACGAACAACATAGATAAAAAATGGCAAAACGTAAAAATGGCGATAACAAATCCTGCGAAGAAAATTCTGACTAAAGAAAAACCAAAAATAAAGCAAAGATGGATGACTGGTAAAATCCTTCTTCTCATGGACAATCGGAGAATAATGAAAGGAAAAAACGAACAAAGGTATAAGCAAATACAGAAAGAAATCAAAAAAGAAATCAGAATAGCAAAGGAAGATTTTTATAAAAGAAAATGTGAAGAAATAGATCAATTGCAGGCGAAACATAATATTTTTAATGTACATAAAAAGTGAAAGAACTTGCAGGTACACAAAAACGTAAGCAGCCAAATATCCTGTATAATGTCAACGGAAACATAATAACACAACTAGAAGAACAGTTGAAGACATGGAAAAACTATGTTGAAGAACTCTTTGCAGATCATAGACAACAATCTGAACTAAGTAACATACAAGGAGACGAACGTCCAGAAATAACGGAAGAGCAAGTCATGTACGCACTAAAAAGAATGAAAAACGGTAAAGCCTTAGGTCCAGATGAAATACCAACGGAAATCCTTAAACTGATAGAAGAAAACTCGATCAACATTTTAGTTGAACTTTTCAATAGCATTTATACATCAGGAAAAATACCACAAGAATGGCTTTTATCCACCTTTGTTATTATACCAAAAAAGATGAATGTCAAACAATTACCGTAAAATCAGTTTAATGAGCCATGTACTGAAAATATTCCTGACAATTATACACACTAGAGTACATAGAAAACTGGAAATTGACATGAATGATACCCAGTTTGGATTCCGAAATGGATTCGGAACAAGAGAGGCTTTGTTTGCACTTAACGTTATGTCTCAAAGATGTCTTGACATAAATCAAGATGTATTCATGTGTTTCATAGATTATAACAAGGCCTTTGATAAAGTGCGGGATGATCATCTAATCAGACTCCTGGCAGAAAAGAATTTAGATAAGCGAGACATCCAACTAATAGCAAATATGTACTACAATCAGAAAGCAGTAGTGAGAGTAGATAATAATACCACTGAAGAAATTGAAATAAAGCGAGGTGTGAGACAAGGGTGTATACTGTCACCAACCCTGTTTAATCTCTATTCCGAAGACGTAATGAATAGAACACTCTCTGAGCAATCCATAGGTATTAAAATAAATGATGTTATATTAAACAATCTGAGATTTGCCGACGACACCGTTCTGATCGCAGAAACACTTGAAGAGCTACAGACATTAGTGAATAAGATAGCAGACTGCAGCGAAGAATATGGACTATCTTTGAACATAAAGAAAACTAAATTTATGGTAGTATCGAAATCAACACGAAATGTCCAAAATTTATATTTACACAATGAAATTATCGATCGAGTTAGCAAATACAAATATTTAGGCACTTTAATAATTGAAGACAACGATAGCTCAGCAGAAATCAAAATAAGAATAGAAAAAGCCAGATCCATATTCACTAAAATGAAGAGAGTGTTCTGTGGAAGAGATTTGAGCCATGAAATGAAACTTCGCCTGATGAGATGTTACGTACTTTCTGTGCGGTTCTACGGAATGGAGTCATGGACGCTGAAAAAGATTGATACCAAAAAATTAGAGGCATTTGAACTGTGGATGTATCGCATAATCTTGAGAATATCATGGACGGAGAGAGTCACAAACGTCGAGGTCTTGAGAAGAATGAATAAAGAAAAGGAAGTTATATTTACGATCAAAAAACGAAAACTGCAATACTTGGGACACATTACAAGAGGCGAAAGATATGAACAATTATGCCGGGGAAGATAGCAGGAAAAGGTCCATAGGAAGAAGACGAAACTCCTGGCTAAAAATCTACGGGAATGGTATAGCTGTAGCAACAACGAATTGTTTCGGTCAGCAGTTTCGAAAATACGTATAGCCCCGATGATCACCAACCTTCGGAACGAAGATGGCACATAAGAAGAACTATGTAAAGTGTACATCTACCGCTGCTTGTTATTATTCTGATTGCTTGTTATTATTCAGCATTTTCCATGTATTGCAAGGCAGTTCAAAGCCTGTCGGATTTGTTTCTCCCGGTTCTTCTCCAGGTGTTGGTGAGGCTAAAATGTTCCTGATGTAAGGAAGTGACCTTTAACAATGGAGGATATCAAGAGCTCAATCCATTGATTACACTACCTAACTGTCACATTAAGCGGCCTTTGAGATCGGAGGATTGTTTGAGTATTTGCTGTAGTTTTATTTAGATATTATTTTTTGATAACCACGTGAGCTGGAACAATAAGCAGGATTTCTAATTGAATGCTCTCGTATTAACCACATCTGCACTTTAACACAACTAAGTGAAAAAATAATGGCTAGGGATAGATCATCTATTATTTGTGGACTTCACGAAAGCTTATATACAATTACAATATCCATATAGAGGAGCAAAAACTCCATGTTCTGGAAATAGATTATTGGCTCAGATCAGCAGTTATATTTCAGCATTTCAGCATTTCAGTTATATATCAGCAGTCCATTTGAATAAGTTGGCCGCCTTTGAATTTTGGTGTTACAGAAGAATCCTACGAATATCATGGATTCAAAGAATGTCAAACGTGGAAGTAACTAGAAGGATAGGAAATCAACCGGAAATAATACTAACTATCAAAAGAAGAAGCAGTTATATCCAGAATTATGCACGTAACAAATGAAAGAATATGACAGATCATGGACAGAATAACCAACTTTATACAAGAAATACAGCAAAAACTGCTTATTTGATACGGACATCTACCAAATACGAGGGGAACCATAGGCGTAACCAGGGGGTTTTGGGGGTTATAACTCCCCCCCATTGGGATGTACTTTGAGGTCTATACGCTTAACACCATACCCCTCGGAGACCTTCCAGTAGTTGTAACCCCCCCTTTCCAGTGGTTGTAACCCCCCTTAGGATTATCCTGGTTACGCCTATGAGGGGAACTTCTAGACAGCGGAAGATTTCTAGACGTGAGAATCTGGAGAAGATCTCCTATTTCTTAATTTCCCTAGAGAGAGATAGAGATGTCCTATTTCTTAGTTTCCCTATTTATTTTTTACCTCACGGTTGTGCTTTGACTTTTATTTGCGTTCCTTAACTATATTTTTTTGTTTTCAGTAAATAGTGGTCACCAGTACATGAAGAAGAATCTTAATAGTATCTTTATTTATGGGCCGCAACCCTCAAATACTGACGTGGATATTTTATAACGTATCATAAATGTGAATTTGTCTTATGGTAGGGGAGCAAAGTATGCTAAATTTACAGTCACTTGAGCATTATGGTGACCCATTAGGTTGTGGTTATTTCCATTGTGGCTCTTTTCATTTTTTAATTTAATTTTCCATTTCCAACAATCGTTTTTTCCGATTAAAGCGCCATCTATCCAGAATTCGAAAAAAGGTTTCGAATAAAAGTTGCTTATTTTTACGTAAAGAATCCAAATCTGCAATAAAAATTTGGAGGTCCCATTTAAGATTTTTCAAAGTAACCCCCCACCCCACCATTTTGAAAGTGTATTTTGCAGTTTTTTGATCTGATGTTCATTTTGCGAAATATCGCGGGATTTGTATTTATATTCTAAATTTTAGCCCTTACCCCTCTCCGTGGGGGGTCATGTTAAGTACCATTCGATAGATTTTTAAAAAATATTGAAGACTAATTTTTTTAATTTTTCGATCTGACGTTCATTTTGCGAAATATTCGCTTTTTTTTGTGAAACTTTTTGACTTACCCATTTCCTTACGCCCCGGTCAGATCGTCAGATTTTTGAAATATACACTCTTATGCATGTACTTAACTTACTTTATCTTAATCTGACTATTTCGAGTCTTTTTAAGGATATATTTTTTTTTCGGGCCCCCCTTAATGAACTTCCCTATGTTAAGTGCCAATATATAGTAGAGGCACATCTGCAGAGTACCAGGTTTCTCCCCATATGATAATTTGACGCGCTCGAGTAACTTCCAAAATCCCCGCTTGGGCTCCCCTACCATTATATTACTGTATTTGTTTTTACATCAACTACGGAATGATTTATTCACACTGCTATAGAATTAAATATTGCCCCACATAAAATAAACTTCATTTTTTTAAGAAAATTACGAACGTACGCATAATCTTAAAAAATGGTCGAGATTCTTACAAAATCCTTTATAGACTGAATTATAAAAAAACTAGCATTGGTTACTAAAAAATAGTAAAACTATGTTGTAAGCACTTGAAATAAGAACAACTGGATGAAGTTGTTGACATACTAATAGTGATATAATACTGAATAGGCTGCTTTCATCTATATGGTAGGGGAGCCCAAGCGGGGATTTTTGCAGTTACTCGATCGCGTCAGATTAGCATATGGGGAGAAGCCTGGTACCCTGCAGATGTACCTCTACCATATATTGGCTCTTAACGCAGGGGAGTTCGTTAAGGGGGGCCCGAAAAAAAATCTATCCTTAAAAACTCGAAATTGTAATAGGTCTGAATCCCACGTATGAAAAAAAATTTGATTAATAGCAAGCTGAAAATTTGTTAATAGCTTAGGGGTGTTTAGTCGGATAAACTTTGATATATGGGAACACTGGAACAGGGGCAGTTTTAATTGTGGAACAGGTTAAAAATTTGGAACGGTCAGACCACGAAAACGGCACATTTATTTTGTCCGACAGAACAGACTTAAACTCTCCGAACAGAGATTAAACTCTCATGCAAAAATCAGACTGCTATTTATCACCTGTCATAATTCCTGTCATTTGACATATTCTACATGTTCCACTCATTAAAACGCCCATCTCTTTTCGGAGAGTTTAAGTCTGTTCTGTCGGACAAAATAAATTTGCCGTTTTCGTGGTCTGACCGTTCAAAATTTTTAACCTATTCCACAATTAAAACTACCCCTGTTCCAGTGTTCTCATATATCAAAGTTTATCCGACTACACACCCTTAAGCTATTAACAAATTTTCAGCTTGCTATTAATCAACTTTTTTTTCATACGCGGGATCCAGACCTATAAGATTAAGATAAGGTAAGTTAAGTGCATGCAAAAGAGTGTATATTTCAAAAATCTGACGATTTGAGCCGGGCGTTAGGAAATGGGTGAGTCCCAAAGTTTCGCAAAAAAAAAGCAAATATTTCGCGAAATGAATGACATATCGAAAAACTAAAAAATATGTGCTTAATATTTTTTTAAAAATCTATCGAATGATACCAAACACGACTTCCCACGGAGAGGAGTGGGAAGAAATTTAATATTTTAAATACGAATCCCGCGATATTTCGCGAAATGAACATCAGATCGAAAAACTGAAAAATACACATATTCAATATGTTTCAAAAATCTATCGAATCGGACCAAACACGACCCCCCACGGAGGTGCAATGTTGGGTTACTTTAAAATCTTAAATAAGAGCTTTTTTATTGCAGATTTAGATTCCTTACGTAAAAATAAGTACATAGCTTTTATTCGAAACATTTTTTCGAATTCTGGAAAGATGGCGTTATAATCGGAAAAAACAATTGTTGGAAATGAAAAATTAAATTAAAAAAATGGCAAGCGCTCACTAAAATGCAAAATTTACTTAACTTTTTATAGTTTTAGGACCTACTCTTTACATCCCAATAGGTCCCCATAACGCTCGAGTGACTGCACATTTGTCATACTTTGCTCCCCTACTAATATAAACGTAAACACTGACGTGCGTTACGTGATACCGCAAGAAAACTTCAACTAGGTTGCTCAAAGACTAAACCATAGCACAGTATAAAGAGGGACAGTAGAACCACTTTCCGAAAAATTTTAAGTAAAATCTGTAGACGCGCATGGCGACCGCGCAATGTTCTTAGTCGCTTTTGCCCCACTCTCACATTGCTAGCCGCATAGAAACGAACGGGTTTTAACAGGGAAAACCCGCATCCACCACTGGTGAATTATCAATTGCGTACTGCCGGTATTACTTCTTGAGATCAAAGTGCCGACAGAGAAGTGGTTTTACTGTCCCTCTTTATACTGTGACCATAGTAACACCGCAGCAGTTAAGAGCAGGTACTAGGTACAATTGCACACCACTTGAAAATACACAAATGGTGTTCTAGGAATCTTTTATAAAACAAGTTTTACAACAAAATGTATTTTTGGCGCGGTGTGGCATACCGCATATCAGTGGTTAAGGGTGAATTGTAAGAGTGTTTGTGTGTCATCTAAACATTCAAAAACTAAAACATATTTGGTGAGAAATTACAGAAAGCAACATTTTTTGTAATAAAATTTTTTTCCGCAAATCGTCAGGAAATTTTGACATTCCTGTCAAAATTTCTTGAAGAAAAAGTCAGGACTTCCTTACTGTAAGGAAATGTCATTTCCTTACTGTAAGGAAATGATATTTCCGTACAATTGTTAGTGTTCTACATAAATGAGAGAAAAAACTACAAAAAACCTCAATACGTTTCCATAGTAACCCAAGTAATTTTATTAGGAATTTCAAAGCACCATTTATTTGGGAATAAAATTATCGCGTTTTTTTTTAAATCAATCAATATCTGTCGAATTTTAAACGATTTGCGGAAAAATAGTATAGGTCTGGATCCCGCGTATGAAAAAAAAGTTGATTAATAGCAAGCTGAAAATTTGTTAATAGCTTAAGGGTGTCTAGTCGGACAAACTTTGATATATGGGAACACTGGAACAGGGGAAGTTTTAATTGTGGAACAGGTTAAAAATTTGGAACGGTCAGACCACGAAAACGGCACATTTATTTTGTCCGACAGAACAGACTTAAACTCTCCGAACAGAGATTAAACTCTCATGCAAAAATCAGACTGCTATTTATCACCAAATGGGTGTTTTCATGAGTGGAACATGTAGAATATGTCAAATGACAGGAATTATGACAGGTGATAAATAGCAGTCTAATTTTTGCATGAGAGTTTAATCTCTGTTCGGAGAGTTTAAGTCTGATCTGTCGGACAAAATAAATGTGCCGTTTTCGTTGTGTGACCGTTCCAAATTTTTAACCTGTTCCACAATTAAAACTGCCCCTGTTACAGTGTTCCCATATATCAAAGTTTGTTCGACTAGACATTCTTAAGCTATTAACAAATTTTCAGCTTGCTATTAATCAACTTTTTTTTCATATGCGGGATCCAGACCTAGTATGTTTACCTCGTAGGAAAAGCCACATTCCTGGACTCTGTGTTGCTAAGTCTCGGCTTGCGCCTCGACTTAGCAATCTTCACAGTCGTCCAGGAATGTTAAGCTTTTCCTACCCGGTAAACAATGTACTATTAAATCACTGATGATATCAAACAAAATAAAAAGATTTGATTTTACGTAGATAGACTTTTTATAAATCGTCCCTATACCTCGTTGATTCATTAAGAAGGTGCTGATAATCTTTTTTCCATATTTTAGAAATATCGATTATACTTAAACGGAAGACACTGGGGTATCAGCTGGTATTAGAATATTAAAGCGACGATACTTTTTCAAATTTTTCGATTTTGTTAGCACAGCCAGAGAGGCACGTAGAGACCATTAGTGGAAAACTTGGAAAATTAATTGCTACCGTGTCAGCCACTTATAATGGAAAATATTTTCTGGCGCTTACGAAGATAAAGGAAATGTTACGAATATTGATGTAAAATATTCTGGACATAATGTGCTAAGATAATAGTCTCGATTGATGTTAGTTCACAACCGGCAGGTATTAATAAGCTTTTCATTAAGGCTTTCGTCGGCCTTAAAAGCAGCGCTAAATGTAAAACACTTTACGTGGACTTCGTTTTATGTCGTTTTTATCTATAACTATTAATAAATCTAAAATGCAAGTATTTTCTGTCAAAAAGTATTAGTACAATTAGTACAACTATTATGCAATAATATTAACAAATACTTATAGTTATTTACGTACCAAGGGTATATCCAGGATCATTGATCAAAAGCACAGGGTCAATAGAGGAAGAGATTAAACGTAGAAGTGATCTAGCAAAAGTTGCCACAACAAAAATGACCAAAATAGGGAAGGACTGTCAAATTTCAAGAGCGTTTAAGATGAGGTTGATTTACTGCTTATTATTTCCAATACTGACCTTTGGATGTAAATCTTGGACCCTGAGACAATCGGAAATAAGAAAGAAGAAGTTACTGAAATTTTGTGTTGGAGACGAATGTTACGAATTCGTTGGACCGACTGTAGGACAAATAATTAAATTTTAATAGAGCTAAAAGTTAGCCAACGTCTCTCCAGTAAAGTACATCTCCAAAATACTTTAGACATGCCCACATAGCAATGATGTTCGCGTCATGTTCAAAGCATATACTACCAACATTCGTCGGAGTCTATTCTTTTTAGTATGTGTAGTATAAGCATAGAATGTACCCTAAAAAACATTCTAAATTTCATATTCTCTGCATATACTTTAAAGAATATTCTCGTACCGAATATACTTAGCACATTCGTGTACGTAGTATCTCAGAATATTCGTAAAAGTATATTATTGTACTTGAACTTGTACGTATGTACTTTTAAAATATCTTAAAAAGAATATGCATGTGTAGGAAGAATAATGTTGGCCTTATAGATTATCAAATAATTATTTTTAGAATAAATAATAAAATTTATGTACGTAGGTATCCCCGACGAATTAATTTCTTAAAATTGTTTTAATTGTAGGTATGGTAAAAAAATTTAAAAATTAATTTGTATTAAAGAAAAAAAAATTCGTTTTCATCATTTTGATTTTACCATGAGTATTTTTACATCGTTGGAATTTATTAGATACATGCAATTGCTGTTTATAAAAGAATACATCATTACCAGATCGTAAAAGATCGGAATATTGCAAACGGAATAAAGGAAATAATGACCCTTCTCATTCTGCCTGCATAGGAATTAACAAAGGTTTTATGAAAATAAAAACGAAAACACAAACACTAAACAGGCACAGTGCACAGGCATTTGTATCCAATCTATGCTTGATGCTGTGTTAGGAGGAAGACGAACGACAAAGTATACTTACTAGGAACTAGGACTAGGAACATACATAATCTGTTTATTTTGTTTGTGGTGCTTGAAAATATTAAATTCATTTTGGTAACTCAATATTACTCAAATAGTAGGTAAGTACAAAATATATAAATTTTAGTTATAGTATAGTTCATATTATATTTAGATATACATACAGTACGTAAA
The DNA here is from genome assembly GCF_917563875.1 of Diabrotica virgifera virgifera. Taxonomy (NCBI): domain Eukaryota; kingdom Metazoa; phylum Arthropoda; class Insecta; order Coleoptera; family Chrysomelidae; genus Diabrotica; species Diabrotica virgifera. The sequence goes on along the minus strand of NC_065448.1, from coordinate 181,407,960 downwards.
TCGTGCAGCTGGACATAGGGAATATACATTGAGAGAATTGTGGCAACTGCGCTAACCTGTGTTAGTTAAAGCTTCTGTTCGAGTACGAGTTCTTGGTTCAATAGAGCTGTTAGAACTAATAGAATGAGTGGTTTTTGAAACAAGGCTGTCCATAAATAAATCAAAAACAAGGTTTATGATTAATGAGTTAATAATCTTACTTTAATGTTTAAAATATTTTTTATTTAAAAACTAATTTCAAAACTTAACAGTTTTCCCATTCCCTTAGACCAAACTAATTTGGCTACTAGATTGTCATATTTTGACGTTTATTTGTGTTAGTCGAAATGAGTAGTCAATTTTGAGGTTAATGCCCCTTAATGCTAACAACCAAATTGTCATCGAGAGAGCTCAGTTGCCACAATTACCTCAATAGAATACAATGTATGTATTTATGTATCTAAATATACACAATGTATGTTCCCTATGTCCAGCTGAACTATTTACGTACTGTATATTCAGCATGTTTATTCTGATATGCACATAATACCTAAATATATAATATATACTTACAAATATCTAAAATTTATATCTACTATTATATATTTTTGAATTGTTGTTATTTTATTATTTATATATTTATATTTTAAATATTTTATTTTTATATATTATTTAATATTATCATTTATTATATTTCCCATATACGTTGGGATGTTAAGTATTATATATTTTTATTATTATAATTAATTAATTATTTTATATTTATTTATGATTTTTCTTATATTATTAAACACTTTTTTTTATATCATTATTGAATTTTATTTTATTTATTGATTTGTATTGAATCTATTGGGCGCCATCTATTGAGAAATTATTGTACCTACCAGCTCAGTTTGAATCCATATATTGCAGGAAACCCTTTTCTTTAGAGGTGTGGGATGAAATTAATTCTGTAAGAGAGATTAAGGACAAAATTGTGCAAATGTGTAACCAAAAAGATTGAAGAACACACTGTGATGGAAAATTTTATAAATATATTTAAGTGAAATAAAAAAATACGCTTAATGCAACATCAATTTAGGTAAATACACAGAATAGTGTTAAATGTTTAATATTAGAACATGTCTATGATACATACTCTGGTTTATATATATTTTTATTCGCCACATGAAGGCATAGGAAACAAAATGGAAGGTCAATGACTCTGAAAATTTGTGTGGTTATGGAATATAAACCAATTTATGTAAGTAAGGAATATTTCTCTCTTAAATTTATTTTACCAAAGCGGTAAATGATATTAAACTTATTAAATTTTTATTTTGATCATGCATGCTTTTCTTTTCAATTTTTAATTAATCATGATATCATGTTATAGTTTTGTAATGTCACCTGATAATTGTCCATCGAAACCCTATTTTATCTTCCAACACTTCCAGATGCTGCTTTTCCGTTGAAATCCAGGCTCTCCCAAGTCCATTCAGCTTACAATCCCATTTTAAGTGACTTTTTAAAGTCCAATCTGCTTAAAAACACTTTCCATACGAAAAGTAACCCTTAATGTTTATTTTTGAATACTTTTTTGATTACATTTTCCGAAATTTCTATTTTAAAATCAAAATCTTTTGGGAATAGCTTCACAAAGCGTCTGTCCCTTCGAATCTCTAGAATCTTCTCTAGTCCTGTCGCCAGGGGGGGTACAACGGCCTCCTTAATTCAGATGGACTTACCCAAGTTTTTTTTATTTATTTTGACCCGTAGAATACGAATTTTTTGGGTAACAGTTGATCCGGATGTCGATAAGTTTGTTATAGACAAAGAACTTGAGGAATTACATAACAGTGATTTCTCGCAAAACAAAACATCTTTTTGTATTTTTTGGGTTATTCTAGGCAAAAAATGTTCTGACAAGTTTTTTCGCAGGATGCATAGTTTTTGAGATAACCGCGGTTGAACTTTCAAAAAACCGAAAAATTGCAATTTTTGAACACGAATAACTTTTGATTAAAAAATAAAGTAGCAATTCTGCTTACCGCATTTGAAAGTTTAAGTCAAATCATATCGGTTTTGATTATTTGCATTGCTAAAAATTTATTATTTTATTGGTATAAACACCTAGTGCGTGAGTGATGTTTTCAATGATTTCTCATTTAAAATCTAACGAGTAGGTAGAGTAGCTACAAGTGCAAGCGAGGCAATTTCTACGTAGCATGCGTTAAAACGCATGTATTAGGCACGGGAAACACTATGTGTTTATAGCTTTGTTCAGCAGTAAAAAAATTAATTTTTAGCAATGCAAATAATCAAAACCGATATAATTTGACTTAAGCTTTCAAATGCGGTAAGCAGAATTGCTACTTTATTTTTTAATCAAAAGTTACTCGTGTTCAAAAATTGCAATTTTTCGATTTTTTGAAAGTTCAACCGCGGTTATCTCGAAAACTATGCATTCTACGAAAAAACTTGTAGGAATCTTTTTTGCTTAAAATGACCCAAAAAATACAAAAATATGTTTTGTTTTGCGAGAAATCGCTGTTATGTAATTCCTCGAGTTCTTTGTCTATAACAATCTTATCGACATCCGGATCAACTGTTACCCAAAAAATTCGTATTCTACGGATCAAAATATATAAAAAAAACTTGGGTAAGTCCATCTGAATTAAGGAGGCCGTTGTACCCCCCCTGGCGACAGGACTACTCCCTGAATTCAATTTTTTAAGCTTGGCTTCCTTTTTACAGCCAATCATATTTAAACAAATTAATAATTCATGCTTTGGAAATTTAAATGAACCAATGAAATAATTTTACAAATTATGACATTTAGTCAAAATGGTATTTTTTATCTAAAATTTGGAAATATTTGCCTAAATGGTGATTTTATTCTTTTATTTGAGTAAAATTGAATTAAAGAATTAAATTCATTGAACATTGAATTCATTGATACTCCCAATAAATTGTTATAACCACTTAATGCGAACACTGTCCGTACACTTTCTATACCTTTAATCACTACCTCTACAAATTAAAGTCCAAATATTTTCACTATTAATACATATAAAGTACTGAAATAACTTTCATATTATTCAGAAATAAATTACCAATCGATAGTGCATTAGCCATATCTCAGAAAATCATTTTTCTTTGTTAAAATTGATATCGAATTCTGACATTTCCCAAACCTACAACTTTAATGAACTATTTTCAACATTTTGGTCAAATTAACATTAATAAAATCTAAAATTGATCTAACTATTATTCTAAATTTTTAGATTGGAGCCTCTTCTAAGATACTTTCATAAATTTATAAACTTAACCAAATCATGGAGACCGTAGTACATCAATGAACATTTTCTCCAAGTGATCTTTAGAAAAAAGTAATTTTTTATGATTATTAAACAGAAACAAAGTCATCATGGAACAAATTTGTAAGTAATTCTTTTGGTAAGACTAAATTTCAAACTATTGCATGTTTAGCAACAAATTCTCACATTAGATGCCCCTTAAATAGCTTTATTTATATAGTATGCTCTATTTCAAACTTTCTTGTTACTTAAACTGTATAACTCTAAATAAATTCATTTTATAACTATTAAATTAATTAAAATGCAACTTTAACTTTAATTTCCTTTAGTACTCTCATTCTATTCAACTCTCCAAACCAATCACGTTTCTCGAACAAAACCTATATCAAGATACTTACTTAACTGCTTTGGACAGTGCAAAATCATTAAATTGTTTATTATTTAACTTATTCTATCAATTTGGTATCTTAAAATCATGACACTACATACTTACTTTTTAAGTAATATTGTTAAATGTACTAATTACATTCTCGTATGCAATTTGGATATGTAAATATGATACTTGGTAGAACTTAGGATGAGATTAGGTGATGCTGAAAACATACTTCTCAGCAATATAGCACTTGCTTGGAATATTTTTAAAAGTATATTCTTCCCACATACAAAAAAGATGTGCGGTAGTATATACTAAGTATATAAATAGAAGGTTTATAGCACTTTCTTGGAATGTTCTAAAAAGTATATTCTTGGTATATACTGAAAAGAAGTGCGGTATTACGTTCTAAGTATATACAGTAAAACCTGTGTTACCGGTCACCTGTCAAAATCGGCCACCTGTACTAACGGCCAATTTCAAAATTCACCAAACAAATTATATGTAGATTCCCGTATTTATTATCTGGTATTTACGGCCACCTTTATCATACGGACGCGGCCAAATAATTACATATTTTTAAAGCACATTTCATAGAAATTTACCTGTTAATGTCGGCCAACTATTTTTGTCAACTTGTTGATAGAAATTCCCAGTACTATATTTAATACCCATTGTACCTACCTAAAAAGAGATTAAATAATTAGGGTCGATGTGGTGGTCATAAAATATCGTAAAAGAGGAAATGTTTGTCACTATTTATAAGTACGGTTTAAGATTACAAAAGTTGACCGAAAAATATGGTGTTGTAAAAACTCAAATTATCAAAAGATATTATAAAAAAATAACAGTGAATTGAAAAATTCTTCAACAAAGCTTAACATCCCCTTTTTTTCGTAGTATTAGTAGAGTCCGTTCATATATAGAATTATATTTGCTTTTAATAATAAAATAAACAAGTTCCAATTATCTTTTATGTATTTATGGACTACACAAACTGGCAATACCGGCCACCTTTCTATATCGGCCATTAGTTCGTTCATTTTTAGTGGCCGTTACTGACAGGTTTTACTGTACATAGAACGTTTAAGAGGATCGGTACGTATTTTCGGCTGCAATGCTATTCAAATGGGGATTAATTTTTTTCGAATCCTGAGAAAACTAATAAGCATTTTTGAAAAATTTTAACGCAGAATGAAAGATCACGTTATTCGCGAGGGCCGAAAGTCCCTGAGAACTTCTATAATGTTTATTTTAATAAGTTACAGGGGTGAAAAACTAAGAGAAAATGTAGTGTGATTTTTAATTTCAAATATCTCATTCGAAAGAAACTTCTTATATATTCTAAGGGACTTTCGGCCCTCGATAATAATTTAGTCTTTCATTTTGTGTTTAGATTTTTTAAAAATATTTATTAGTTTTTCAGGATTCGAAAAAAATGGACACCATGTCCGTGGAAATCGAACATTCGCTATCTTTGTCATACAACGCACTCATTCGAATTTTAATGTTATGACAAGACTCATGACAGTGACAAGTAGAAATGTGTCCGACCCGCTATTTTGATATAGCAGTTCATTCTGCTACTGCTTTTTAACGCTTTTACGATGATAATAAAATCAATCAAAGAGTTGTTTACTAAATAGTATTGATACTGTATTTTAAAAATAATAATTGTTTTAAGGCGTACAATTAATAGAAAGTTATTTATTGTTTATATATTATTTATGGAAAATTCAAGTATTTCAAGTCATTAAAGTTCAAATAAAAGTATTATTTTATAAGAGTTTGTTCCGATAACCGTAAACAGGTACGAGTTTAGCTATAAAGTAAAGTGCCCATGGTGGCATAAAATGTAGTAAATGCTAATGCTTCAAGTACGCACTACATTTTTGAAGATTCCACTACACTTAAAAAGCATTTGCTTTTCTCCGTAGTATTTGCTACTATTTACCAGCCTACATAGAAGAACGTACTACGCTTTTGAAATGTGTGCTTGTTTAGTAGTATTTTGCTTCAGTTTAAGTGAAGTTGGTGGGTGGACGTCTTCGGCGTAGGTATTTTTTTGTTACAATTTACAATATGGCAGTATTTATGAATGTGTGTCATAGGAAAATTTACAAACTAAGAAGAAGGTTCTTAATTTGTGGGGTCATTCTTTTATCAAATAAAATTTAATAATTATTGTGAAGAAGATTAACAAATAACAATTGTTCATTTTTATCCTCGCGTAACTCTTTTGTCGCTTCGGATCTGAGTCACTCATTTTTACTCATGTACAATTCTAATAATTTGGTACGTAAAAAATGTGAATTCACAAATCACAAGCACATGGAAAACTAATTCCATCACGATTGGTGTAATGCAGACACGGCTGGCGTTACGCTTTGTAGTGATCATAGTAATAAATCATTTGATGTGATCATTTGATATGACCACAAACATATCTACAATCGGCAAAAACTTCCAACAATCCAATATATAGTTTACTCCTTAAAACGAGAATAAAATTTAATGCGAAAATTATTGGTTTACCGATAGATTTTATAGATCATATTTTCACTATAAAATTAAAATTAATTTGAAAAATACAAAAGTAATTAATTTGATTTATGTAACAAAATGCTTACTTCAATTGAGCTAACCGTCTATTTCTTCGCATTTCAGTAACACATTTCTTGTAACAACGTCCCATAATTTAAATTTGCGCAAATAAAGAAATAAATAAAGTCTTTATAAATTAATTGAGTAATACTACATTTATACAACGCAGTTCTTCACATGTTCAAAACTTATCTAAGCTTTCCATGGTAACAGGACATTATTAAAATAACTTTACAACTTTTTTTGTTTTTCTACTATTTGTATAATATGTAAATAATAGTAACCACTGAATACATAATTAGTGAAAAAATAATCTTATCATTTATACAAGTAAAGGTTATCCAAGAACATTCAAAAACTGAACGAAACCGAAATAGCCATCTCTACCTTTCTAATAACAATGTCACTGTCAACCTAATGTTTACATCTGCAGTTTCCATACCGGTGAGAATTTTACTACACGTAATTTGCAGTGTAAAGACAGAAAAAGTAGGGACAGTCGTAAAATATTTGCGAACTATGTACCCATAGCCTTAAGTACTGTAATGTAGTATATACTCAGCATCTGCTCTGCACATTCGTAATGGTAATTACGCATATTCTCAGTATATACTTTTTCTGAAAAGTATGTTTTATGAATCTACTAAGAACATAAAATTGTTATGTGGGTGTTATGAGAGCACACAGGAGAAACATGGAAAGACCCATTTTACAAGGAAATATGGAAGGCCGAAGATCACGAGGAAGAATCAAATTACAGGAATATGCAAAAGACAAATATGAGTTACAAGAAATTACCAGAGACATAGATCTTTGGAGACGTACAATACACGGCATGACGTCGACCACTACACTCCCTCCGGGGGGTCATGATTGAAGAGAGAGATACACCAAGGGCATTAAGTAGATGTTTATGCCTGATGGCGACTATTTTACAAACACGAATGCCTCTGACTCGAGTGTTTGTAAGTCGCCGAGGGTATACCCATACCCATCTACATGCCCACGGTTCATACAAACTTTTGTGTCATTCTAGTTTGTTACTATAATGTATGCACCTTTTAACAGTTATGTCAAATTAAGACGTTATTTCCCAACTCTACCAAGTGGTAGTTTTATAGTGACTAACTTCATACATAATTATATAACCTAGAATAAAAATATTCTTTCTGTACACGTGTTTGGGACAAGATTCATAGATTAGGTAGGTTGCCTCGTAACCATAGACCTATCAAATGCTCTCTTTTTAAAGATGGGGATACGTCATTCTTACAACAATTTTAAAATTGTTCGTAAGTTTCAATGTTAATAAAAGGTTCAAAAACTTAGGTTTTGCAATATATTTTGGGATTTTCTTGGGTATTGGTATATTAAGTGGTTCTTATAATTGGTAATTATATCAATTTTTCCGTTAAAAATCAATAGTCTGCTGACAAAAAAAATTGATTTGAAGAAGATTTAACACTTTTGTGTGTTTTAAATGGAGATAAAATTCGCACAAAAGCCCAAAAAAAATAGTAGAAAAAGTTTAAAAGCAAAAATACTAATTTATAGGTATACGCTGTGAGCTCGTACGTAGAGGGGATATTTACAAATTCGCGAGCGCCAGTAGTGGCAAGTCTGTAAACGTTTACCGGAAATTTGACATAAATGTCAAAGTGATTAATTTAAAATTAAAATTAAAAACATTAATTATAAAAAATATTAGTTGGTCAAAGATGTGGTATATATTTTTACCTTAAATATACTTACGTTTTAAATATTGAATTTAAGTTTTTTTAATGTTCCGTAATATGTAATTATAAATTAATATATTAATCTTGGCGCCATCTACACGATAATTGTGAAAGTATCCGAAGTAAGAAATTCATATTTTATCAATAGAACGTCAAAATGATTAGCAAAATCTTAAAAAAATCTATTACAACTTAATTACTTTTTTGCGTTGTAAATATTAAGTGATAACAATTAAATAATAAATTTAAAAATTACCAGTGAAAGTTGAATTAGTAATCCGCTAGGAGCGCCACCAGCGAAGCTCGGAGCATATACGCCAGTCAATGGGAGCAAGAATAGGATATTAACTCCGAATTCTATCTTACTGCATGGATTTTAATGAAAATTTTGGGAATGGCCTCTACTTATCTCCTAATTAAAAGTCTACCCTATGCCTATGTCGTTTTTGTCTTGTGGTGGTTCCTACCCCTTCTCGGGGTTGGAAATTTTTTTTGTTAAATAGCCACGGAATTAGCCAAAGAACCTAATTTTAAGCAAAAACTGTTCTGCAATTTTTTTTTAAATCTCAATACTTTTTGATCTATTTGTGGTTGAAAATTGGGCATTTTCATTGAAACATAACACATTTTCGAACGGTTTTTGCGAATACCTTAAAAACTATGCATCTAACTAGAAAAACTATATAAAAGAATTATACACCTACAAAAGTCAAGGGAATGCCACCGAAGCTATTATTCCAGTGGCTCTCCAAAGCGAAATTTTTAAACATCACGACGTGTTCTGAGGGACTAGAAACCTCAAATTATTTTAGTGATGACAACTTTGGCATGGTTCTGATTAATATTCGTTCTATAAGAAATAAAACTGATGAATTATTTTTGTTTCTGGGGGAATTAGGATTTCCCCCGATAGTTGCGGTTACAGAGCACTGGCTTGAAGTCAACGAGCCTTTTTTTGTAGAAAAATATACCACAATTGCCAGGTATGATCGCCCAAGTTCGGCTCATGGAGGCACCCTAATTCTCTCTAGAAATAATGATTTTTCTCCGGTAACCAAATACGACTTTTTGTTAAGTGAATCCGTCTTTGAGTTTTCCTTAGTTTATAATAAGAATCTTAGTCTTTACATTATTTGCATTTATAGATCACCTGACTCTGCCGTGGAACTATTTTTTCAGAACCTGCTAAATTTGTTAGATGACCTGCCTCATAAAAGCAGAAAAATTCTATGCGGTGACTTTAACATTAATTATGCTGCTGCTTGTGCTACCCAAGTATCCCTGGTCAACATATTTGAATCGTATGGTCTCTCAATGCACGTTAATTCTCCTACAAGGATTACAAAAACTACATCTACCATAATCGATTATATTGTCTCAGATTTCTCATCCCTTGATGTCTGCTCTAAAGTTATTAATGCGGGACTATCTGATCATGAAGCAGTGTATACGAAGTTCAACATCTTCAACAATCCCTCCTCAAAACCCAGACGTTTAGGTAGGATTTTTTCCGCCCAGAATTTTCGTAAATTCCAAAATTTATGCTTAACTTCTGAGTGGCAGTTTCCTTCTATGGACGTGGACTATAATTTCAGTGTTTTTCTAGATAAGCTTATCCGCATGTTCAATAAAGCTTTTCCTTTAATTCCTATTAAGCCAAAACATCGAAAACCTTGGGTTACGAAAGGTATCCGCATATCAGCCAAGAATATGCGTTCACTTCTATACATCAAGAAATTTACTACCAATGTTTCTGTCACTGAATATATCACGAAGTACAGGACAGCTTATCTAAAACTTGTCAAATCAGCTAAAAAAGTCTATTATCAAAATCGTCTGGGAAGCTCTAAAAGTGTTGCAAAGAAACCTGGTCTATAATAAACGATCTTCGAAATAAAACTCACACAGCTCAATCATTTTCCCTTCCAAATCCTGAGAGTCTAAACGATTACTTCGTTAATGTCAGTTAAAATATAACATCAACTATTTTGCCGCAAAAAGATCCCATTTCCTATTTCCCTAATTCAAGAAAGGTCTCGAATTCATTCTTTTTAAAACCAGTCGATAACTCTGAACTGACCCAAACAATCAATAGTATCAAAAGCAAATCATCCTGTAGTACTGATGGACTATCTATAAAAATTTTCTCTAATCTCACAGAAAATGTGTTGGAAATCCTCGTCTCACTAATTAATGATTCCTTCGAAAAAGGTCAATTTCCAGAGTGCCTAAAGACAGCCATTATTATTCCTCTTCATAAGGGTGGCGAAAAATCTAATGCCTGCAACTATAGACCTATTGCCTTACTACCGGTACTCTCCAAAATTATTGAGAGACTCATTAAAACTCGACTTATGTCTTTTATCGTTGATAACAACATTTTATCTCAAAATCAATTCGGCTTTTTAACTAATAAATGTACCACTGATGCCATGTTTTCTGTACTACATGAGGTTTATCAAGCACTAAACAATAATTTTTATACTGCCACTGTTTTCTGTGACTATGCCAAAGCTTTTGATTGTGTAAATCACGACATCTTGATTAAAAAACTAAATTTCTATGGAATTAGAGGTATTTCTTTGAATTGGTTCCAATCCTACTTGAATAATAGGAAACAACTAGTTAGAGCAAATGATACTGACTCTAGTCTCAAAAACATTGTATGTGGAGTACCGCAAGGTTCAGTATTGGGTCCTCTTCTGTTCCTTATCTTTATAAATGACATCACTAATATAAAAATCGATGGGAAAATTTTTCTTTTTGCTGATGATACCAGTATCACTTGGAGCAACTCAACTATAGCATCTCTTCATGAAACTATAACTTCGGATCTACTGACGATAAAGACCTGGTCTGACTCTAATTTACTCTCTTTTAATGTAGATAAAACAGTAGCATTGTCCTATAAAGGAGCTCTTCAACCTTTGCCTCTTAATAACAGTCAGATCAGTACCGTTGATTCTGTAAAATTTCTTGGTATTTTTTTAGACAGCAACCTCAAATGGTCCCTTCATATCGATTCGTTAAGTAAGAAACTCGCCTCAGCTTGCTTTGCAATAAGATCTGTCTCAAGGGAACTCAATTTAGCATCTTCTAAAATAACATATTTTTCATTATTTGAGTCTCATCTTCGGTATGGTCTTCCTTTTTGGGGTTCTAGTACAGCTGCTCAATTTGATGTTATTTTTAAATTGCAAAAAAGGGCAATAAGGTATTTGTTTGGCCTCAGAAGATCTACGCATTGCAGAAGTTACTTCAGGAATCACGGAATTTTAACACTTCCATCTTTATATATTCTAGAAACGGTTTGTTTAATTCGTAAACACCTTCATGCCTTTCCAGCAAGGCCCAATCATCTTTACTCCACCAGAAATTCAATCTTTGATATTTATTTACCGATCCCATGCACTGAGTTAGTAAAGAAATCTATATTATATTTCGCAAAAAAACTTTACAACCATCTGCCTTTACAACTTAAATCTGCAACATCTTTCCCAAAATTCCGTAAACTGACAAAAGCCTATCTATCTGAAAGACCATATTATTCAATAGAAGAATTTCTTAATGAATAACTAAGAAAATTGGGTTTCATACGCAGTAGCTTAAACTGTCAATTCCTAATGTTGTATTTTAGTTGTTGTAAGTATGTTCGACTTTCAATTTGCAATGTATATAAATTTTGCAATTAATTGTTTTTGTCTTTGGTTTTATATCTTATTTACTGCATATTGACGATTTATCTAATTTTATTGAATTGTAGTTGTTATTTGTTATTTCTTGTTGATATTATTTTTATTTTGACTATATGTAAGCTTTGTCCATAAAATTGTAAAAATTTTCAGTGACAACAAAGCATATTTCTATTCTATTCTAAAACATTTTTGTAGCTTATAAAAAAAAGAGATTAGTTCTTTCACAAATCTTCTAGTTATAACACTTGGTGCATGCTCAAATCAGTGTATTCGACTTGAAATGACAGAGAAACAGTCGATTTTAGTTATATATATAATGCTACCAATACCTTTTTTTAGTGCTTGAAAAGATCTTTAAAATGAGCAATATTAAAGGTGGATTATATTTAAACTTAACGAGATATGCTGCAAAAAATTGTACTTTAACCTGGGAGTAGTCGCGCTCACTTCTCTAACGTCGATAGTCGCGTGTGAGATTCTATCTCAAAATACGAATTTAAAACAAATTTTTATTTTGTACTATTTATATCTACTTTTTATATTGGAAATATGTATTTCTAACAATTTTATTAAAAAACCTGTGTTAACGGCCACCTGCCAACATCGGCCACCTGTCCTAACGGCCAGTTTAAAAATTTCCCAAACCAATTATATGTCTTCTTCTTCTTAAGGTGCCTATCCGTTCCGGATGTTGGCGATCAGCATGGCTATCCTAACTTTGCTTGCTGCTATTCTGAATAGTCCAGTTGTCGATGTATTAAACCACTTTCTCAGGTTTTGTAGTCTACAATTATATGTAGACTACAAAAATTGGCAATACCGTCCACCTTTCTATATCGGCCAATAGTTCTTTCATTTTTAGTGGCCGTTACTGACAAATTTTACTGTACAATAAAACCTGTGTTAACGGCCACCTGCCAACATCGGCCACCTGTCATAACGGCCAGTTTAAAAATTTCCCAAACCAATTATATGTAGACTACAGTAGGAAAAATGAAAGAATACCCATGAACGAACAATAAAACACGCTGTATTTTCCTGTCACCATGTCACACAAAAAATTGGCCAGCGCAAGTACATGTAATAATTATTGTTACACGTACTTGCACTCGACAATTTTCTTTCATTTTTCCGGCTTTTCGGCTCATTTTTTTGGGCTTTCATTTTTCCGACTGTACAAAACCTGGCAATAGCGGCCACCTTTCTATATCGGCCAATAGTTTTTCATTTTTAGTGGCCGTTACTGACAGGTTTTACTGTATTACGATAAAGGATGAAATGTAAGATTCTATCTAACGGCGCGACTACCGGGTTAAAGCTAATTGGCTCTCCCCAAAGCCATAAATTCCACAAAAAGAAGAAGAAGAAAATAAAAAAAAATTCCTACGAATAACTACACCCTTCCTCGAGAAACTTACGAAATTTTTTCAAAATTGCAAAATTTTTCATCAAGTTATCACGAAAAAGGATAAAAATTGAGATTCTATCTCACCACGCGACTACTCGCGGGTTAAGAAAAAATGAGAATTATGTTTAACCCCTCATCCACCACAATCTAAAGGCATCGTTTTCCTTCTACACTACCTTTTACTATAGTGTTGTTTCTAGGTTCCAAAAGTTGGACGGGTTTAAAATAAATGGTTTTTGAAAAAAAATTAATATCAAATTATAGAGCGCATTTTTAAATTTTCTTAATAATCTTCGTTTTTCTCCAATAACTTGAAAATGTGAAGAGATACAGTAATGAATAGTAAAAGATAAATTTTATCTTCGAAAACCCTATATATCTTCGAGTTACATGGAGAAAAAGGAAGATTTTTAAGAGAATTTAAAAATGCGCTCTATAATTTGATCTTATTTTTTTCAAAAACCATTCATTTTAAACCCGTCGAACTTTTTGAACATAGAAATAACACTATAATAAAAAGTATTGTAGAAGTAAAACGATGCATTTAAATTTTGATGGATGAGGGGTTAAAATTACTTCTCATTTTTTCTTAAAATACATTAGTCACCAATTTTTCTTTGTATCGAGATTTAGTATTGCTCGTTTTAAAGGTCTTTTCAAGTACTATAAAAGGTATTGATAGCATTATACACCTAAAATCGACGGTTTCTCTGGTATTTCAAGGTGAATACACCGATTTGAGCATGCACCAACAAAACAAACTCTTCTCACCTACCATATCTCTTTTTGTATTAGAACTAAAAGAGTTATGAAGGAACAAATCTGTTTGTTGTTTTATAAGCTACAAAAAGATTTTTGATAGTTTTTTTCGGTAGATGCCTAGTTTTTAAGAAATTCGCAAAAAACCGTCCGAATAGGTGTCATTTTTCAATGAAAATGGCCAATTTTTAACCACGAATAACTCAAAAAGTATTGAGTTTTCAAAAAAAATTATGGAACAGTTTTTGCTTAGAAATAGGTTATCTAGCCACTTCCGTGGTCATTTCAACCAAAAAATTTTCTACACCCAAGAAGGGGTGAAACCACTCCCAAGATAAAAGTGCACATCGGCATAGGAAAGACTTTGTTTCTTGGGTAAAAACCCTACCTATTATAAAAATGTCAAGTAAATCGATGTAGTAGGATGGAATGCGGACCCAAATACCCTCATTGACTGCCCTAGTAGGTACTACTTATTATGTATTTCCTGGAGTGTGCAGCATTTTTACCATTTGTAGTAGTATGCAACAACAACAAAACTAATAATATAAATAATTTATTATTAGATTAAAATACAAAAAACATATAACATACCATTAACATAATCAGTAAGCAGTAAGTTTTGAAATATGTAGTCTGTTTTAATATTGTTTATGCATCACCTGTATTTACTTTTAAGGTAAATATTTTACCTATATTATACAGCCTGTGAATGGGATTAGCTGCTATCCAAATATTAACCATTCGGTAATCAATTAAATATAGATATAATGTAGTAGTTGGCAACAGTATTGCACCACTCCAGTTTCATCTACGTGGTATGTAAGATATAACAACAAGCAGCTTTCCATATACATCTCCATAATTGCTTTGTACGTGCAATTGTATATGCTTACATAAACCGACTCTGAGAAAATCCCTTTGTCACTACCAATACTTACAAATGCAGCGGTGGCCATATTTTCTGCAAATATGGCATTTAATTACTACTACGTTTGAGAATGGTACAAATCAAACCGCATCCCAACTTACACGAAGTTAGTGTACTGAATCTCCTAATGTTGTTATGGAAATTGGGTTTCCGTTAAACTTGGTTGAAGTTTGTATAATTTGCGAAGCTTAACACAGTTATAACTGAATCGGTGTTGAGATGTTCGTTTAATTTAAAAATCCTGCCTTTTAACTACTATTTAATCTTTTGAGACACGTTAAAAACAAAATTTTTAAATAAAATATTTTACACATTAGTCTAACATTTTTTTTTTATTGTTTCAGGTAAGCCATGATAGATAACATTCTTGATAATGCATCGAGAACAAGGTAAGCCAAATAGTTTTTAAAGATAAGCGAAGGTTGAATGCTCGACTATATAAAACTCATTGAAATAAAAGCAAATATTGAGCACCTAGTTTATTAAATCTTGCTCAAGTATATAAACTTTGGCTCATAGAGCAGAGATCACCAATTGGCGGACCGCGGTCCGCATCCGGTCCGTAAGCTAGTTTTGTGCGGACCGACATTAAATTCAGAATATAGTGTTTGACAATTTATGTGTGCGAAGACGCCTTTTCAAGAATGAACTATATTAAAAATCGTTACAGATCTCAGCTAACAGATGAATATCTCAATTCTCTAATGAGAATCAATCACATTAAACTCACTCCAAACTTCAGACAGGTTCTACGTAATGAAAAATGTCATTTTTTTACTGATAATTTAATTTTGTAAAGAGTTTTCCCCTTATTATTATACTTATACTGTAATGTAAAATTGTCGTGTGCGTTTCTTATATTTATTTCCTTTCTATATGTTAAATGGGAGTACTTTTCAGCTGTTTATTAAATTAACATAGTTTTTAGTCCATTGAAATGTTACATTTAGGGTTGCATTTCTTATGCCCGGTTGCACCAACAGATCTTAAGCTTAAATCGAGAATATCATAAGAATTAATATAATATAATTATAATATATTACAATGAGAATACCATAATATAATAATAGATATAATTGATAATAAGGTAAGAATCTAAAATTATGGTGCAACGTAAGTGATACTCAAGGAGGCCCTATTTAAAAGTAGAGCTTAGCTAAGCTGGAGCTTAAGATCTGTTGGTGCAACCAGGCATAAGAGGAGTTAATTTTATTTTTTTAATGTGTAGGAGAGTTCAGTAGAAGCTTAAGTTGAAGTTTTTGTGGTCGCCGCCCTTGTCCCTCGGCTGCCATCGTGGAGAAAGCGGTGCAAAGGGCTTTCCCGCTGTATCTCCTAAACTAGCGACCATACAGGAAATTTAGTTTTACATAAAATGTAGCAAATTGAATTTTCTACAATTTCTTTTATATCTATCATCTTTTATCGTCAAGTGACGAACAGAAAAGTTATAAACAAAAATAAGAGAAAATTTTGTTTTCTTTTGGAGGTTATAACTCTATCCGTTTATTTTACGATAAAATATCATAGCGATTTTATAGGGGATATTTCAACGAACAATTTCCACTAGGGTGATTGATTAGAGCGGTAAAGCTCAATAGATCCGCTATAGTTATAGATAGCAATAAAAGTTAATAACAAAAATTCTAGCCAACTTTGAGCTTCATATTACAAAATTAGTTAGAATGTTACAGGTTGTTCGATAACACAGTGGTAGACCAAATTTATGTTTTTTTTAATGGGACACCCTATATTTTATTTTATACTCGAGATCCTGTTAACTTCTCCATCACAAAAATATAAAGGTTTGTTATGTTATACAGGGTATTTACAAAGTTATAACCAATTTTGTATGAAAATAGTAACAAGTTCATATCCCTCTATAAATAAAAATAAGCACAACAGCAATGGTGTATTAAAGCCATATTTTTTATTTATTTTCAAAATTTTCAAGAATTATTGACATTGCTAATTTTCTTTATATCAAATACAGGGTGATTCAAAACGCAAGTAATTTTATTTTCTCAGTAATGTTTAATGGAAAACCCTGTATTTTTTATCATTATTTAAAAGTAACATTGGCGTACTTCAATTTTATGTAACATCCCTATGTCCAAATTTATTAATTTTCGAGATATTTTTATTTTTCAGAGCAAATTATTTTAGGTGTGTGAATTTATCTAAATTTTAAGTAAGCCATGACTGAATTGACTATTGACGATTACTGGTTATTAATCCGGTAATCAATGTAACAATGTAGCAGATAAAGAAATAAAAATAATTTATTGGTAATACATTTTACAAAAAAAAAACACAACCACAACGCATGCAACATTTTTGAAACAATTAAAAACTACTTTTTTATTTGAATGTAACAAATAAAGAAAGAAAATTAGTAATAAATTGTACAAAAAAATCACACAAACACAAAATATAACAGTTTGTGAAGACAAATTGAACACTACTTTTATATGTAAATGTAACAAATAAAGAACGAAAAATAATTTGTCAGTAATACATTTTGCAAAAAAAAATGTTTGAAAAAATTAGGAACTACTTTTAATAAAATATTTTTTATATTTAATTATATAAGGTGTTCAAAATTTCCTCCTAACACATTTATGCACGCCTAAAAACGATCATTGAATGAGCTACTTACTCTACGAAGCATTTGTAAAATTAACACATCGAAATACACTTTGTATTCTAATTTTCATATCATCTCTTGTTGTTGGAGGTATTTTATAAACTTCATTATTAACGGAATCCCAAAAAAATCAGTTCAGTTTATTAAATTCTGGTGATTTGGGTGGCCACACTACTGGTCCATTTAAAAATGAAAATATCTCGCAAACTAATAAATTTCGACATAGGGAATCTTATCTAAAAATTAAATTACAGTAACGGTACTTTTCAATAGTGATATAAAATACAGGGTGTTCCATTTAAAATTACTGAGAAAATAATGTACTTGCGCTTTGACTCACCCTGTATTTGATATAAGGAAAATTAGCAATATCAATAATTCTTAAAAATTTTGACAATACGTGAAATAATATGGCAATAAACCTTAATTGCTGTTTTGCTTATTTTTATTTATACAGAGAGTTGAACTTGTTACGATTTTCGTATAAAATTGGTTATAGCTTTGTAAATACCCAGTACAACATAACAAACGTTTATATTTTTGTGATGGAGAAGTTAACAGGATCTCGAATTTAAAATAAAATATAGGGTATTCCATTAAAAAAAAAACATAAGTTTGGTCTGCCACTGTGTTATCGAACACCCTGCAACATTCTAACTAATTTTGTAATATGAAGGTTAAAGGTTGCTAAAATTTTTGATATTAACTTTTATTGCTATCTATTACTATAGCGGATCTATTAATTGAGCCCCACTAATCAATCACCCTGTAAAGTTGTTTAATTATATTTATTTATCTAGGGTTTACAGTGCTCCAAACCTGACCAGATTCTCGAATTCTCATAGTAATATAATAAAAACAAAACCTTGGGCATATTTTTCTATCTATATATTTATAGGTCTGGATCCCGCGTATGAAAAAAAAGTTTATTAATAGCAAGCTGAAAATTTGTTAATAGCTTAAGGGTGTCTAGTCGGATAAACTTTGATATATGGGAAAACTGGCACAGGGGCAGTTTTAATTGTGGGACAGGTTAAGAATTTGGAACGGTCAGACCACGAAAACGGCACATTTATTTTGTCCGACTGAACAGACTTAAACTCTCCGAACAGAGATAAAACTCTCATGCAAAAATCAGACTGCTATTTATTACCAAATGGGCGTTTTAATGAGTGGAACATGTAGAATATGTCAAATGACAAGAATTATGACAGGTGATAAATAGCAGTCTGATTTAGGCATGAGAGTTTAATCTCTGTTCGGAGGGTTTACGTCTGTTCTGTCGGACAAAATACATGTGCTGTTTTCGTGGTCTGACCGTTCCAAATTTTTAACCTGTTCCACAATTAAAACTTCCCCTGTTCCAGTGTTCCCATATATCAAAGTTTTGTCCGACTAGACACCCTTAAGCTACTAACAAATTTTCAGCTTGCTATTAATCAACTTTTTTTTCATACGCGGGATCCAGACCTATTATTTATTATGATTTTAACATTCCTATTCTGTTATTAAGCTATTTTGATCCTTTTCCCCGCCACCTATGAGGTAGAGTCTGGAGGCGCATTTCTCGTGTTGTATCCCCAAAAGGCCTAATCCACGGACAATTTCTAGACAAAATAATATTAAAAAAATGTCGAAACTTAAAAGACCCCATTTTCAAACAAATAAATGTTTAAAAATAATAAAATCTTTGGATTTCTTAGTTCGGAAACAGATTCTCTCTTATACCTATTCCCATCCTTCTAAAAATTGCAAGGAAAAGGGTGATGAATGTATAGACATGGGGAGTCTACATAGTTGCACTCCACAACATATCAATTCACTGAGGTAAAGATCAACAAATCTGCTTCCTAGTACTCGATACGTGAGTAAAAACGGTAGGTAGATAAAAGGCATTATATTTAATTTCGATTCAGAGATCATTACCATCTTTCTATGGACCATTTCGAACTCTTTTGTTCTCATCAGGAAAGCAACTGTAATGATGCTCTGAATCGAACAATAAATACCTTGGCCATTCATGCCAATTACAAAATATAATTAACATTAAGACGCTATAGCGACCTCTATTAACAAAATGTCGAAACCCAAAAGACTCCATTTTCAAACAAATAAATGTTTAAAAATAATAAAATCTTTGGATTCCTTAGTTCGGAAACAGATTCTCTCTTATACCTATTCCCATCCTTCTAATTCATACCTTATATTATTTATTATTACATCTTGAAGAAGATCTATCATATTTATTATTTTTTTATTTATTGTCCATTGTCAATGGTTCAGGCTGCGAGTCAAGATCTGAATCAGTATCCGAGGTGAATTTTTGTGGTATAATGAGAGTTAGAGTTGGCGTCATTGTCGGTAATCATCTACCAATTCATTTTCTCCAATAATTAATGTTGATATGTCCACGATGTTGCTGCAACTTTCACCACCACAATAGAGGCACACTTCAGAACATTTTTGAGGTCTGCTTTTCGGCAACCACATGCACTTCCAGTTTCCATTGCCTCTCCTAAAAATTAATTTCATAAGCTCGGGGTTTTGGAGGCTTGGAAGTTTGGATTGGTATCCAAAATTTTACATGCTCTTTGCAGCCCCAATCTTGTGGATCACAATGTTTACCGAGCCATGACTGAATCTGGTGATACACTCGGAGTCTGTGGAAACGGGCTGCATCTTGTGTTGGAGGAAGTGAGAAGGGATTAAATGCATTTTTTGTCACCGTTTAGGGAATCGTTTTTATCTCAGGGTTTACAAAGAATCGTCTTTATTTCAGCCATATAAAGAGGCGAAAAACGTTCGCCGACAAGAGTGAGTAAAGATAGCTCGACTTTCTAACTGATAAATAATTTTCCCTAGAGGTTTCTTACAATTAAAATAACCACCACTCATGATGCGCTCTTACAAAAAACACAAAATGCTTATTTAATCAGAAAAATATAAATTTTACCCAGAAGACTCTCAATAGAATTATCTATAAAACTCAAAATACTTTTCACAATTTTTAATACGACTGCACGTGGTCAAATAGGTAGCACAACTCTAAGAATAAGTTAAGTACATAGAGGGGGACCGACTGCTGTGCCACTTAGGAAAAATTATAATAGTAAAAGTAATCATAGCAGGCAGATGTTCAGTCCGGTATAGAAGAAAAATGACCTAACTGCAAATTTTTTTAATTCCTGTTTATTGCGCAATTCACTTCTAAAATTATATGTAAAGATGATACAAAAAGACCGAACTGTAAAAATGTGCTGAGCCACTATAAGGTCTCTCTCTCTCTCTTCAATCCGTACCCCCCGGAGGGAGTGTAGTGGTCGACGTGATGTCGTGTATTATCCGTCTCCAAAGATCTCTGTCTCTGGTCATTTTTTTTTAACTCATGCATAGGTCTTTGGCATATTCCTGTTATCTGATCGATCCATCTTGTTGGGGATCTTCCTCGTGATCTTTGGTCTTCCACCTTTCCTTGTATAATGAGTCTTTCCATGTTTTCTGTGTTGGCTCTCATAACATGTCCAAAGTATTTTAATTGTTGGAGATGGACTTTACTGGACTGCGTAGTTGCTATAGGGTAGTTGCGTCGTTACTGCATAATGACGCAACTGTAGATATGGTTGAAAATGGGGCGATTAAATGAACCAATATCGATGAAAATAAAAGCCATCTTCGTCAAAAAACAAACGCCATACCGATGCTCCTGGACGATTACTCTTCATTTAATTCCTATTTTAAATATTTAAAAATCGTTTTTGTTTGCTCTCCTAAAGAATTTTGCATTTTGAGGTTGCGTCATTCTTCTTCTGGACCCGCGAATTTGTCCCCAAACAACTTCTTGGGCCTTTTATATGTATGCTTAGGGTTCTAAATTTTATCGTAGGGAGAAAGGTCAAAAATAGGTTAATAATAGCATAGAATTGTTAAAATCATAATAAATTGAATGAATAAAAAAAAGAAAAGTAAGCCTAATGTTTTGTTTTTATTGTATCGCTATGAGCTTTCGAGAATCTGGTCAAGTTTGGAGCGCTGTAAAACCTAGATAAATAAATAGAATTAATAACCTTCATAGTGGAAATTGTTCGCTAAAAAATCCTCTACAAAATTTCTATAATATTATTTTATTGTAAAATTAACTGAAAAAAGTTATAACCTCCAAAAGGAAACTTTTTAAAAAATTTTTACGTATTTTTGTTTATATCTTTTTTGTTGGTCACTTGAAAATAAAAAGTAATACAAACAAAATTGTAGTAAATTTTATTTTCTACATCTTATGTTTATTAGATTTTCCGTAGATTTGGTAGTTTACGAGATATAGCGCGAAATCCGTTTGCACCTCTTTTCCAAAATGGTGGTCGGGGGCCAAGGGTGGCGACCCCAAAAACTTAAACATAAGGTTGTACTGATCCCCCTACACATTAAAAAAATAAAATTGGCTTCTCTAACAAATGCAAGGTGTGGCCTAAAAATGTCATAGTTGCGGAATTTGAGAGAATTGTTTGGCTGCACCACTAATGAAGTCTTTAGGTCAGCTGTATATAAGGTCAGGATAGCTTTGATGATCTCCAATCTCCGATAGGAGTTGCACAAGAATAAGAAGAAGAAGAAGTAACATGGAGCAACCATATGTTTAAAGAAAACAAAAACGCTTAAAAAATGTTTAATATTACCCCCTTCACCTCGTTTTAGCTATTTTTAAATAAATTAATGTCAATTTAGAGGTTAAAATATATATTACAGCTAATAACTAAATTCTTAACTTGCGGAATGAAACACACAAAATAAAATTTACAATTGCCAATTGGCAGTAAGTTAATCAATCAATCAATCACCGACCATAGTTCTGTGGCAGTCTTTGTTCAATGCATGGTGTTGTGTATGGACAGGTGGCTTAAATTAATCGTTTCAGTTTCTGTGAGTAAGAAAGAGACGTAATATAAAAAATAATTCGTGAATAATGTTATAGTTGTGCAAAGATACAATAGAAGAACTATAACAAAAACTTACTATAAAGTAAAAAACTTACTAATGTAAAATGGTATGAATTAAGAATAATTTTAAATATATGTAAAATGGAATTATAAAGATTCGGAACGTTTTCATTCCTATCATACCATCTTCAGTGAAAAACGTCTATACATCTAGTAATTGAAACTAGCCACATATCGAGGTCGGATGACCCTTAAATTTTATTTTTTTTATTAACTCCGTTGAGTACAGCAATCTGTCTATTGGGCATTAAGCTTTTGTTATGGTAAAAAGAAAATACAGACATGTAGATGTAGAGAGTTACACCAGTGAGTAACCTCTTTACAATTCTAAAACTAAAATTTTATCAGTCTGAATACACTTGAATACACTCAGTTGGTCAAGTCGGACGGCAGTTGCCGTTTTAGTCTACGCACTTCAAAGACGTCCCGCACATTAATTTAATTGTCTGGCAAACTCAATAGGATGCACTAGCACTCGCTCACAGTATTTAACTATATATATACAAATTATATAATTGAAGTTATATATTTTATAATTAATGTGACACTAGATTAATGTTAAATTATTACATTTTTAATGGAAACATACAGATCCAAACTCGAAAACATAGACGAAGTCCAACGGTTGGAACAACTAACTCTTGGTTGGTTGGATATTCCAATTCGTTGAACTACGTCCATGTTTTCGAGTGGGGTCTGCATGTTTCCCTTAAAATATAATAATTTAACATCGACCTAGTGTCACAATAATAATTACAAAATAAGTTCAATTATGTAATTTAAGGGCCATCTCACCTCGTTATGTGGCTAGTCTCAATTACTAGATATATATGTTACAGTTCAAGTTGATTCTTAGTTAGAGTTGAGTTTTAATAGTTCGAGTCAACTCCAACTGAAACGAGCAGTAAAAGTTGATTTGAAAAATTTAAATCAACTTTTACTAGTTGAAGTTGACTCTTCTTAACTGTTGTTAGTAAAAGTAGATTATACAATTTATACGAGTGTAAGCTCACGTGCATTTTTGATGAGTGTGCGTCTCTTTGTTTTGACCGTCTCAAAGACTTATTAGTCCAGGCTGTAACGTCGCCCCCGTTACGTAAATTATTCTGATTCGATTTTTTTCCACAAACTTACTCAAACAAATACATCCTTATAACAAATACACAGTGTCAGGCGGTACCGCGGTTGAAAGATTGTTTAACCAATTTTTGTTAACCAAATTCACAAAAATAATTCTTATCTACTCTACCTCATATTATGTATAAGTTTTTATTGTGTGAAAATTGTAAATATAGATAGCAGTACATGAAGGGTTTAAAGTGTGCCTGAAGTAATAATGTATTTTAAATGGGATTTCCTTTTTCGTACTGTTTTTTAGCACACTTTCATATTATCAAATATCCTTAACTTTCGCCTTGTCATGGTGATGACATGTGAGCAATAAATTACAACAAAAGGTTTTGCCAGTTTTGTGGTTTGACAGAAGTTTGAATTTTTAAATGTCAAAGTTCTAAAAAATTGTAAAATAGGAATGTACTCCAGTGACGAAGAGTTGCAGTTTTTTATTTGTTTTTTGGTAGATAAAATATTGTATGAAACTGTGCGTGAACTACTTTTTGCGCACTTAGGCGATGTATAGCACTCGGGCCGCTCGTGCTCTAAACATCGCGTGCGTGCGCAAAAAGCATACTTCACGAACTGTTTTATAAATAACTAAGTATTTCACTCCGGACAATTTTTTTTAGATTATTTTGATCATTCGGAGCAAAATAGGTCTTTTGTGATTTTTCTCTAAAATTGACAGTTTTTGAGTTATACGCGATTTAAAATTTGAAAAAAGCGAAATGACCATTTTTAAGTCTTACAAACTCGATTAAATACTATTATTATGAAAGTCAGAAAGTCACCTAATCAAAGTTTAAAGCCCCCCCTACAAGATCCTGAAGAAATTTCTGTCATTATTTTTTACTAAGCTGTTATTTTTAATTATCAACAATGACCACTAAAAGCGTATTGAGGCGGCCGTCAATGTGAGTGCGAGTAAGATCCTCCATTCCGACCGTCCAATGGTGCATCTCCGTCGCACTCACATTGACAGCCGCCTAGCCGCCTCAATACACTCCTAGCGTTCATTGTTAATAAATAAAAATAACAGCTTAGTAATACAATAATGACAAATATTTCTTCAGTACCTTGTAGGGGGTCGTTAAAATTTGATTTGGTGACTTTCTGACTTTCATAATAATAATTTTTAACTGAGTTATTAAGCCTTGCAAATGGTCATTTTCGCATTTTTCAAATTTTAAATCGCGTATAACTCGAGAACAATAAATTTTACAGAAAAATCACAAAAGGCTCCGAATGACCCAAATTAATGATGTAAAAAAAATGTCCGAAGAGAATATTTTTTGTGAATTTGTTTAAAAAAAATTGTTTAAACAATTTTTAGATTACGGTACCACCTGACACCCTGTGGATTCGTTATAAGGACCTCTTTTTGAGTAATTTTCTGCAAAAAAAAACAAACTGGAATAATTTACCTAACGGGGGCGACGATACAGCCTGGACTATAAATATCACAATTTGAACATAATATACAGTAGTAACATTTAATTTCTACTTCTAGAATCGGGGTTGTTTGTGTGAATCAACTTTTACTAAATGGCATTGGGAAGAGTATACTTTAACTAGTTGTAGTCTACTTTTACTAGTAAATGTTGAATAAAAATCTTCATTTTATATTTATAATCAACTTTTACTAAAACCAGTCAACTAGTTTTTGGGTCGACTCGAACTAGGAAAAGTCAACTCCAACTGGATAATCAACTTGAACTGTAACATACACATGTTTTTCATTAAGGATGATCCGATGTAACTGAAGACGTTCTAAATCTTTAATTCTTTTCGGATATATTTTAAAACCGTCTAATAAATTTATACAATTTTAAATTTATATTACATAAAAACATGAAGTATTTACTTCATAGTATTTTTTTTCCTTTTAAATTTTAAACGTTAAATTTAATATTATAAATGAATAGGTATTTATGTTCTAAAATAAAAGCTATTTTGATATGGGGCATCCTTTTCCAGCGGAGTAGAATGTCACAATATACAGGGTGTCCCAGACTAATTTAGCCACGCTATATCTCTTAAACGAATAGAGATTTTCGAATGGGCAAAAAGTGGTCTATTCTACTTGTAATACACTTTAATATG
This sequence comes from Diabrotica virgifera virgifera, assembly GCF_917563875.1. NCBI lineage: Eukaryota > Metazoa > Arthropoda > Insecta > Coleoptera > Chrysomelidae > Diabrotica > Diabrotica virgifera. The sequence goes on along the minus strand of NC_065448.1, from coordinate 181,382,322 downwards.
ACGTAGAAAAAATCATCCCCTAAATAATCATCCCTTAGTTACAACCCTTAACTTTAATTTTTTTAATAGCACCCTGTATATTTTTTTATAGTTTTTAATGTGGTCTTCTATCGTCTATTCAACACATTTTTTGAAAATAAAATCGGTTCGTAAATAATTAAGAAAATATCAGTTTAGTTTTGTTAATTATGTGTCCCAGACTAATTTATCCAGGCTATATTTCATAAACGAATAGAGACTTTCGAATGGGACAAAACTGATCTATTACATAATTGTAATACACTTTAATATGGCGTAGAAAAAAAATTATCCTCTAAATATTCATCCCTTAGTTGCAACCCCTAACTTTATTTTTTTTAAATAGCACCCTGTAAGTTAGGGATAACTTTTTTCTACGCCATATGAAAGTCTATTACAAATGGAATAGATCAGTTTTTGTCCCATTCGAAAATCTTTATTCGTTTAAGAAATATAGCCTGGATAAATTAGTGTAGGACACACAATTAACAAAAATAAACTGATAGTTTCTTGGTTGTTTACGAACCGATGTTATTTTCAAAAAATGTGTTGAATAGACGATAAAAGACCTCATCCAAAACTATAAAAAAATGTACAGGGTGCTATTAAAAAAATTAAAGTTAGGGGTTGTAACTAAGAGATGAATATTTAGGGGATAATTTTTTGTATGCCATATTAAAGTGTATTACAAGTAGATTATGTCACTTTTTGTCCCATTCGAAAATCTCTATTCGTTTAAGAGATATAGCGTGGCTAAATTAGCCTGGGACACCCTGTAGACATAGAAATATATTCCCTAGTTTATACTAAAACTTAAGGGACAGCACTGGTCGTTGGACGTTTTTTAAAGTACGTGAAGCTTACTTTTCTACGCCCGCCCGAGCAGCTGTTCTATTTTTTATTGATGAAATATAAGTAATTTAAAAAGAAATAGAGGAACACATCACACATGACGATCAAATATTTTTTTGGCAAAAGTACAAAAAGAAAAGCCTGCATCAGCCGGTGCCAAGGTGCAGAAAGAGGAAAATGGCCAGAAATAAGAAAAAATATCGCATTTCAGCGGTGAATGATCTTGATGAATGCTTTGAAAAGTCAGGGTCGAATTGGGAGACCACCTGAACTGATTTTTATTATGATAACGGAATTGTATTATCCTCTTGAATTTTTCATTTTATAACTGTGTAAAATAAAAGTGTTTGTTGAATATATCGCCCCTTAACTTAGCGGGGCCGTAAAAGGACGTCGAATTGCTTAATAACTCCCAACCTTTCAGTTTTAATCCATTCAAGAATAATACATTAAAAATTAAAATTAACGAACCACCTTAAAAATGGGACATATTTCATGTCTCGTATTTCCTAAACCTGTTGTCCCATTTGACTAATTTTCTTAGTATATTATAGCTTTATTCTTCAAGAATATCAATGTAGTAATATTATTGCTAAACAGGTAAGTGTAATTGTATACCGGGTGTAACAATGATAGGTGATTTTCCTCAAAGTTTGGAACACCCGTGGAATAGTCTGGCGTATATAAAATATTGAAATTAAAACTTGACTGTAGCCTTAGGCTTTCTTAACATTTTGCTTTTTGATTTTCGCTTATGTGTGATAATAAAAAAGTTGGGTACTTTAACAACTAGCCACGTTATTCATCAATACAGGGTGTTTCTAAATAAGTGCGACAAACTTTAAGGAGTAATTCTGCATGAAAAAATAATGACCGTTTGCTTGATAAACATACGTCCACAAATGCTTCGTTTCCGAGATACGGGATGTTGAATGTTTTCTTACAAACTGACGATTTATTTATTGCTCTAAAATCGGTTGAGATATGCAAATGAAATTTGGTAGCTTTTAAGATGTAGTTATTGCTCATTTTTTGGCATACAATTGAGAATTGTATACTCACCACTGGCGTGCATACGGGTATAAACATTTTGTATATATCCCGTATGCACGCCAATGGTGAATATAAAATTCTTAATTGTATGTCAAAAAATGAGCAATAACTACCTCTTAAAACCTACTAAATTTTATTTGCATATCTCAACCTATTTTAGAGCAATAAATAATTCGTCAGTTTGTAAGAAAAAACTCAATATATCGTATCTCGGAAACGAAGCACTTGTGGACATATATGTTTATAAAGCAAACGGTCATTATTTTTTCATGCAGAATTACCCCTTAAAGTTTGTCACACTTATTTAGAAACACCCTGTATTGATGAATAACATGGCTAGTTGTTAAAGTACCTAACTTTTTTATTATCACACATAAGCGAATGAATCGAAAAGGAAAATGTTAAGAAAGACAAAGCTATAGTTTAGTTTTAATATCAATATTTTATATACGCTAGAATATTTTACAGGGTGTTCCAAACTTTGAGGAAAAAATACACTATCATTGTTACACCCGGTATACAACGATACTTACCTGTTTACCAATAATATTATTACATCGATATGCTTGAAGAATAAAGCTATAATAAACTAAAAAAATCACTCAAATCGGACAACAGGTTTAGGAAATACGAAACATCAAATTATCCCATTTTTAAGGTGGTGCGTTAATTTTGATGCTTAGTGTAAGAAGAATTAAAGCATACCTTTGTGTCCAAATGTTCTGAGTTAGAATCCCACCTGGGTGAGAAATTTTTGTTTATTAAAAAATTTATTAAATGAAAAAATTTTTATTAAGAAATGAAATAGAACAAGAAATTCAAGGAAAGCAAGCTGAAGAACAAGCTGGCTTTCGTGCGGGAAGTTCAGCCGTAGACAATCTCTTCACTTTAAAAATAGCACTAGAAAAAAGGATACAGAGAAATCAGGAAGCTCACTTCTGTCGTATTGACCTAGAAAAAGCCTATGATAGTGTCCCCATAATAGAAATATCATAGTTAATGGAAGTCAATGAAAGACATCGGTATCAATGGAGAACTCATACAAGAAACTAAAATGTTATACGAGACCACTAACACCAGAATCAAAAACGGCAAAAATTTCACTGAATCATTTAATACTTCAAAAGACGTCCGACAAGGATGTTGTCTATCTCCCACTCTCTTGAAAATAAACTTTAACCAATCCTTACAGAGGTGGAAAAAAGCAGTATAACCGATGGGATTGAAAGTGGGAAACGACTCCCTTTTTATGTTATACTTTGCGGACGAACAAATAATGACTTTTAAGCTATATGATGCGGAAACTAAATGAACATTACCAACAAGCAGGATTAGTAATAAATATGGATAAGTCAGAATAATTCATAGCGGGAAATGAAGACATTGAAAACCTACCATTGGAACAAGGATTGTTGGTGCGAAACAATGCAAATATCTGGGAGCTATATTTAACAAACGAGGAAATAGTGAAGATGAAATACAACACAGGATCAATAAAGGTAGAAGCATCACTATATCCCTCAATTCAATTTTATGGGACAAAGATATCAGGAAGGAAACAAAGAGAAGAATATATGAAAGTATAATGAAGAACGCTACGATCTACGGTGCAGAAGTTTGGGCATAAGTGCAAGAAATAAAAAGTAGCCATTTAGTACAGAAATGGACTTTTTGAGGAGAAGTTGTCAGGTTTCGAGATTGGAACATGTAAGAAATTAAATAATTAGAGGACGTATGAAGGTGGAAAAAACTATAATAGACGATATTGAAAAGAGACAGCTATGGTTCGGTCACGTTAAAAGAATGAATGAGACTCGCTGGCCAAGAAAAATATTAGAGGGGTCCCCAGCGGAGAGAAGAAGAAGAGGACGACCACGGAGAAGCTGGAGGGACAATATTCAGGAGGCAATAGATTCGAGGCAGTTAGATGAAGATATGTGGTTACGATAAAATAAATTGGAAGCTGGGTATGGAGAGGCGGCGACAGCCGTAGAAATTCATTATAATATATAGTATGTCCCTGTAAGTTGGAACCATAATATGGAAAACTTTTTATTATTAATTTTACGAAAAAATGTTATTTTTCATAAAGAGCTCTGCGTGGCATAAAACCTAATATTCAACCATCAAATATCAAATTTTATGAATATTATACGAGGTACGCCGAAGAATATGAATTTCGCTCAAGAGTAAACTAGCTTTATTTTTCAGAATATTGAAAATTGTTATTATGAAAAGTTGTTTGGAATTAAGAACTTTATTGTAATAAGTAATTACAACCTTCTAATTGAAAAAAGAAATGAAATGTTTTCTTAAATTGTGGATAACCAACCCTATTTCAATTATGATAACTCTTGTAATATTAATTTTACGAAAAAAATATTATTCTTTATAAAAAATTCTGCATGGACTAAAGCCTAAAATACAACCATCTTATTGAAATTTTATACGAGGTATGTCAATAAAGATGAATTTCGATCAAGAGTAAAGTACCTTTAATTATAGTTCAGAATATTTCCATTAGAATGATGTAATTACGTATTGGAACATAGAGTTTAATTCTAAACAACTTTCTATAACCACAAATTTTGATATTGTGAAAAATAAAGGTATTTTTATTTACTCATGAGCGAAAATCATATTATTTTTTGACATACCTCGTATAAAATTGATAAAAATTTATATAAATTTAGGTTGTATTTTAGGGTTTAGACCATGCAGAGCATTTTATAAAGAATAACTTTTTTCGTAAAATTACTAATAACAGAGTTATCATAAATAAATAAATAAATAATAAATATGGAGTTTATTCGTAGCAAATAAATTGTACATAACAAAATAAACTCAGTTTCTCACTGAAGTTGTAGGTACAACTTGTGCGTGAGAGTTGAATTTTGATTGTATAAACACTAATTAATTTTAAAATTTACAAAAAGGAATCAAATAAATAAAGTCTTTTTCGTTCATTGGTCACCAAATTTGGGCTCCTCTTACTAATTTAGTTACTTTTAGATGTTGTCTATCGGACCTACGAAAATATCTCATAAAATTCAGGAAAGTATGGTAAAACATTTCCTATGGGACTGTTCTGGCGGGACTTCGTTTTGTAAGAGAATTATCATTACTTTTTGAATGTTTTTATTCATTTTTACAATAATTTCTACAATCTAAATACTTATATGTGACATTTCAAATAAGTCATTTTTGACTTATTTGAAATTATCATAACTGAAATAACTGAAAATAATAATGTTGGTTATCTATAATTAAAAAAAAAACTTTTTTTTTTTTCAATTAGAATGATGTGATTGCATACCGGAATATAGTTCTTAATTCCAAACATTTTTTTTTAATAACAATTTTCATTATTGTGAAAAATAAAGCTACTTTACTCTTGAGTGAAATTCATATTTTTTGACGTACCTGATAAAATTTGATAGCTCATGACTGAATCTTAGGTTTTAGTTCAGGCAGATATTTTTATGAAAATAACTTTTTTTCGTAAAAATAATAATAAAAAAGTTTTAATATTGTTCCATCTTACAGGGACATACTGTATATAAATAATTTCTATACTTGTGGGATCGGTACTCACATGAGGGACCGCAGACGTGCGGATTCAAAAAGCGTCTTTGTAAAGACAATGAAGTCGACTTTACTAAAGTAACAAGACATAAACTAATTTATAGTCTAAAAATCATTATGAAATTGACTGGGCAGTTGGTTCTGAAAACCAGTGCCAATGAAACACAAAACACATCTACACTTCTAGTTTTCTGGTGCAGCATTGGGATTATAGCTGGGCAGTCTCCTATCTCTTGGAACAGTGCTATGCTTCATCCGCATATTATTGTCCCTATTTGTACCTAAGGCACTCATTCTATTCAGTCCATGTCGACCTGAGGTTTGTAGCTATTTGAAAATATCTAGATGTTTTCGGTGACCGAACGTTACATGAAAAGGTTCAGAGAGACATGTTATTATGGTACTTCCTGTATCCTACAAGCTAGTAGTTTATGAAAATATATACTATAATAATAATAATATTAATATCGTATGGCATTGTTTCCGGGGAGATCCTTTCGGATTCTTCCGGCGCCATTTATATATTTAACCCTGTTTCAAGTAACTAGTGTAGATGTACACTAGCCTAGGTGGACCGACGGCTTAACGTACTCTCCGAGGCACGGTGAACGGCTCATATAATTTTTAGAAATGAAAATGGATTGTTGTTGCCGGGGCTCGTACTCGTTTGCTATAGCTTATGATGAAGCAAGGTATCATGCCTCTGAGCTACGGTCGTCCACATACATACCTACTAGGAGTCTACTAAATAACATTCTGAAGCTTTTCTTGCGAATCATACAGAACAGAATATATAGAAGATGTAACGAGGTTACTGGTCAAGAAAAATTTGGCTTCGGGAAAGGTATGGGGAGACGAGAAGCAATATTCTGTCTTTAAACTCTGGCTTAAAGGTACAAAGATCGACATTTTATAGGTGTCAGACAAGGTTGTGGGCTATCACAGATACTGTTTAACGTCTACCCTAAGATAATATTTGGAAACGCTTTATCGCACTCTTCAGAAGGAAGCAGAACAATGAGTGACCTTCATTCACTGTTTTTACATTTCTCTTGCCAAGATGTAGTATCTGGCAAATATTAATTAATTTTGATCTGTTTGTCCTTTGTCCAGTGTGTGTTTAATGTTATTTATTAGTTGCAAAATTCTTTCAATTACGTTTTTGCCATACAAATGTTATCTACATTTTGTTGGGATATCCTCCTATTTTGACGAAATGCCCCTGATGATGCTAAGTTAGCGAAAGTATAATTAAGCAAGATTTGATTAAACTATATGCTCGAAATCTGCCTTTTATCCCCATAAATTAGATATATAAAAGTTATGAAAATATTATGGAACAGAAATTTACCCCTTCCAATATACAGGAACCATTATCAGCTTGAATACGTAAACCAATACAAATATTTTTGCTGCTGGTTCAACAATTAACTTGCTGTTGCTAGTTGCTATGTATGGTCAATACTTTTGTATGGAAAAGAGGCCTGGACACTCAACATAATGCGGATGAATAAGTTAGAAGCCTTTGAACTCTGTCTTTATAGAATAATCTTGAAAATACCTTGCACAACCCACACTACCAACGAAAATATTCTGAGGAGAATAGGTACAGATAGGGAACTGCTAAAAATCATTAAAGTCAGAAAAGTTGGTTACCTGGGACACATAACGAGAACCTAAAAGTACCGTCTTGCGCAACTGATGATTCAAACTCCCTTAGAATAAACAAAAACTTTCTTTTGCATGAGAAAAATGACACTAAATTTTCTCTTTTTTTCATCCCTTTAACTTTTAAAATAAACATTATGGAAGTTTTCAGCGACTTACGGCCTTCGGTAATAACGGAATCTTTCAGTCTGCGTTTAAATTTTTCAGAACTATTTATTAGTTTCCTCAGGATTAAAAAAAAATGAATGCATACATTGGAATGGGCATTGGAACCGAAATTTTGAGCCTTAAATGGTCACGTGAAATTATTTTTATTAATTTTGCCATGTCCCTAATAAAATATCCCTAGACTTTTCTGATGTGTATGAGTACATTTATTAATTGGGTTATATCCAACATAATAACTGATAAATATCTAATTTATTTCTTCGTGATATTTTGAACTAAGTTCGGTCCTGTACGAAGAGTAGGAGTACTTGAGAAAGCAGAAAGGGAGAAAAATGGGGTTAGCAAAAAAGTAATAGAGATAAACGGCCAAAATACACCGAAACCTTCGCTTTTATTATTTCTTGAATCATAATTCCATTAACTGAAATGGGTCGACTATCCAAATGATGATATATGGAAATGGCTAAATAGTCATATTCTTTACCTACACTTTTAAAAGCTAATAAAATACATTTAACTTAATCAGATGGTAATGAATTAATTGTGTTTTGTAAATTAAAACAACTTTTAGATTTTATATAATTATGGAAAAACATGCCTTTCTTTTTAATTGAATATGTTATAATTGGACCGCGTTATGCATAACTCGACTAAGCGCCAAATTCAAGTTTTTTGGAATAATGCTGCCATCTATCAAGTAATGACGTTACCTATTTGGGAAAAAATCACCAAAGCCTAGAAATCTGTATTTTGGAAAATATTTTACTTTTAGCTAAACGCCAAATCGACTAAATGTCTGTAAACATTTGACAATACCCGACTAAGTGACTTAGATTTAGCATAATAAGACTATGCGACATAATATTGGCGCTTGGTCGCCTTATGCAAAAACGGAAATCGGCGGGATTTTGGCAGCATTGTTTCCGTCTTGTTAATTTGTTAATTCAGTTCAGTCTGTTGAGCAATATAAAAAGTGTCGCGTTATATTTTTTATAAAAGTTGTGTTTAAAAGTGTAAAAAAGCGTGTAAATATGTTGCAGAGGACTGCTCTAATTTTAAACCGTGCTCGAGAAATAACAAACGAGGAGAAGGTAAGTTATTTTGTATTGTAAAAATTACCAGACATTATTTTTGAGGTGTAAATTAAAAACTTAAATTTTTACAGTAGTTTTGTTTATCTTTATTTACTTTATTTATAGGAAGAAGGTATTCGGCAAGAAACAAGTTCGCTTCAGACTTATACCAACTTAGAACCGTTACAGGAAGTTGATTTTAACTCAGCAACAGATATTAGTGAGGTATGTTATTATAAGTTTTAATGTTTAACTAAGTTTTGTTAATTTTTACTTATTGTTATTTATAGAAAGAAAGTACTCATACAGCAGCTGTTTCCCCAAAGACTTACAGCGATTTACAAACGGTTCGGGAAGTGGAATTTAATCTAAAATTACCAGACATAATTTATGAGGTATAAAAAACCAAATAAATAGCAGATTTCTTAATTTTTATTTACTTTATTTGTAGGAAGGAAGTAATTCGGATGGATATTCAAACAAGGAAAATGAAATAGGTGACGTAAGAGTAATGGATGATAATCAAAATCAAGAAGAAGACCGACAGTCGGGTCGGAAAGAATATCGTCAAGATTTAAATTTTGTCAACAGAGATATTAATGAAGATAACAATATAGTAGAGATGGAGCAATCCGATAAAGGAGAAAATGATGGGGAAAAGAATGGCGTAAAATCTAAAGAAAAAAAATATCAGGGCCGTCCAAAAAAAGGGAGAAAGAGAAAGTTTCCTAGTCAGAATAGAGAAATCCGCAAAAAACACTGCATTCAAAATAAATCATACTTTACACAAAAAGGAGAACTGAAACTAAAAAAAGAGTTTCGTCAGTATTTGTGCAAATGCGACTGTCTATCGAAAGTTGGCATTGAAAATGCTAAACAAGAATACGACAAATTTTATGAAGTAAGTTCGCATGATGCTCAACGTGCCTTAATTTGCGCCATGGTTCAAGAAGGTCCAATAAAAAGAAAAAGAAAACAAAATTCTACTAAAAAAATGCACTCCAGGGTGTACAATATTAATGGCCACGTAGTTTGCAAAACATTTCTGTTGCAAACCCTAAGAATTTCGAGTGCAAAAGTGGATAATGCCTTAAAATCAAAAAAAAGGATAGAAGGAGTTAAAGACTTAAGAGGAAGAGCAGGCGGAAAAAATAAAATATCAGAAGAACGATTGCAAGAAATATTAGAACATATTGAACAATTTCCAAAATATAAGTCTCATTATACAAGGGAAAAAACAAGTTCAATGTACTTACGAGCAGACACTACATTGCCCATTATGTACGATTTGTACAAGCAGCAAGTTAATAATTCACCTGTGTCGTTTTCGAAGTACAAAAACGTTTTTTTAACTCATTTTAATTTCAGAAGAAAACCACTGAAAAAAGACACTTGTAACCTTTGTGACAAATTAGAAATTCTAATAAACAACAGCGCCACAGAAGAACAAGTTAAATATAAAACTGAGAGAGATAACCACATCGATTCCGCTGAAGAAGCCAGACAAGCTTTAAATGCAGACAGAAAGCGTGCAAAATTTGACGAACAACTTGAAGTATTGTGTTTTGATATGGAAAAAACACTGCCTCTTCCCCGTATACCTACAAATGTAGTTTTTTACAAACGCCAACTTTGGCTTTATAATCTAGGTATACATACAGCTAAACATAATAAAGGCCATTGTTATGTGTGGTTAGAAGGCGAAGCCGGCAGAGGGGCCCAAGAAGTTGGCTCTTGTTTATTTAGACATGTGTTGAAAGCTAGAGATATGGAGGCATGTAAACATTTAATTTTGTGGTCGGACAGCTGTGGAGGGCAGAACCGAAACATTAAAATAGTTTTGATGTTAAATGCCATTTTTGATGTGCATCCTTTACTGGAAAGAATCACTTTACGTTTCCTTACATCTGGCCATAGATTTTTGCCAAATGATACAGATTTTGGTGACATTGAATGCGCCTTAAAATTCCAACAAAGAATGTATTCACCGGTAGACTACATGAATGTAATGAGTTCGTGCCGAAAAAAAAATCCTCTAATCGTTCACAAAATGAAGAAGGAACACTTTTTCGGTACTTGTAATTTGGAAAAAAGAGTCGTCAATAGAAAAGTGGATATCTTTAATAATAAAATTAATTGGCTTAAATTCAAAGAGATTGAACTCAGAAAAGAATGCCGCGAAAAACTTTTTGTTAAATATTCTTTCCACGAAGAAGCTCATGAGATAAGTCTACAAAAGAAACGAGGAAGACCATCATCAGAACTTTATCAAAATTTTAAAGAATCACTTGTGCTGCTATGGCAAGATGGGAAGCCAATACCAGATAAAAAACTTGAGGATCTAAAATTTTTGCTTAGCCTTATTCCAAAAGATGCCAAAGAGTTTTACAAAAAATTGACTGGTGATCCAAATATGGAAGATGATATAGATGGGTTAAATGGACCTCTTGATTTTGATCTTGAAGATGATGAACTTTAGTAAGGTCTTATATCAATTTTGTTTTTATATCAGACTACAGTTTTATAAGATAGTAACTATCTTATGATACAACACTGTTGTTATGTTTAGTTTTACAATGTAGTTTTGTCATAAAACAATAAAAATATTCTATAAACCACATGTTTTAATTCGCATAAACCTCCCAAGCGACAGTTTTGTTTAGTAAACGACTTATGCAAATTATTAAAATGTTAATAACGAAAAAAGCAATACGCGACCAAACGCCATTTTTGTCTATATCAGCTAAAATATAATTTTAAAACTTTAAATAATAATACAACAAAATTCATTTTACCGTTTTTAAAAATATATCTAAAAATCAAATTTTTAAAATGTTAAATAGATTTTTCAGAACGCCATAAACTTAAATTCATTTTTCTCAAAAAGGTAAAAGTGGCGCTTGGTCGAGTTATGCATAACGCAGTCCAATTAATAAATATATGAGCGTTGTCAGAAAAACATTTAAAATTAAATTAAGTATGATTTTATGGTTTTTTCTTTGAGTTTTCGTTCTTCGTTAAATTAAGTATTTTGAAGTAGAGTGGAACCCCGATAAGTCGGCCCCCGATAACCCGGAAGTCCAGCTAACCCGGACCGATTTTCATCAGATAAACATTTTGATTTTCAATATTTTGTATTTTGACAACGACACCCGATTTGATTTGGGCGTCGAAACGTTAATAAAATTATTTTTCAATTTAATTGTGGCTTATTTCCCATCAAAATAGTTAATTATTAGATAAACATTTCAACAATAAAAATGTATGTAATATAAAATTTGAGAGATAATTTGTATTTGTGTAATTTGAACTATACGATAGTAAAAATTATTCATGATACACGCGCGGCAGAAACAACAGGCACCTGTTTGTAGTATTCCTTTATTTTTTATTTCAAACTGTCTTAGCATTGTTTGTAGCAAGACCAAAAGACTATTTAAAAAATACTTTTTTAAACAATGGTCTTTAGTTTTCACTGTTCTTAAATAACATAACATCGTTCTGATTGTGAATGTATTGTGTGTAGTATTACAATCTTGTATTGTTCGCTTCCGTTTGCTTACGTTTTTGTTACGTGTTATGTGTTTGCGTGTTTTTAGTAATTAAGATGTGTAGGTACTCTGCATATTTATATACAAGGTGTCCCAAAAGTAGTGGAACGGTCGAATATTTCGCGAACTAAATATCAGATCGAAAAACTGAAAAATACTTGTTCAATCATTTTCAGAAATCTATCCAATGACACCAAACACCAACCCCCACTACACCCCCTGGAGGTGGGGTGGGGGGTAACTTTAAAATCTTAAATGGAAACCCCCAGTTTTTCTTGCAGATTTTAATTCGTTACGTAAAAGTAAGCAACTTTTATTCAATATATTTTTTCGAACTGTGGATAGATGGCGCTATAATTGGGAAAAACGATTTCTCCTGATACCATAGGTAAATTATAGAAACGGTCTAATATCTCACGAAATACACTTCTAAATGAGAAACTAAAAAAGAGATTTTTGATATTTTTCGAAAACCTTTTGAATAACACTAAGCGTGACCCTCCAACCCACCCCCTGGGGGTGGGGTGGGGGGTAACTTTAAAATCTGAAATAGCCACCCCCACTTTTTGTTGCAGATTTGGATCCATCACGAAAAATTAATCAACATTTATTCGAAACATTTTTTAGAATTGTTAATAGGTGGCGCTTTAATTGGAAAAATACGATTTATTAGCGCCATCTATCAGAAATTTTAAAAAATGTTTCGAATAAATGTTGCTTAATTTTTTATGGCGAATCCGAATCTGCAATAAAAAGTGGAGGTTGCTATTTAAGATTTTAATGTTACCGCCCACCCCACCTCCAAGGGGTGGGTTGGAGGGTCATGTTTGGTGTTATTCGATAGGTTTTCGAAAAAAGATTAAAAATCTGTTTTTTGGTTTCTCATTTGGAAGTGTATTTCGTGAGATATTAGACCGTTTCTATAATTTACCTATGGTATCAGGATGAATGGTTTTTCCCAATTATAGCGCCATCTATCCACATTTCGAAAAAATGTCTTGAATAAAAGTTGCCTACTTTTATGTAATGAATCCAAATTTGCAAGGAAAACTGGGGGTTTCCATTTGAGATTTTAAAGTTACCCCCCACCTTACCTCCAGGGGTGTAGTGGGGATTGGTGTTTGGTGTCATTGGATAGATTTTTGAAAATGATTGAATACGTATTTTTCAGTTTTTTGATTCGATGTTTAGTTCGCGAAATATTCGAACCGTTCCGCTACTTTTGGGACACCTTATATATTTCATGTTATTTCAATTCTAACGGAGTTTATCTGTAAGTATACCGTATTTTATTAATTTTTACCATATTCTCCGGCTAACCCGGATTTTCGATAACCTGGATCGGCCGCGGTCCCGATTAATCCGAGTTATCGAGGTTTCACTGTATGTACTTTTAACTTATAGATATATAAGAAATCTTCTGCACGTTTAATAGGCTATTGATTATGTACTTTGTAAAGGAACTAAAACGTTAACTGGGTTTTATTGTTTCATTTGGTCAATGGACCTCTAAATAAGAAAAAACTACTATCATTTATACGGATGCGTTTTTGAGGAAAGGGTGAATTAGTGCCTAGGCACAGGGTAAATTACGGTGAGTTATATGCACTTCTGGTACAAACACGTCTACAGAAAAATTTTTCAAGGTTAAATTTACTAGCAAAACATCACTTTTTAATGTCAAAAATATTTTTTTACAAAAATATATAATTCAAATAAATAAGTAAAAAAATCCCAAAAGAAAGCAATTTTGTTTTTTGTTCTACAACTTTTTTCCACGGTCATATAGGTAAAAGCATTGCTTCACAGAAAGAAAACTTCCATCCTTCCTCTATAAAATTATGTGGTAGAAGCCTCTAAGATTTATAGTTTTCGAAATATGATTTTTAGAATTCGCCGCTCACAGCATTTTTGGGCCATTTTCCCCATTATTTCGCAAACCTTGTTCTGTAACTTTTTTTACGTATCTCTAGGTGTATGCAATGGTACATTTTGTAGAAAGAGAAAACAACTATATCTCTAAAATGGTGTATTACATAAGGTTGTAACACTATTTTTAAGCAAGATATGTTTTTTTTAAATTTTATACTTTTCATGATTTATGATATATTTTACGATTATTTCTAAATTTTTCACTCTAACTTTTTTTCTTTTGCCTTTAGGTATATGCATTGTCGAAAAAAAAAGAAAGCTTATTTTCTATATTTTAAAATGGTGTACTGCTAAAAGTTCTAGGTCTATTTTTACACAAGATATGCCTTTTCAAATTGTGACATAAATATATCCATGCAATATGTCGCACTAAGTTGGAACCATATAGAAAATATTTTTATTATTCACTTTATAAAAAAAAATATTCTTTATAAAATTCTCGGCATAGTCTAAAACCTAAGGTGCAATAATTATCAGATATAAAATTTTATCAATATTGTACAAGGTATTTTAAAAAGTATGAATTTCGCTTGCGAGTAAAGTACCTTTATATTTTGCAATATGGAAAAATGTTATTAAGAAAAGTTATTTGTTATTAAAAATTATGATATAATATGCAGTTATATTCTTTTAATTTCAAAAAAAAATAAAAAAATTCAAATTTTTTTCTCAAATTACCGACATGTATATTCTTGTATATTCTATGGATATCTTATTTCAAAATAGTACTAGAATTTTTTGCAGTACACCGTTTTAAAGTAAGAAAATAAAAAGACTAAGTTTTCACTCTAATGGCATATAAAACAACATAATGCTATTCTACATTCCACCAGAATGAAAACAATGGGAACCTTCTCTGGTTACACCTCCGAGGCTTCTACAATTTGCAAGCCATACGGATGCTGAGACTAAGGAAGATGAGGGAATTCTACAATTTACAATTCACGTCCCATCTGCTCAGCGCGGTAAAGTTCCAACGAGAATGGTTCCCTTCATACTCCACACAGAGTAAATGTAAATCAAAAATGAATAACCATTTTCAATTTCGTTGCAAAACAAAAACACAGCCGAACCATATTCTAGTCCAATCAGAGAGTGCCGCAAGCACCCCTACCGGTTTCGAAACTTATTAGTCTCTCATCAGGAGGCACATATGCTGCTCTCCCTGATCCAACCAAAACAAACCCCAGCGTGCAGTCCCGGATTGCAACGAACGAAATGGCATAGATTCCCTAGCGGCAACTGCTAGCAAAAAGACAAGTTTTCACTCTAATGGCATATAAAACAACATAATGCTATTCTACATCCCACCAGAATGAAAACAATGGGTACCTTCTCTGGTTACACCTCCGAGGCTTCTACAATTTGCAAGCCATACGGATGCTGAGACTAAGGAAGATGAGGGAATTCTACAATTTACAATTCACGTCCCATCTGCTCAGCGCGGTAAAGTTCCAACGAGAATGGTTCCCTTCATAATCCACACAGAGTAAATGTAAATCAAAAATGAATAACCATTTTCAATTTCGTTGCAAAACGAAAACACAGCCGAACCATATTCTAGTCAAATCAGAGAGTTCCGCAAGCACCCCTACCGGTTTCGAAACTTATTAGTCTCTCATCAGGAGGCACATATGCTGCTCTCCCTGATCCAACCGAAACAAACCCCAGCGTGCAGTCCCGGATTGCAACGAACGAAATGGCATAGATGCCCTACCGGCAACGGCTAGCAAAAAGACTAAGTTTTCACTCTAATGGCATATAAAACAACATAATGCTATTCTACATCCCACCAAAATGAAAACAATGGGAACCTTCTCTGGTTACACCTCCGTGGCTTCTACAATTTGCAAGCCATACGGATGCTGAGACTAAGGAAGATGAGGGAATTCTACAATTTACAATTCACGTCCCATCTGCTCAGCGTGGTAAAGTTCCAACGAGAACCACGCTCCAGCGCGGTAAATTTTCATTCTGGTGAAATGTAGAATAGCATTATGTTGTTTTATATGCCATTAGAGTGAAAACTTAGTCTTTTTGCTAGCAGTTGCCGCTAGGGCATCTATGCCGTTTCGTTCGTTGCAATCCGTGACTGCACGCCGGGGTTTGTTTTGGTTGGATCAGATACAGCAGCATATGTGCCTCCTGATGAGAGACTAATAAGTTTCGAAACCGGTAGGGGTGCTAGCGGCACTCTCTGATTGGACTAGAATATGGTTCGGCTGTGTTTTCGTTTTGCAACGAAATTGAAAATGGTTATTCATTTTTAAAGAAAATAAGCTTCCTTTTTTATTGGACAGTGTATATACCTAAATGTACAAGAAAAAAAGTTATAATGAGAAATTTAAAAATAATCATAATATATCAAAAATCATTAAAAGTATAAAAAATTTAAAAACCATATCGTGCTTAAAAATAGTCGCACAACCTTATGTAATAAACCATTTTAAAGGTAATTAACTTATCTTTCTAATAAGTGTACCATTTCATATACACTGGAAATGCGTAGAAAAAAGTTACAGCACAATATTTGCGAAATAATGGGAAAAATGGCCCAAAAATGGTGTGAGCGGCGAAATCTGAAAAATCATATTTCAGAAACTCTAAATTATAGAGACTTCTGCCAAATGTCATTTTAAAGAGGAAAGATAGAAGTCTTTTTAGTCAAGCAATGGCTATACCCTTATCCCCGTAGAAAAGGTATGGGGCAAAAAACAAAATTGCTTTCTTTCGGTTTTTTTTGCTTTTTTATTTGAATATATTTTCGATCTGAGCTATATTTTCGTTTTTAACTTTGATCAATTTCGCGAGTAGTATAGTAGGCGCTTAAGATAAGAGAGAAAATTTTCTTGAGTGAATTCATACAGTATAATTTATTTGTGTATCATATTATTATGACACTAAGTCTGATATAAGTAATTATTATCAAATCTGAAACATTCCCAAAACAGTTATTACTGCATGTGTAGATAGAAACTATGGCCAAACTTTTAATGAGTATCATTTACTCTCTACCAGAAGTAATTTTAAAACAGAATGGCGAATTGTATCACACCCTTTAATTTCACTTATTCCATCCATCCCATATAATTTGCCACATACCAATTCGCTAGTGACTAATTTTATTACAGTTGGGGCGAAGTAAACTTATTCCTAATGGCTCCATCTTCTAAATTGCTAACATTTGTCTAGTGAGTTATCCATTCTACTTGGCCGGTACACCTCTCATGGAGGGCAATTGTGGAGAAAGCATGGAATATAATAAGCACGGTTTCCTCAAAGAAATGTATGGGCGTGGTACATTAAAACTTACGCTGCAAGATTTCCATATTATATTAAAATAATGTGAAGTATTTTGGGAAATGGGCTCAGAAATTATAATGGTCTGGTTAAGATTTCGGAGAGCCTAGGGATTACAACTAGGGCAAATCATTATACCTACTAAGATATTTGCATAAATTGGAAGGAAATTTTTGTCGTTTATTTATTCAAGGCGCCTTGTGATTTTAATTAATTTTAAGTGAAGACTAAAAAGTAAATACTGAGTACATTGTAATGAATTGTTCATTACATAATATAACAGTGATTATATAAATCTGAATACCAAATATGTTTTGTTTTTATTTATGTGATATATTGGTTCCATGACATCTCGTACCGCGACAGTTTGTAACTTGACAGTTGGTAACGGGCAATTCGTAACAGCGACAGTTCGTAACGGCGAAACTTCGTAACGGTGACAGTTCGTAACTATACAAATTCGTAACGGACAATTCGTAACCTCCAAATTGAATTACTCTGTTTATTGTTGTTAACGTGGAAGCTAACTCTTATTACAGTTATAAATGAAATTATGTTTATCAATTTTAACGAATCAGTATCAGGATAAACATTTTTAAGGCATTTCATATTTCGTGTTTCAGAATACATATAATAAAAGGAGTTAAACAAAGTATTAGAGTATTACAAGCCGTCCCTGTTATCAACTATAACCGTTGATTGAATGCCCCAAAACTATTACCAATCACAAGGTTTATTATAATAACAGGTAATTATAATATTTCCTTTATGTTTATTTAAAAAGTTTGGAATGTCTAAAGACAGTTGTCAGATTAAAGATTTCAGGAATTAAGTACTTCATTGTTCTTTTGTCTAGGTATATGCAAATTTAAGGAACAATAAGAGTGATAAAATTTTAAAAATAATGTTAAAAGTTTCTATGTATTTAAGTATATTTATTTTTGTTTAAAGACTTTTAAATATTCTGAAACACGAAATATAAAATGTGTTAAACATGTCTGTTTATTCGTACTGATTCGTTAAATTGATAAACATAATTTCAATTATAACTGTAATAACAGTTAGTTTTCACGTTAACAAAAATAAACATAATAATTCAATTTGGACGTTACGAATTGTCCGTTTTGAATTTGTATAGTTACGAACTGTGGCCGTTACCAGGTGTCGCCGTTACGAACTGTCGCTATTACTTGCTATTACGAATTGTCCGTTATCAACTGTCCGGTTACGAACTGTCGCGTTACGAGGTGTCTGGCCACGAATATATCTGTGGTTCAAAGGAAAAGGGCATAAGTCACCTAGTTAGTCATTTTTAGAATTGGCCAATATTAGCACAAGAGTAAATATAAGCTATGCGCGCACTAAATATTTCAAAATAACAATATATATAAAGCCTTTCTAACCAGAGTAAGGATGATTTATTAATTAATCTTCTTTTGTGATATTTGTGTAATATTGTACTTTTTGAATTATTATTATTTTTTATTAGTTTAGTGACATGTGTCTCTTTTCCAAATTATAAAGCAGGTAACACATTATTGTTATCCATACTTAAGCCCCTTTGTATTGTCAGTGGGTAAATAAAAGAGAGGTTTTTTTAAGTATTTATTTGGAAATTTTGTTTAGAATATTATTTAAACATATCGTCCGAAAAACAAACATATTCTGCATTCTCGAACATTGTTGCCGCCTGGTAAATTTTCATAAAATGCATGACATTCTAAATCTATTAAATTCAAAATATTTAGTAAATCTTTCTTTTTCTCTCTGCTTATGCTCAAGAGCTCAAGGGCCGGTGTAGCACCTTTCGGGTTGCAATGGAATTTTCGATTTTCCCTTTGGCAAAATGAAATGCACTTAAATGGCTCTTCTTGTTTTAGGGATGTTTTGTACTTAACGATGCCTTCATCAGTGCCATATGAAAACAATTTAACATGGCACCACACAAATTTGCTTCCATTTATATCAAACTCTCTTAGTTGAAGTGACCCTTTTAAAAGTTTAGAAAAGTCCAAAAACTAAAAGTCGCTGTGATGTCACTTTTACCGTTATGGTATCATTTTTGTTGCAATTTTTGGGTTTAAATTTTTCAAAAATATGTATTAGTTTTTACAGGATTCAAAAAACATGAATATCTACATTTAAAACACATTGAAAATTTTGACAGGCGACATTTTGAGTCGCTCCCGTTAAAGGAACAAATTGTTTTTTAAATTCACCTGACTTGAATATTAGGATTTTTTAAATGCAACTTTAAAGAATAAATAAAACCAGATATTTAAACCAATTTTTATAGGTATTTACTTGATGAGTTTTTCCATGAACATAATTATTGGATATTTTGAAGTGAATTTGTCTCCATAAAGTATCGTTACCTTGGGATTCATTTTTATACTTAAATATTATACAAAGGTATATAAAATTTTGCTGACGTCTAACGAACTATCAAAAATAACAGTCAACTATTTAAAAAATGAACAATGTTTCCTTCTTCGAAAATAGATTAATATGTAATACAATACTTTCGACACATGACAGCCACAAAAGTCGTCTACTAAATCGCAAAGTAGACTATGAAAACCCTTTACGTAAGCTATCTGTTACATACAAAGAAATTTATTCTAAACTCATTTCTGTAATCAATCGCCGAACAGATAAGGCACAAAAATATAATACTCAGTTTAAACAATACAATACACCAGTCGCCTGCTTAATCGGCCTGCTCAATCGCAAAATAGATTAGGTATGTTACAGCTATCTATTACAAAGAAATTTAAACTCATTTCTTTAATCAATCGCCGAACAGGTAATTAAATCCACACAAATAATACACTATTATAATACTGTAGTGTTTGAAAGATAAAATTGATGAAAATGTCAAAATCTCAAAAAAGTCCACTTCGTGATAATTACCTCTAATAGGACGATATCAAGAAGATGGTTACAGGATTATAGAAAAAATATTAACAATAGAGGAAATAAGAACATCTTAAGCAGCTATAAAAAGTGTAATGTAGATATGTGTAGATGAAGTGTGACAAAGAAGGAACATTTAAAATAGTTAAAATATGTATGTACATCTAGTTACCATCTTCAATACTTTTAGATTTATTAACAGTTGGTATTTGTTCTCCTACAAAAAAGTTACTACTTGAAGAAGTGCCTGAAAAGAAGTAAACCAAACACTTTAACATTATAGCTAATTATTACACTGGTCCACATTAGAGTCCTTAATTTCCTATACAAAGCATAATACAACTTTTATTATTTCATTTAAGGGTAATAAAGGCGCAAAATGTCGCCTGTCAAAATTTTCAATGTGTTTTAAATGTATTCATTTTTTTTAATCCTGAGAAAACAAATGTATTTTTGAAAAATTTAGGGCCGAATGTGGCAAAAAGGTTATCTAATGCCATCCCTTCTTTGTGAACATACAGACTTATGTAGTAAAATCAAAAGGATTAAAACATGTTACATATTACAGACACAGAAAATATTTTAAATTAAAAATTAAGTTTAAAATTTTTAAAGTTATGTTGTATTAACCTGCTTGATGTGATGCATTTTCCAACAACAAATCTAATATCTTTCTGCTTCTATTAGACTGAGACATTTTCAAAGATATTATTTATTTAATTTTCACTTAAATAGCTGTATTATTTACACAAAGGTAATACCAAATAAACACATAAAAACACTTTAAACAACGTTAACCGTAAGAAGCGCCTGTGAGTTCTGAGCCGTTCCGTAGCGCATTCCAGAACTAAGTCTACAAGATGCCTTATTCCAAAACTAAAACCCCGCGCTGCGTGCCATTTAATAGGCGTAATTTAAGTCAAGCCCCTTTTCTTTATCGGTGTAGATAAAATATTGACTCATGCCTAATTTTTGAATGGCCCTAATTAAGAAACGCATTACATTTTTCAGACATGTGGCCTTTTACCAAATAGAAAATTTAAAATACTTTTCGTTAAACTCTTTTGACGATTTCAAGAAAAAATGTGACTCATGCCCCTTTTCCTTGGAACCACAGATATTATGTACAGGGTTATTCACTATATTTTGACCTCCCTGTAAACTGCTTTATTTACAGAATTAGAAAAAAATGGATAATACAAAAGTTATTCAATTTTTAAATTATGATTTTTTGACACATATATCGTACTAGTGACGTCATCCATTTGGGCGTGATGACGTAATCGACTATTTTTTTTTAATAGGAATAGGGGTCGAGTGCTAGCTCATTTGAAAGTTTATTCAATTCCCGATTCAGTTATATAAACATTAACATTATTAATTATACAAGGTGTCAAAAAAAATTTTAAATTAAATTAATTGACACAAAAAGAAGAATGTATGTAATTTATTTAATTCAAAATACATTCTACTGCTCTCAGAAAACAGAAATAAATGTTTATTGAACAAATTAACATTACTGTTCACTTAAATTCAATGTTCAAGCTGCCACCCATCTGCCTCTTGGCAGTTTGAACATTGAATATAAGCAAAAATCAATGTTTATTTGTGCAATAAACTTTTATTTCGGTTTTCTAACAGCAGTAAAATGTAATTTAATTTAAAAAAATTACATACATTCTTCTTTTTGTGCCAAATAATTTAATTAAAAAATTTTTTTTGGACACCCTGTATAATTAATTACTTTAATGTCGGAATGAGACGATTCATCGCCGCCGGTTCATCGCCGCCGTTTTATCGCCAGTCCATTTCATCGCCGGCCGTTTCATCGCCGGCCGTTTCATCGCCAGTAAGTCAGTTGATCTTGTATTATGGGAGACGACACGACACGACGTTAAATTCAGTTCAAAACTTATGACAGATAAATAGATAAAAAATATTATTATATTAATTTACTGTTATATTTCTACTTCCCCTAAATTTGATACTAAACAGTATTAAATTTGTAGTGTTAAATTATATTTTATATTATAAAAGTTTAAAAGTATATTAAAAGATTAAGTATGGCAACGGGAATGGTCATATCTCGCATTTCATAGAATTCCTAATTAATAATAAAAATAAATAATAAATGTAACTGTCGAAAATTGGTCGAAAATTCGGAAATATATCAGTTAGCGATTAACTGACTGGCGATGAACCGGCGGCATCGAAACGGCCGGCGATGAATCGGCCGGCGATGAACTGGCGGCATCGAAACGGCGGCGATGAACTGGCGGCGATGAAACGTCCTAGACCCCTTTAATGTTTATATTACTCAATAGGGAATTGAATAACCTTTCAAATGAGCTAGCACTCGACCCCTATTCCTATTTAAAAAAATAGTTAAAAAACTCATAATTTAAAAATCGAATAACTTTTGTATTTTACATTTTTTTCTAATTCTTTAAATAAAGCAGTTTACAGGGGGGTCAAAATATAGTTAATAACCCTGTACATTTACGTAAATATACTAAAATGTGATAGAAGAAAGAGGAGAAGAGTGGCATGAGTCAGCGAAGAAAACGGACTGTCCCTAAACACAAAAAAGACACAATTCATAATAACAATACATGGAGAACAAAATAAAAAAATTGAAAAATGTAAATATTTAGGTACCTACAATAATTTAACCTTCAGATTAGCAACGGGGGGGGGGGGGGTAAATTTGGACCACAGCGTATGTTTTTCTTTAATAAATTCAAAATATTTTCAATTTTTAATTCATTATTCTTTTATTTGACTGTAATATCATTCTAGATATCCTCATATTTTGAAATAAAAAAAATTCCCTATATTTTACGAATAAAAAATATATTCTGAAGTTGATGTTTAGTAAAATACCGTCTATTTATTATGTGGAATTCCAAGTAGTTTTACACAATCATGACATGCCTGTCTGCTACAGTTAGTCATTTCTATTATTTCCTGGCGTATATTATTATAGTTTCTTAGTATTTTGTGTACATAATATATGATATGGCCCGCAAATGTCTTACTGAGGCTGAGTTACAGGAAATTGTTACTGCTAGCAGTTTTTATGATGATATAGAAAATGAAATAGTATCATAAAACGAGGATGTATTGTTAGATGAAGATGCTGAAAATATTGATTCCAGGTAATTTTTGACCTGGGGTAATTTTTTACCACCGTTGGTCATCCGTGTAACAAAAAAAGGTTGGTCATCAGAATGTTAATGAAAATAATTAATACACAGAAGAGATTAAAGCAAGAATATCTCAGGCAAGAAATTCTTTCAACAAACTGAAAAGAGTATTCTGTAGCAGTTAAATTACAATTTCTTTAAAGATAAGACTTCTGAGATGCTACGTGTTCTCCGTATTATTCGATGGGTTGGCGGTTTGGACATTACAAAAAGATTTTTCGGGTAGATTAGAAGGCTTCGAGTTATCGGCCTATACAAGGATATTAAGCAGAGGCGTGCGGTCCATGGAAGCGGGGGAATCGCCGCTTCCCTATTTATTCGTCGATATAAGAAAATATATTATTAATTAATATTTAATAATAAAAATTTTTTCCCTAATCCAAATAATCTACATATTACCTAGCCGATAGGCATTGAAAAATATTAAAAATTAATCGCGTACGAACGAACTCAATATGCACACAATTCAACTATTTGGTCCACTCCTGACAGAAGCGCATCTCAAAATCGCCGCTTGTCATGCAGTTGTCCCTTTTAAAATTGGTCAGGGTTCAATGACCGCACCCACTAGTCGCGCGAATTTTGGTATGCCGTGGAAGCGCTCGTCGTATCGCCTTCCCGAAAATGAAATGCTCCGACTGTTACTGCTGCTAAGGGGTGCTTAGGTATTACATACATTCGCTTAAAGAATATTTCGATTTAAATTTTTTGCAGAGATTTTTCCTTTTACTGATCTTTTATTTGACATTTTACAGAAATCAAATGGTATTGCATTTTGCATAAGACAAATTGATGACTTTATTAATACGATAATTAAAAAAACGA
This sequence comes from Diabrotica virgifera virgifera, assembly GCF_917563875.1. Classification (NCBI taxonomy): domain Eukaryota; kingdom Metazoa; phylum Arthropoda; class Insecta; order Coleoptera; family Chrysomelidae; genus Diabrotica; species Diabrotica virgifera. Next base: position 181,358,175 of record NC_065448.1, on the reverse strand, counting down.
GAGCAGTTTAAAAATATTTGGAATAAAACTGAACATATGGGGTTTGAACATGAAAGAAAAATATGAAGATTGATAATTTCGGAGACAGAGAGAAAGAGAAAACAGAGGAAACTAAGAGACCTTTTGATAATATTCTACAACAAATGAATTCTAGCTTTCAAAATTTTAACGATTTAAAATTTGTAGAATTATATATAATCTTAATATTTCTAATTATAATTCATCAAAATTTCCAACAGAGAAATTTATGTCATTACGATTAAATAATGAAAATTTTTTGATATCCCAGCTTTGCATTCTCAGTTAAGTATCATTTATGAAACAACTGACATGAATGATAAAGAAATACCCAGAAATCTGGGATTTCTGGTCGCTGTGTGAAGTGGTCAAGTTGTGTGAAGTGGTCAAGTTGTGTGAATTAGTACTACTACTGACTATCTCAGCCACAAATGCATCAGTTGAACGAAGTTTTGCAGTATTAAGATGCATTTAAAGTTTCAAATTAAGAGTTTAAAAGAAATTCAACAAGCGAAGACAGACTTTGAAAGTTAGCCCTATTATCCATTGAAAAATACTGCATTCAACAATTATCAGAAGTTGATAGGAGAATAGACCTCGAGTATAAATAAGTGTCATTTTAGTGAAAGTTGTGTGTTGTGGAAAATGCCTCGGAGTATATTTTTTAAATAGGATTCTTCTTTAGAAAACCAAGCCCGGCGCGAGGACTCAAGGCCCGAGCTAGCAATACAGATCAATGATAGGTCACTAGTCACTAGAAATAACGGAAATAGAGTGCCTCACGCGCCACGGATTTAGTGTGTGAGTCCTTGTACGCAGGACGTCTCACATAATTAAGTACTTTGCTGATAGAGAGCCCCTGCGCATCAGAGTGTTATCAGGTGGAAAGTTGCTCGACCCTCGACCCTTAAGAAAATATTTTTATATCCTTATTGAATCGCTTCCCCTTTCGAAAAAGTCACTGCACGCCACTGATATTAAGAATAAGTTGGGTGGATAGAGTCACGAATATCGAGGTGTTGAGAAGAATGGGAAAAGAAAGAGATGTTTTAAATTCAATTAAAGTTGAAAAACTGCAAAATATCAGACATATCATGACGGGCGAGCGTTACAACTTGTTTCAGTTAATTATACAAGGACGAATACAAGGTAGAAGGAGTCGTGGAAGAAGACGCATCTCTTGGTTAAACAATGTTTTAAGAGTTTGGTTTAACTGCACTTCTGCTGATCCCTTTAGGGTAGCGGTATAGAAATTGCGAATTGCCACGATAGTTCAATCAAGTTAGTAAAAAATAAGCCGTTTTTCGACATAATTGAAAAGACGAGGTTTGACAGTTGAAATGTGTAGTATGAGATATTACAAAAGGGCTAATATCTTGGGATTCATCAATTTTTTAGTGGAACAATTTTTAAATAAACAATCAAAACGTCAAACTTAGTTTTGTGCTCATAACTTAAAAACTTGTTTATTTAGAGATTTGACGTTCACAGGTAACTTTTTTAGAATAAAAAGACACATCGAATGAGATACGTTAAATGAAAATCAGTTAATAAACAAAAAAGTTATCGCAAAACAGACGACAAAATCATTGTTTTTTAATATTGTTAATAACAATTTTATTGTTTATTAGAATATGTTTAAATATACCTAAACTTGAGGGCATTATGGTGTTTGAATGGTGTGCAAAAAATGGTCCAGATCTGTTTAATAGTTTTCGCAAAATTGAATTTGTTTATAAATTTTTTTGAAAAACGAGCTAATTTCTGAGGCTGGTCCAGTTAATATAGCTGAATGTATCTCAATAATCCGGAGCTCATTTCCTTCGTTAAGATGTATACTAACAGCCTATGACAAAAAAAGTAAAAAAAAATTACATATACGTACAAAAATTATTTGTTAATAAATAGCAGTTTTGACGTCGACTTTGTAAAGTAACAAGACACTTACTCAACACACACACTACACATTACTCCCCTGACTTAGTGATAAGTTATACAATTACGTGGCTAAAGGTTCTAATTCTAAACCAAAGCCAGAATCAGAGAGAAGAAAAAAAAATAGCAGTTTTTAAGCTTAAAAACAATTACAATAATTTCGTAAAAATTAGATCAGATTAAATGGCAATAGAAAATACGGAAAGCTGGTTAAAATACACAACTTCTAAAAAAAATTTTAGGTCGTACGACCCTTGGGGTCTGAGATCTTTTTTTGAAAAAATCACTGTTACGTTAGTTAACAACACTAAGATCTGAAATTAACCAATATTTTATAAGAAAAGTCAAAGTTTTTAACAAAGTTTTTAGCAAGAAAAAATGGTTAAAATTGTTTAAACAGTAGTGTTATAAACAAAAAGTATTTTGCGTTCCGACTAAAGTAAAAAATAGCGAGCGTAGTCGACTGACTGAATAGTGGGCGCGGTTGGCGACCGGCAGCAACTCCTAAAATTACGTTATACCGACCACAAAAATCAACTTTAAAGTGAATAACAAATTTTCGTCATTCCTTATGTTTTTGAGGTCTCCGAATCCGAATATGGAGTTTATTTTTTTCTAGAATTAGTGGAACATGTTCAAAAATTAAATTTTATGCCAAAATGCGATAAATCAATTTTGATGATTTTTCAATTTTAACTCACTGTATTTTTGGTCGCTGTAAATATTTCCTTTTGAAAATTTTACTGTGCTATCTTTGAAGCATTTAGATAACAATGAGATCTGGCCAAAATGATTAAACACATTAAAAGAGAAGTTGTTAATTTTTAAACATTTTGTCGTCAGATTTCGTTAGTTTCATAATGTTGTTCTGAAGCTATTTTCTTGTGGCATTTTTACAATTTTAACTATTTAGAATGGGAAATAAGCCACAATATTATTAAAAAATGATTTTTATTACCGTTTCGACGCCCAAATCGGGTGCCGTTGTCAAAATACAAAATACTATTAATATAAACAAAAATGTTGTTGCTTAGTAAAAAAATTCTTCTAATAATTTATTTAATTTGACTCATTTATATCGGCAATTCAGATACATATGATACATTTTAAAGTAGAAGACTTTAAAATGATATTGCCAATATTTATGAGTTGCGTTCCTGGGACGACTTTACTGAAAGATAGTTCATTCGATTACATGAAATCAACCCCAACTCAAGAATATCCGTCACAAAAAAAATATCATAGCATGTGATCTGTCTTTAAAAAGACAACCACATGCAACGGTGACATTAAAATTCTCGCGTTAGTGATCTCATAGTAAATCACGAGGGAAAACCAGGAAAAACCTCGTGATACTATCCCGACATCGTAAGTATTTGGTCTTACATTTAATTTACTCTCAAAATTAATACCAAATTCTGACTTTACTATAATTTTGTTTAAATTATAAATAATATCAATAATACATGGGTATATAAGTAATACTAAAATATAAAATATGTACTAACTCGACTATTGACTTACTAATTGTGGTATTTTCTTTCTATCGACTTCCTCTTTCAGTATGGGTATCCACATCCTACTGCATTCCACCGAGGAATTTGCGACACAATTGGTTTCGTTTAGCATAATTAGAGCCGCTTCTTTGATTTTTCTCTTTTTACTATCTGTTTCTTTCAGGACTATACTTGAATCTCTCCACTGAACTCTATGTTCATTATCCCATGCGTGTTGACATATTTGAGATCTATCAAATTCTCTATTTTTAATATAAGATTGATGTTCACTTATTCTAACGTTTAATGGTCTTGATGTTTCACCTATATAAAACTGTTCGCCTTCACAAGGTATTTTATAAATACAATTCTTTGTCCTTTCTTGTTCATTGTTAGGTTTAGTTTTAGATAGAATAGATCTCAATGTGTTGGTTGTTTTGAATGTTGTTGAAATGTTGAATTTATTTCCTATTGTTTTAAGTTTCTCGGATAGTCCTTTTATGTATGGTATTGATATTTCCCTCGTATTATTTCTTGTGAGTGTTGTAGGATCCCGTTCTATGTTGTTCTGTTCCATTCGATCCAATCTTGACAATTCCTTATTTATAAACGATAAAGGATAATCATTTTTTAATAAAACAGATGTTAAGAATTGTTTTTCTTCTAAAAAAGAATTTTCGTTAGAACAAGTAATTTTGGCTCTATCATATAAGGATTTTATGATTCCCTTTTTAACGTTGATGTTGTGATTTGATTTGTAATTGAGATATCTGTTGGTATGTGTTGGTTTTCTATACACTTGAGTCTCATATCCAGTATCCTTCTTTAAGACTAAAACATCGAGGAAAGGTAGGGTGTTATTATATTCCTTTTCCATTGTAAATTTTATTGTCTCTTCTTGATCGTTTATAATATTCAGGAATGTATCCAACAATTCTGATCTATGAGGCCATATTGAAAACACATCATCTACATATCTCCACCATACAGTGGGTTTTAAATTCTGTTTAGAAATGATATTAGTTTCAAAATCCTCCATAAATATATTAGCCAATAATGGAGATAAAGAGGAGCCCATTGCTAGACCAAAATTTTGTTTATAAAATTCATTATTTAGTTGAAAATAGGTATTATTAGTACATAATGTCAATAACTCCATTATAGCTGATACATTTAGTTTTGTCCTAGTTGTCAATGTATCATCATTCTCTAATTTCGTTTTGATTATGTTTAAAGTTTTATCTAATGGCACATTTGTAAATAAACTGTTTATGTCAAAACTTACTAAAATATTATTTGGATTAAACTCAATAGTTGATAATTTGTTTACAAAATGTTTTGTATTTTTTATAAATGTGTCATTATTATTAGCAAATGGTTTTATAATGTTTAATAAAAATTTTGATAGTTCACTACAAGGAGAACTGATGGTACTACAAATGGGTCTAAGTGGTATGTTCGCTTTATGAATTTTCGGTACTCCATAAAAATGTGGTGACTTACTGTAATGAGGTGTAATTAATTTTCTTTGATAGTATGTTAGATCATTTTTAAATTTGAATAAAGTTCTATAGATTTTGTTTTCCAGTGTTTTCGTTGGATCCTTTGTTAATTTGGTATAAGGTCCATTTGTAATTAGATCTGTAATTTTGTCCTCGTATTGTATTTTATCCATTATTACAGTTGCATTTCCTTTATCCGCTGGTAGGATCGTTATGGAGTCATCATTTTTTAAAGTTTTTAAAGCTTTAATTTCCTCTTTACTGATGTTCTGTTCAATTTGATTTGTCTTTTCCAATTCAAGTTTACATAGTACCCTATACTGTTCTTTTTCATGAGTTGGAGAGATTCAAGTATAGTCCTGAAAGAAACAGATAGTAAAAAGAGAAAAATCAAAGAAGCGGCTCTAATTATGCTAAACGAAACCAATTGTGTCGCAAATTCCTCGGTGGAATGCAGTAGGATGTGGATACCCATACTGAAAGAGGAAGTCGATAGAAAGAAAATACCACAATTAGTAAGTCAATAGTCGAGTTAGTACATATTTTATATTTTAGTATTACTTATATACCCATGTATTATTGATATTATTTATAATTTAAACAAAATTATAGTAAAGTCAGAATTTGGTATTAATTTTGAGAGTAAATTAAATGTAAGACCAAATACTTACGATGTCGGGATAGTATCACGAAGTTTTTCCTGGTTTTCCCTCGTGATTTACTATGAGATCACTAACGCGAGAATTTTAATGTCACCGTTGCATGTGGTTGTCTTTTTAAAGACAGATCACATGCTATGATATTTTTTTTGTGACGGATATTCTTGAGTTGGGGTTGATTTCATGTAATCGAATGAACTATCTTTCAGTAAAGTCGTCCCAGGAACGCAACTCATAAATATTGGCAATATCATTTTAAAGTCTTCTACTTTAAAATGTATCATATGTATCTGAATTGCCGATATAAATGAGTCAAATTAAATAAATTATTAGAAGAATTTTTTTACTAAGCAACAACATTTTTGTTTATATTAATAGTATTTTGTATTTTGACAACGGCACCCGATTTGGGCGTCGAAACGTTAATAAAAATCATTTTTTAATAATATTGTGGCTTATTTCCCATTCTAAATAGTTAAAATCGTTAGTTTCATGCTTACTTAAAAAAGTTGAGTGACAAAGTTTATAATTTTAACTAACACAGAAATAAAATATAATTCATGAAGAAGTTTTCCAAAAAAATTTAATTTAAAATATGCAATAGGAAAAATGTTATGTGACTTTATATACGAGCGGCACACTGGCACACCCCAAAAAAGCTTATTTCTCGAGATACTGATATTAATTTTGGTAATACTTTATATTTTTGATGGTGCTGAAAACGAAAATTAGGGTTGTTTTGAAAAAATGCCCCTTTTTTTGAAAAAATCACTATTACGTTAATTAACAACACTAAGATCTGAAATTAACCAATATTTTATAAGAAAAGTCAAAGTTTTTAGCAAAGTTTTTAGCAAGAAAAATTGTTAAAACGGTAGTGTTATAAACAAAAAGTATTTTGCGTTGCGACTAAAGTAAAAAAAATAATGGGCGTAGCCGAATGAGAATAAATTCGCGGACTACCATTCGCTAGCGCTAGACCGTTGCAGCCCATTTTTAACATTGACAGTATACCGGATTTGAAGCTTAATATTATAAATATTTATATATTTTTGTAGAAACTTGCATTTTATGAATATTATTATCTTGCACATTTATTTAGTAAAATTATATTTTAAATAAATAAATTTAAAAAATGACAATAAAAAGGCCACTTAAAAAAGGTTTATACATCCCATTAGCTGCTTTGTTCTGGATAATTTTGCAATGAAAATAAGATAAACATTATTATTTTAATGTGGTACCATAGATAAAAAAAATAGTAAACTTGCTACAGTAGAACCCGATTGGTAGGTATAGGCCATTTTTTATTCTCTATTTTGAATCCGTATGTAGTCCAGGCTGTATCGTCGACCCCGTTAGGTAAATTATTCCGATTCTTATTTTTTGCACAAACTTACTCAAAAAAAAGTTCCTTATAATATAACAAATCCAAAGGGTACCAAAAGCTACCGCGGCCGGAAAATTGTTTAAACAATGTTTTCATTAGTTTTCTGTTAACTTATAAAAGTTGGGTGACAAACTGTTTAGTTTATAATTTTAATCAACGCAGCATTAAAACATGCAGAAGTTTTCTGGAAAATTTCAAGTCAAAATATGCAACAGAAAAAAAGTTACGCGACCTTATAGGCGAGTGGTACTCCCCAAAAAAAAACGCTCATTTCTCGAGATATCAACCACACTGTGGTGAATGGCTAATTTTGGTCTTACTTTATGTTTTTCATGGTGCTGAAAACGAAAATGAGTTTTATTTTGAATTTTAGATGGGGAAACATTGTCAAAATCGAAATTTTACCCTAAAAATAAAAAAAATGAAATCACGTTTTTCTTAAAATCAAAAGTTACACCACCTTTTTTCTATAAAACATTTTGTTCTCTGTACTCTAGATTTTAAAATAAAATTAATTGAACAGCTAAATTTCAAATTTTGTCACTCAACTTTTGCGATTAAACTTTGCAATTCAAGAATCTGCACCTTTTACTTCAAACAATTTATAACTTTCTTTGTAGCAAGACAGAAATATTAAAGCAGGTCCCATTGTCTTCATAATGGTGAGAAATATATACTATAAAAATTTCAGAAAAAAATATTACAATGGAACTGAGTTGTAGCAAGTTAAACGCAAAAAACGTGATTTTTATTTTTAGGGTAAAGTTGCGATTTTGATAATGTTCCCCCACGTAAAATTCAAAACAACCCTAATTTTCGTTTTCAGCACCATCAAAAATATAAAGTACCTATTACCAAAATTAGTATCAGTATCTCGAGAAATAAGCTTTTTTTGGGTGTGCCAGTGTGCCGCTCGTCTATAAAGTCACATAACATTTTTCCTATTGCATATTTTAAATTAAATTTTTTTGGAAAACTTCTTCATGAATTATATTTTATTTCTGTGTTAGTTAAAATTATAAACTAAAAAGTTTGTCACTCAACTTTTTTAAGTAAGCATGAAACTAACGAAATCTGACGACAAATTTTTAAAAATTAACAACTTCTCTTTTAATGTGTTTAATCATTTTGGACAAATCTCATTGCTATCTAAATGCTTCAAAGATAACACAGTAAAATTTTCAAAAGAAATATGTACAGCGACCAAAAATACAGTGAGTTAAAATTGAAAAATCATCAAAATTAATTTATCGCATTTTGGCAATAAAAAATAAACTCCATATTCGGATTCGGAGACCTCGAAAACATAAGGAATGACGAAAATTTGTTATTCACTTTAAAGTTGATTTTTGTGGTCGGTATAACGTAATTTTAGGAGTTGCTGCCGGTCGCCAACCGCGCCCACTATTCAGTAAGTTGACTACGCCCGCTATTTTTTACTTCAGTCGGAACGCAAAATACTTTTTGTTTATAACACTACTGTTTAAACAATTTTTAACATTTTTTCTTGCTAAAAACTTTGTTAAAAACTTTGACTTTTCTTATAAAATATTGGTTAATTTCAGATCTTAGTGTGGTTAATTAACGTAACAGTGATTTTTTCAAAAAAAAAGGGGCTATCTCAGACCCCAAGGGTCGTACGACCTAAAATTTTTTTTACAAGTTGTGTATTTTAACCAGCTTTCCGTATTTTTTATTGCCATTTAATTTGATCTAATTTCTACGAAATTATTGTAATTGTTTATAAGCTTAAAAACTGCTATTTATTTACAAATAATTTTGTGTACGTATGTGTAACTTTTTTTAACTTTTTTTTTCATACGCTGTTAGCATACATCTTAACGAAGGAAATGAGCCCCGGATTATTGAGATACATTCAGCCATATTAACTGGACCAGCCTCAGAAATTAGCTCGTTTTTCAAAAAATTTTAAAAACAAATTCAATTTTGCGAACACTATTTAACAGATCTGGACCATTTTTTGCACACCATTCAAACACCATAATGCCCTCAATTTTAGTTATATTAAAACATATTATAAGAAACAATAAAATTGTTATTAACGATATTCAAAAACAGTGATTTTATCTTCCGTTTTGCAATAACTTTTTTGTTTATTAACCGATTCTCATTTAGTGTATCTCATTCGATGTATCTTTTTTTTCTGAAAAAGTTATCTGTGGACATCAAATTTCTAAATAAACAAGTTTTTAAGTTATGAGCAAAAAACTAAGTTTGACGTTTTGATTGTTTATTTAAAAAATGTTCCACTAAAAAATTGATGAATCCCAAGATGGTAGTCTTTTTTTAATATCTCATACTACTGTTTTTAATATCTCATTATTTTAACTGTTATTTTAACAAATTATTTTAACTCTTCCGTTATGTCTAGAAAGAACCTAACTTGATTGGCCTACGACAGTGTGGTTGCCGAACTTCTTAAAGGAGAAGGCACATAAAGAAGAAAAAAAATTGTTTTTTTATTCGAGAAATAAAAAACATTCAAATATCAATGTCAAGAAAGTGTTCTTTAAGCAAGGAATAGGCAAATTTTTGGTAATAAAAAATATTCAATCGTCAATGTCAACAAAGCGTTCTTCAAGCAAGAAATAGGCAAACTGATAATCATTGTTGAAATGCAATAATATTGTTAGGTAGGTACCTATACATATTTTGAAATAAATAATGCTTCTGCTATCAGTCGTTTGATATCGATGTTAGCGTCGACAACTAAGCTCCTAAAATTATATTGAATTAGAGTGAAGGTAGATATTGCGAAGAAAATATCCCGAAAACTAATCTATGGTTTTTTAATTTTATTATTTTTTTTAACCTAATACTTAATAATAATTTAATTTGCCATGTATCAATTTGCTATTCTAGTTCAAATTAAGCTAATCTAGTGGCTTAGTCCCAAATAAAATAGTAAATTTATATGAAAAAGTATTAATTTGTAAAAGTGAAATAATAATATTCTTGTGGCTTATGCGTTTTATTCATTTTGTAAAGATTGGTTTTGTCGGTACTTTATACATGAGCTGCTAATTACGATAATCTTTTCTCAGAAAAGTTTTCACACAGTAGTTAAAGCCGACAACACCGTAATCATTTTCCAGGGTATGCGTAAACATTAACCCCTCCTTTCAAATAAAATTGCCTGGTTGATTTACAAAAGATTTTATTTATTTATTAATTAAATCTTTATTTGGCTCCAAATGTTTATTACTTGTGAATAAATAATTTTTCTACAAAAGTTTTCTTGCGTTTCATTATTTTGTGCAAATCCTTCAGTTAGATCGCACCCTCGAGGTAGACCGCATACTACAGTAACACCTTTTTTAAATCTAGACAATTTAAATTTAACTTTAATAAAAAATCAAAAAAGAATATTAGAAATATATGGGTAAATATGAATAGTACATTCAAGAACAGTGGTGGGCTTAACGGACCCGAGTTGGTTACGTAACTAAAATGTGTTGCCCCGATAAGGGTTAAACTTTATCTCATATTTAAAATTATATAATTAGTTTTAGCAACTATATTAAAAACTATTGAAAAATCTAATGGTATTAATGAAATTCTGCTTGTGTTTTTTCGGTTATATACAAAACTATGTAATAGAAAAAGCCTTTGTAATGTTTTACACAAGGTGACTGACTTCTATACTACAACGTAAGCTCTTTAAGCAACAAATGTAAATTGTGTTACTATTGTACCTACACAAACTTCGCGTCAAACTCATTATAACTTCTTAACAATTTTAGTAAACGCTGACAAAGATCATTAAAATTTATTACCTAACAAAGCGCACAACAGTGTGGCATCCTTTATATTTTTAGTTTCCGGTAACTAAAAGTTTTTACTTCTAATAAATATGAACAAGATTTATATTAAGTTTGTTCCGGTCTAATGAGTTCGGTATTTTTATATATAATTTGTTTTTGATTAACACTAGGTACCTAACTGTTCAAAATTACCGTACCTACCATGCCAATGGCCATTAGTTGTCGAGGCATTAGCTAAATAAAAAAAAATAAATATTTTCAATTTCGTTGCCACCTGAAACTGCAGTCGCATTATATTTCTAGTTCAATCAGAGAGTACAGTAAAAATCTCTACCGGTTTCGGGGCTTCTTAGTCTCTCATCGGGAGTTGCATATGCTCTTCTCTCTGAAAGAACCAGGATAATGCTCCGCGTGCCGTCACGGATTGCAACGAACAAAATGGCAGGGATGCAAAATATGCTAATAGTATAACATCCCCACGAGTGGGAGCCATTTCGTAGCAATCCTAAACAAGCGCAAAATTTATGTAGCCATTAACACGTCAAATGCCAAAGCCTTGACGGTGGGCGACATTTTTGTAACACCATAAATGGGCGCTATTTATATGTAACACGCCTACGGATAACAAAGGCCAAAAAAAATATGTAACACGACAAATTAAACAAAACATAAAAATACACTTGGTGCTACGTAACTTTTCGAAGTACCTCGGTAGCTTTAAGTCTTCAGTGACCTAGGGGATGAATTCTAATAGATTTTAAATAAAATAGAAACTCAAATGCTCGGGGGGCGCCATAATAAAAAAAAGATTGTGTGTGTACTTCTGAAGGTGTGTGTACGCACGTAAGAGGTTATACTTCTAGTACTATGATTTCAACGAAATTAATATACTTAACAGGTTATTTGTATTTTATTGAAATATTAAACTAACTTTCTTTACCTACCACTTTTAAAAGTTTTATTAAAACGATACCAAAAATATAAAAAATAATATGAATCGTCCGGGGTTTGAACCCGGGACCTTTTGATCTCCGGTCACACGCTCTACCACTGAGCTATATTACTTTTGCTTTGACAGGTTACAAGATTTCTCATACATACTGACAAATTTAATGACCAAGTGAAGTATACACAAATACTTTTAAATATACTTATTATTATTATAAAATATCTTATTCCCGAGGAAGACAAATCCAAAGACACAAAAATTATAGAAAATAATAAATTTACTAAGAACACTAATATATTTTTTAATATGATATAATATGACTTATTTGCGCTGACAGCGCTGAAACATACATATTTTGAAAGATTAGCAACGAAATACATACTGTCTGTGTGCGCATGCGCCCGGCATTATAAACTTTCACTCTCGATCGTAAAGAAGTATAACTTCAAAAAAGAAGATGTAACTTATATCTTCATTGTTTGAGTGTTCTCCTAGCGGCGCCGCTTGGTACTATTGTATCTCGGTTAACAGAATACTGACTCTTGGTCGAAATTTATTTTTACTCATTTCGTCATTCCCCGTTAGAGGACAGTCTAACCACACTCTGCTGCAAATATTTTAATATAATATGCAGTTCTTCTTTGTTTCGTTGTGATTCAATTCAGTCTACTTGCATAGCCTCTTTGAAAAGGGGTAGACCCCGAAAGACGGTGTCAGAGGATGGCAAGAAACTCGAATTGAATCAAAACGAAAACGATTATTTTCCTTTCTTTTTCATACCTTACTCGGTTTAGAGTAAAAAATGACCACGTTTCGTTAAAGTAATCTGAGACGCATTGTTGGAGTGTTCTCCTAGCGGCGCCGCTTGGTACTATTTTATCTCGGTTAACAGAATACTGACTCTTGGTCGAAATTTATTTCTACTCATATAATTTATGTTTACTTGTAAAAAAATATAAAACTAAGAATACCAGCTACTGAAATATTTGTACTTACCGTAGCTACTCTCATCAAGTTGTTATCAAGAAAAAAAGGCCTTAAAACGTAAGAGTTCAACAACTAACAATTGCGCAAGTACCTTGTTGTTTTTTTTATCCGTGGTTGTTCCATAGTCCATGCGGCAGTTAAGGTGTTAAACACTTTCCTTGATGCTATGGCACATTTGCGGTTACGGCACATAACGACACTCATTTTGACAAATAAAGTACAGCTATTAATTATATTAGAGATGAAATTCCATTGTTCGTTTGTTGTACTCAACACTCGGATACCCAGATTTAGCCATACGGCTCACACTCCCTCTAAGAGGAAAATTGACTCATCCCAGATACCTACGGTATCCAAAGGATTGAGCTCTGGTGGGACTCTTTCCGTGTTATCGAGCCCTAGGTGACTTGGTATGCTGGAGTATCTCCCAGAAATGTGCGTACACATCTGACCGTCGCGAGTAGTACAGCTTTCTGCATGGTCTTATAAAGGTGTTCGTTTAGACCCAGCTTTTTATGCTTTCGAGGAGTTTCTTCGGAATAACTCCAGTAGTAGACATAACAATAGGTATCGTCTGGATACTTTGCATTCTCCATTGCCTTCGTATTTGAATTTCTAGATCTCTGTACTTGGCGATCTTTAAGTAAATTTACTATGTAGATTATTGTTGTTAGATATCGCCACATCAATTAGTGTTGTTTGTCTTGGTAATTTATTAACTAGTACGAGATCTGGTCTATTATGTGGCACTGTTTGGTCTGTGAGCACACTACGGTCCCAGTATAGCTTGTAGTTGTCACCCTCAAGCATACCCTCAGGGACGTATTAATAATATGGGAGATGGTCCGTTTGGAGAAGTCCCAGCTTGATAGCTATCTCTTGATGAAGGCCGTCCCACTGCGTCATGCCGTTCCTTGTATCCAGTTGCAGCAAATGCCTGGCAGCCCCCTGTAAGATGTTGGACGGTTTTGGCATCCATATCGGCATTTGCCGCTCTGGATCTGAGGGTCTTTGACGATATATTTCAGGTAATTTTTAGTTGGTATAACCTGATCCTGAATGGCCAATAATGAACCTTCTGTTTCAGGGAACATCTTTCCTGATTTCAGCCAAATAGTTCGACGCCGTATTGTCGACATAGTCTTGGCTAACCTCATTCGGATGTCGCCCGTGCAGACGTCTGCCCGTCCAGGTGCGCATTTTTTCGTCCTTAGTAAGGTGGTTTATGCGCATTTCTGGTTCCCTCAGTTTGATCGGTGTTGTGTCATCTACTGCGCAAATAGCGCGGTGTAGAGTAGATGTCTCAGCATGCATCTGAAAATAAGTCCTTAAATTAGCCATATGTTTATCTAATTGCTCACCTACATCCATAAGTCCTCTTTCTCCTAAATACCGCGGTAGTGTCGTTCATTCTACTGCACTTTTAGGGTGGTGTTTTTGTGCTTTTGTGAGGTGTGTTCGTACTTATCGCTGAAGATTTTCTATATCCGTTTTTGCCCACTTAACAATACAAATGAATAGCTAAGCGCGGAGCAAGCGTAGGTGTTAAGTGCCTTAAACAAATTTTTACTGTTAAGCTGTGAACGAATCAGCTGTTTTACCCTTCGTATAAACTCAGTAGTAATCTCAGTTTTCATTTGTTTATGGTCGATATTCCGAGCCTGCTTTACTCCAAGATATTTATTGTACATATCGTTGTCGCCCATGGCCTCGATGTTCTGGCCATTTCGCATATCGAATCCACCGGGCTGTACCTTTCCTCTGACTGTATTCAAAACACGGCACTTGTCTAGGCCGAACTGAATACTAATATCATTAGAGAATGTTTCTACAGTGTTTAGCATCTGTTCTAGGTGTTCTCGAGTGGAAGCCATTAATTTCAAATCATCCATACACAACAGATGATTGATCTTCGCTACCACAGTATTATTATTTTTAATGTTAAAACCTGAGTCAGTGGAGTTTAATAGCTGGGAAAGGGGGTTCAAAGCTAAACAAAACCACAGTGGACTCAACGAGTCTCCTTGAAATAGGCCCCGGCTGATTGCGATATTTTCCGTTTCGATATTGTTTTCACCAGGTATTTGGAGATGAATTTTTGTCTTCCAATCTGTCATTATATGCCTTAAAAAGAATATATGTTATCATCGACTTTATATATTCTTAATATATCTATAAACCATTCATGCGGCACTGAAACAAAGGCCTTTTTGTAGTCAATAAAGGCAGTAAAAAGGTTTATTTTTTTAGTGAATGCCTGGTTAGAAATGACTGAGTCGATGATAAGTTGTTCTTTCCAACTCATGGAACCCTTAGCGTATCCTTTCTTTTGAGGCTCTATGATATTGTTTAGAGGACCGTGTTGGTAGATACGTCGGGTTACACAGGATGTGACCAATTCATACAAAGTTGGAAGACAAGTAATTGGGCGATACTTGGCTGGATCTGGGGTGTTATTTTGATCCTTTGGTATTAAATAAGTGGTTCCCTGAGTTAGAAATGATGGTATTTCCTGCGGATTAGAAGTAACATGTTTAATTAATGTTGATTAGCACTCATGAATACACCAAAACTTTTTAAGCCAGAAGTTCTGAACTCCGTCTGGTCCAGGGGATTTCCAGTTATGAAGCTCTTTGATAACATTTGAGACCTCTTCAGTCGTGAATGGTTCGCAGTTAGCAGTAACGTAGTGGTGACAGTTGTGCGTCGTATCTGCTATCCAGCCAGCATTGTTGTTAAAAGCAGCTGGTGTGGAAAGTTGATTTCCCCAAAACTCATGAATTTCTTCTTGGCTTGGGTAAGACTGGGCAGCACTTTTTATGGTGGAATTGAGTTTTCGGTAGAACACCTTCTCGGAATTTTCAAAATGACATAACGACACTCATTTTGATAAATAAAGTACAGCTATTAATTATATTAGAGGTGAAATTCCATTGTTCGTTTATTGTATTCAACACTCGGATACTATTATTATTAGTATTATTATTGATTACACTTAATTAAAAAAAAAACGAAAAATTTCTCGACAAAAGAAAACCAAATTTGGATCAGTTTAATCCATTACGAGAAACACAAAATGCAGCCGAGAATTTACACCATTGATACAGCAGCCACTTGAGCCTACTTCGGCTCTGGAACTTAAACTGAGCTATACTAAATACATTTAACTATCTCCACCAAATATAAAATAAAATATAAATGGCTAATCATTCATTCAAAATAAATATTGGACAAATAAATGGAATGCGTAGTGCAACCGTAATACATGAAATAACGAAATTAGCAGAAGAAAAAAATCTTGATATTATATGCATTCAGGAACCATAAACAAAATTGAATAAAGTCCCACACATGCCTATAACTGCACAATGTGCAAGCGTAGGAGATAATCCTATGGCTGTAACCATAATTTTTAACAAAGATATGAAAATTCTATTAATAAGTCAATATAGTAATCGACATTGTGTATGTTTAGAACTTCTAACTAAGGCAGGGAAAATAATTATCGCGAACTTGTATTGTCAGTTCAGTGAAGACATAGACGATTACGTGGAACAGATGAGAGCTATATTCATAGCATACCGAAACGAACGAGTTGTGATTGTGGCGGATGCTAATGCTAAATCAGTATTATGGAATTCAAATGAAACAGATCAGAAAGGTACATTAGTTGAAGAGATGATAAATGAACTTCAACTAATAGTTCATAATAAACCAGGAAATCCACCAACTCTCCAGAATAGAGCAGGTGCATCTAGTAACATAGATATAACTCTATCGAATGTCGCAGCAGCAAACCTAGTTCTAGATTGGAAAGTAGTTGAACATGCAACAACAAGTGATCACAATCTCATAACGTTCAATTTGAGTAACCTACAGCCACGTAATACGGAAATGTCTTCGTTGAGGTACAATATAAGAAAAGCGAATTTTGAACTACTTAGATCTCAATTCCGTGCACCACGTCTGATACAAAGAGGGGATAATATAAATACTGCGACAAAAAAATTAACTAAAGCAATTAGAAAAGCAATGGATACAGCAATTCCAAAAATATCCAATAATAAAAAAGTAAAAAACTTTGCCTGGAAGGAAAACCTCACGAGAATGAGAAGCAGAGTAAGATATGCGCGAAAGCGATATCAACGAAGTAGTATCTTTCTCGAGAGGCAAATACTTCTAGGAGAGTATAGAAGATTAAACAACGAATATAAAGAAGAAATAAATATAACGAAAGCGAGAAGTTGGGAAGCTTTTGTTTCAAGACATTTAGAATTAGATATGTGGGGTGTCCCATACAAAATTGTATCTAAGAAACTTAAATGTCCAACAATGCTTTCTACTTTACAAAAAGCAGATGGTTCATATACAAAAAGTTGGGAGGATTCAGCTGATACACTACTAGATGTATTACTACCTCCTGACGACTTAGAAAATGAAACAATAAAACAAAAAAATATTAGAACACTGATGATACAAGAGTATGAGATACCAGAAGAAGGACAGTTAGAAGAATTTACTGAAGAAGAAATATATGAATGTATGAAAAAAAAGAAAAGAAAAAAGGCTCCTGGGCCAGATAACATTCATGTAGAAATTCTTCAGGCACTTTCAGAGTACTTAATACCTATACTCACTTCTTTATATAATGAATGTCTAAGACAACAAAAGTTTCCCAACAACTTTAAACAAGCTGAAGTTATAATTATAAGTAAAGGAGAAGATAAAGATCCAACTTTACCTAAATCTTATAGACCAATATGCTTACTAAACACAATGGGGAAATTACATGAAAAATTACTTTGTAAAAGACTAAATCAAATAAGACACGAAACTGGACTCCATCCAAATCAATATGGCTTTAGGGAAGGAAAATCAACAGAAGATGCTATTAATAAAGTTTTTAATATAATTGGGGGGAGCACAAAGAAGTAAGTTTTGATGATCTTTATAGATGTTTCTGAAGCTTTTGACAATTTATGGTGACCGGCATTATTCGAAAGACTTCGACAGATACGACAGATACTTCGAACTTGTACGGAAGTTTCAGAAACTATTGTCAAGACCGATATGCCAGCTTAAGTTGTCCAATGGATAAAAAGACGAGACATATAACTAAAGGTTGTCCACAAGGTTCAGTGTGTGGACCTATTTTTTGGGACATAATGTTAGAAGAACTGCTGGAACGGTTAGCTGTGGATCCTGAAGTTCTAGGGAGCATAGCGTATGCGGATGATTTGCTGCTTATCATAGATGCTAATTCAAGAAGAGAACTAGAAATAAAATCAAATGGAGTACTTGAAAATATAAATGAATGGATGAAAAAAATTAAACTAACTATATCAGAAACAAAAACAACATATAGCCTTATAAAGGGAAGACTCGAAAGAAATCCAAGTATACAAATAAGGGGGAAAGCAATAAAAAGAACAAAAATAACTAGATATCTTGGTATCATAATCGATGAACCAAGACTCTTTACAAACCATATAAATAGCGTCTGTGAGAAGGCAGCGAAAGTCACGCATTGCATTGCAAGCCTAGCACAAAGGGAGTATAGAATTCCGTTCCAGCATATGCGCGTATACCTGAGTACGATACTTGCCTCAATTGTAGGGTACGGTGCAAGTGTATGGGCACACAGACTAACAAATAAGACAAATATTGAAAAACTGAATAAAGCACAAAGAGGTTTCCTTGTTAGAATGACAGGAGCCTTCAGTACTACAGCAACATCAGCTTTAACAGTATTGACTGGTGTAATGCCCATGCACTTGGAAACACAAAAACGTGCATGTAGATATTGGCAAAGAAAAGAAAATTATGAAAAAATAATACAATTAATGGGAATAGAAATCAGAACAAAAAGAGAATTAGAAGAAATATTAAATAGAAAATTGCAAAACGAATGGGATAATTCCCCTAAAGCAAGACGTCTCTATAATTTTATTCCAAATTTAAATAATATACCAAATTATTTTAACCCAAAAAAAGGATTAATCCATTTTCTTACAGGGCACGGTCCGTACCCTACATACCTACATAGATTTAACTTAAAAGACAATCAATATTGTGAATGTGGAGAAATAGGCACACCAGAACACATGGTATTTATTTGCGAAAGACAAACAAATACACAAAAACTACTTACAAAGAATGATAAGAGACCTTGTTGGCATAAATATAGAAAATATAATACAAAATGAAGAATTATTTAATACACTAAATAATTTAGCGGACATAATATCAAAGAAACAATTAGAATTATATAATATTAGACGAAGAAGAAATCAAGTAAATAATATCCAACCTCTATGAATTTGAATAAAAAATTATACAAAAAAAATTAAAATTACATATAAAAATATAAAATAAAATATTGGAATAATTAAATAAATATTTATATAATAAATAATTAAAAATTAATATCAAATATAAAATAAAATAAAATAAATCAAAAATCAAATAAAATATTAATCAAACAAAAAAAAATTAAACTAAAAACCTGAAATTTTAAAACTCAATGATCTGAGGCTCACCGAAATACCATTGAGAATATCATAAAGTCGATTAGACCTGCACTTAAAATTATTCGTGACTATTTTTAGATGAATAGTGCTGGCATTTCTCATCTGAGAATGAGAAATGGGAGCACTTTTATAAAAATTATATGTTCAAAAAAAAAGTAATAATTTATCTTTTGTTTATTAGTTTTTGTTTAGTTGTTATTATTTGTTCATTAGAATTGTTTATTAGAATTGTTTACAATTTGTAGTTTTCATAATTAGTAGTAGATTAGGGCTATATTGTTAATTAGTCAAATAGAAAAAATTCTTAAAGTAATAATATTGTAATAAACTACTGTAATCCCATCAGGAAACGACCTGGATTAGTCACAAGAGGCCAGGTCAATTGTATAGTACATAAATAAATAAATAAATAAAAAATATCTCCACCAAACGATTGTTAAACAATTATCTCCATTGAACTATTATCAAACAATTTTCTCCGTCGGTCAACAAGGCAAAAGAGCCTGCTGACGGAAAGAACAACAGCTTTTTATTCTGGACTCTTCGGAACTGATTTCTCTGCTTGGATGCCAAAACTAGAATCAGTCTACCGATCGAAATCGACTCAATCTCTCAGAAACATCCTCTTCTAAAAAGCATCCCACTTCCTACCGATATTTCCCGATCAACCAATTAAAGAAAAGTTTAATCCTTCCTTTTTCTCATCGACCAATAAAATTGTGGGATTTTCTCATCGACCAATGGATTCATTCATGGAAAATTGTCAATGGATTGTGTGGGTGCCTTAAATAAACTAGGAGACTGCAACAAGTTTACGGTAGCCTGGCAACCAGCACACGAAGGTCATAAAGGTAATTAAAAGGCAGATGAAAGCGCCAAACAAGGCTCATTAATGTCATTCATTGGACCGAAACCCTTCTGCGACATTGCAAAGACAGTACCAAGAACGGCTACAAGAAAGAGGACGGCACACAAATCTCTGGAATAGTGGAGAAATCCACCAGGACAAAAACATGCGAAACAGTTCATTATAGATCATTCGCCAAAATGTATAGCGGACCTAATAAGCAAAGACAGGAAACCAGTCAAAGTCATAGTAGGTCAGTTAACAAGACACTGTAAGCTCAATAGGTAGTTGAAGCTGATTGGCAGATGCAGATTCAATCATCAAGAGGAAAATACAGTACAGCTCATTTTGTGTCAGTGCGACAGCCCGGAAATGTGCGGCTTTTGTCATTAGCGAGAAGAAGCCTCCTGCAAATAGTAGCATGGAAGGTTCAGTCTCGAAGCTATTAGACCTTTTAAAAAAGATCAAGCTAGAGAATGTAGTCTAGGATAAGAGGACCACAAAATATCTGAAAAGGTCGCAGTGGAATAGGCCAAATACCACCTCATTTGATCTATCTATCTATCTATCCATCCAACACCAATTGATCGTGAAAAACGTGCTCTATCACTAAATCTAATTTTTAAAAATGTATAAACATTCTCAATTTCTTTGCAACACGAAAATGCAGCAGCTGCACAATACTTTGGTCAAATCTGAGAGTGCAGGAAGAGTCTATACCGGTTTCGGGGGTTGTTTCCCCCTCATCAGTAGTCCCATATCCTCATCTCTCAGATTCTTCCTCGTACCACACTTTGGGCCTTTCCGAATTGCAAAGAAAATTTAAAATTCTCTCATCTTAATTTCCTCGGCATTCTGTATGATTTATAAATTTTGAAAATCTCAGGAGGTGTAACCAAAGAAAGTATTCCATCTGTTGTCAATCTGGTCGTATGAAGACGATATTTATTGTCGTTTTCTGTGCTACTTCGATTGATAACTTACTTTGTTTCTAATTTTTAAATTTATTACCTACACAGGCATTATCGCTAAAATCGATATTAAACGAAATGTTAAAATCTTGTAGCTCCTTCTGAATATGGTAATTCTTAAGAAGTATCTCAATATCATAATTTTAATTTTTAATTTTGACAAATTGTTTATTTGTTCATTAATATTTAAATTAACCTATAACCTTCCGAACTTTTTGATTAGTACAAAATCGACAATTTAAAAACTCATTAAACTAGGCATAACATTATTTTCCCTCGAGTAAATATTTTACCTCAACTTTATTATAAAACTTGGAAACTTTTATTTTTCACCAAAAGTTATAATGTAATTTTAAACAAAAATGTGATATATACGATGTTTAATTCAAAAAGTATATTTTACGTTATTTTTTTTTCTTGGTAGACTTGTTTATGTTTCTCCAGAACAAAATATATTGTATTAATATTTGTTTTTGAAAATTTATGAAAAAGTTAGCTTAAATATTTGCGTATATTTTGTTTAAATTATTTAACATCAAATAACCAGTTCTGACAAAATTGATAGTAAAATATATAACATGAGTTTAAAGTCAATCAGCGGGATTGATCCTGAATCTTTCTCTTTGTCGTCTTCTTCTTCTTCTTCTTCTTCTTCTTCTTCTTCTTCTTCTTCTTCTTCTTCTGCTTTTTTTTTATTAGGAGTTCGATGTTTTCGCCTTCCATTGCACTCTACTGTTCCAGTCTCCTTCTCTGAAGTCTCTATCTATTGTTGTTGTAATTGGCTATACTTTTACTCCATCTAGGGTAATATTCAGCACTAACATTCTGAAAGTTACTTTTTCAGTGAAAGTTCTAGACCAGGATCCCGCGTACTAAAAACAAGTTTTTTAATAGGAAGCTGAAAATTTGTTAATGGCTTAACGGTATCTAGTCGGACAAACTTTGATGTATGGGAGCACTGGAACAGGGTAAGTTTTAATTATTGTGGAACAGGTTGAAAATTTGGAACGTCAGACTACGAAAACCTTTTATGCATTTTGTCGGACACAACTTCCAATTGATTTGTTACCATTTCATAAAACTCCCATGCAAAAATCTGACTGGTGTTTTTCACCAACTGGGCATTTTAATGAGTCCAACACGAAGAACATGTTAAATGACAGGAATTATATTGGTGTTAAATAGAAGGCTGATTTTTGCATAAGAGTTTAATGAAACGGTAACAAATCAATTGAAAGTACTTTCCGCAAAATGCATGGGGCGTTTTCGTAATCTGACGTTCCAAATTTTTAAACTATTCCACAATTAAAACTTCCCCTGCTTCAGTTTTCCCGCAGGTACATCAACGTTTGTCCGACTAGACACCGTTAATAGCCAGGGAGGTAGTGTCAAATTTGACCGGAGCATTTTAGCATGGCTGGTTTCTTTTTATTTAGGTAGGTGTTTCAAAGCTTATTAACAAATGATGTGTCAGCTGGCCCAAAACCGGGGATTTTAGTCAAGAATAGGTGAAACATGAAAGTTGATGGACCAACGCTCCAGCTTAAATATCAATTATTTATATATGTTACTCAGAAAATTTAATGGACTTGCTTACTTGGCTCCTACGTTTCACTCAGGAGATCGGGGTTCAAATCCTGGCGCGGAAAATTTCTTTTTGTTTTTTAAAGTGACATTTTATTTTGAAAAATGTTTATTTTTATAATACCACGTTTTTATTATTTATACGAGACAATATAAAAAAATCTGTATGTCTTTTATAGAATCGCAAACTAGGCATTTTTGGTCATAATATTATGATTGATCTTAATAAGCTTTGTTGTACATGAACCCCTGAAGGTTCCTGAGTTGGTAAGACCAACAATCTAAGTGAAAAGAGAGATATTATTTGTTATTTTTTTGACAAACTGTTTTTTCTTAATTTTATATGTTGTGGAACCGAAAGATACAACCTTAAATTTTCACTTTTCTATCACCAACCCCCATGTTTTAATAGCAGTCTAAATATTTCCCTATTCTCTATAGTAAATAAAAATGAATGTTTGTCTGTACCTATGTCCCTTATAGAATCGTAAACTATGCATTTGGTAGAAAAAAGTATAGGTACGCAATATTTTTTAGTATTTTTTGGCTTTCTGGTAATTTTAGGTATTAAACATTCAAACATTATTTAGTTTTAAGGCGGTACGAAGGTTGCCGGGTCAGCTAGTTAATAATAAAAAAGTAATAACTTTTTTAACTCTATTAATTATTAAGTATATTAAGTATACATTATTAAGTATTAACTCCTTCCTGGGTTCATGTAAGTACAAAAACTTTGCTTGAGGTCATCATATGATTAAATGCGTAGTTTAGGATTCCATAAGGGACATACCTACAGACAAAAATTCTTTTTTATATGTTATAGAGAACAGGGAAATAATTAGATTGCTATTAAAAAAATGGGGGTTGGTGATAGAAAAGCGAAAAATTAGGGTTGTACGTATCTTTTGGTTTGACATCACATAAAATTATGCAAAAAACAGTTTGTCTAAAAAGATAAAAAAATGTCGGGAGGGGGGTGGGGAGACCAACCCCCTCTTTCACTTAGATTGGTCGTACTAACTCAGGAAGCTTCAGGGGTTCATGTACAACAATTTTGCTTATTAAGGTCAATCATAATATTTATGATCAAATGTATATATGCTATTTCATAAGTTCTATGCATAATTCTATAAAAGACATACAGATTTTTTTATATTGTCTCGTATAAATAATAAAAACGTGGTATTATAAAAATAAGTATTTTTCAAAATAAAATGTCAATTTAAAAAACAAAAAGAAATTTCCGCGCCAGGATTTGAACCCCGAACTCCTGAGTGAAAGGTAGGTGCTAAGTAAGCAAGTCCATTAAATGTTCTGACTAACGTATATAAATATTTGACATTTAAGCTGTAGCGTTGGTTCATCAACTTTCATGTTTTACCTTTTCTTGACTAAAATCCCCGGTTTTGCGCCAGCTGACACATCATTTGTTAATAAGCTTTTGAAAACTCAAACATGCACGAATGTGGCAATAATTTCAGACTCAAAATCAGCATTACAAGCTATAAGCGGTCACCCAATAAACCAATTCCGAAATGCCTTAATTTTGAACATTAAAAAATTAATTATGGATCTTAAACAAAATAATGTAACTGTTTCGTTTATTTGGACGAAAGGACATTGCGGAGTCGAAGGTAATGAAATTGCGGATATAGCCGCAAAAAGTAGTCACAGTTGCCACCATATGGACAAAGTATTTAATTTAAAAGATTTGAATAATGCTCTCCAACCTAATATCAGAAGGAAATGGGAAACTGATTACAAAAGAATTGCAAATAAATCTACAAACCCTTATTTCAGAATTCACCCTACACTTCCAAAAGACATTCCTCATTTCACCTTTAATTATAATAGAGCACAAATGTCAGTATTGACTCGTTTAAAATTGAATCATGCCCGCTTTCCATCTCACTTATATAAAATTGGAATACTTAACTCTCCTGTCTGTAGTTGTGACAATGTATCCATTGGTGATCTAAATCATATATTTCTAGAATGTTCTCTGAACTCTCAATCTTCTTCAATTCTGTATCAAGAACTAATTCATCACGAGTGTCCATTGCCACTAAATATTACAGCTCTCCTTTCTTCCCCAGATAAAGCGGTACTAGATTCCATCATTAATTTTATCAGAAATTCAAAAATAGCGGTATAGTTTAGAAATAGACAATATGAAATCATTTAATGTAATTAAGAATTTACATGTTTTGTGGCAAATAGATTTTGTCTGATGCCAGGATCTCTCTCACACACACACAATACCTAACTAAATAAAAAGAAACCAGCCATGCTAAAATGCTCCGGTCAAATTTGACACTGCCTCCCTGGCTATAAGCTATTAACAAATTTTCAGCTTGATATTAATCAACTTTTTTTTGGTACGCGGAATCCAGGCATATTCCTTGTTTTCTATGGTTAAAGTGTTGTGGCGTATCACACATACTTTCATACAAGTATCATCTCGATTTATCATTGACCCTACTTACCAAAAAAGCTTACAACTCTGAATAGTCTCTTCTATATTTAAGTTCAAATCTGGTTCAAATACGAGTTGTTAATTGAGTTAGTCAAACGTGGCAGGTCAATATTAGGCCAGGGTATTAAGGCAAAAACATATTCTGTTCGTGACACTTCAACAGCCAGGGTAGTAAAGCGTTTTTAAGATACTTACTTACTTTCCGTGTCCGGAACACCAACAACTTTAAATTCTGTATTTCCAATGGTTGGCCACATAGATGGCCCTGTCATTTGCTATAATTAAGTCTTGTTCTGTGCAGGTCTCTCTCATCTCTGTGCATGATAGTAGATGCCGGCTGGTCTGAACCGCGCCACAGTCGCAGGTATCGTCCTCCTGGTATCCCCATTTTTTCAGGTTACTAGCACAACGTGAAACGCCGGTTCTTAGTCTGTTTAGCGCTTTCCAAGTCGGATACGGTAAATTGTGTCCAGCAGCCATTTCCTCCGAGGGAGGAAAATGTGTCGCAGTAGTTGACGCTTGCCATAGGTGTATTCGGCGCGTCTCTGGCGCTTCGGGGATGGATCTTGATGTTTTCAGGAAGCTTTTCCGAGATCTTAGTCTGCTTGACTGAGTTTGGTGGTCATATAAGGGGTGTCTTCGGTCCGTCTCCTGCTTTTTCCGTTCTACCTCTGACGTGACCTTTCTCCTGATTGGTGGTGGAGCAATTCCAGCAATGGGGTATACCTCTTCGATAGGTGTCGGTTTCAGGCAACCCGATATTATACGGACCGTTTCATTTAGAGCCACGTCGACGTTCTTTGCGTGAGCAGAGTTTGCCCATACTGGTGCTCCAAACTCCGCGGCCGAAAAACATAATGCCAAGGCAGAAGTGCGGAGAGTGTGTGGTTGTGCTCCCCATTTTGTATTAGTTAGCTTGCGGATGATATTATTTCTGGCACTTACTTTCTTCTTAACATCTTGACAGTGGTATCGGTAAGACAGAGTTCTATCCAGACGGACGCCAAGGTATTTTGGCGTCTTGTTGTGTTCCAGCATCTGACCACGCCATTCCACCTCCAGCGACCTTCGGGCATGCTTGTTTCTCAGGTGGAAAGCACATACCTGGGTTTTTGTGGGATTGGGTTTCAGATGGTTTTTATCATAGTATAGAGCTAAGTCTTCCAGGGCATCTGTCAGCTTCACTTCGACTTCATTGAAGGTTCTTCCCTGAGCTGCCACCGCTGAATCATCAGCGTAAATAAATTGCCTTGTTTGTTGGTGTATGGGTTGGTCGTTGGTGTATATGTTGTATAGAAACGGCGCGAGGACACTTCCCTGTGGTAGCCCATTTTTTTGGTCCCTCCACCGACTGTTCTTGGACTGGAGCGTTACGTAGAAGCGTCTATTCTGGAGGAGACATTTCACTAACCTTGTTAGTCGGAAGTCCTTTGTAGTTTCGTAGAGTTTTGCGAGTAGCCGTTGATGGTTAACTGTATCATAGGCGGCAGTTAGGTCTATGAACGCTACTCCTGTTATTTCCTTCCGTTCAAAACCATCTTCAATATGTTGGGTGAGATTAAGAATTTGACTGCAGCAGCACTTTCCGGGTCTGAATCCTGCTTGTTCTGGAATAATTTTAGTCTCCACATATTCTGCGATCCGGTTCAGTATCATTCTTTCAAAGGCCTTGAAAAGGTAGCACAAGAGAGATACAGGTCTAAAACTCTTTGTATCCGCCGGATCCTTCCCTGGTATTAAGAGGGCTACCACTCTAGCTTTTCTCCAGATTTTGGGGATTTGTAATGTACGGATGCAGCAATTCATCATTTTTACGAGCCACTCTACGGTTTTTAGTCCAAAGTTCTTTATTTGCTCTGTTCGTATGTCGTCCAGGCCAGCCGCTTTATTATCTTTCATTTGATGGATCGCGCCGCTCATCTCCTCTAGACAAAAAGAGGTACCTAGAACATCTCTTTCTTCGTCGATATTCCGTTGAGCTCTCACCTTGTTCTTTCTTGATGTCGTCTTACCGTTCATTAGAAAATGATGGGCTATCTGATCGGGTGTGACTTCTGTCATGTTGACTGCCGGAGCAGCGGGATCGTTGCCAAGATTCCGAATCAGCTTCCAGGCACGTCTGCTGTTTTGTTTCATGTCCAGACTCGTGACCAGCTTGCACCACCTTTCCGTTCTGTAGGCGGATATCGCATGTAACATTTCCTCCCCAGCCTGTATTGTCCCTTCCGAGAAAGGGTCTTCTTCATATAGCTGTTCGTATCTTTTAAGTAGGGGTTTAGATTCTTCATTGAGCCCCGCTATGTACTCAGTTCGACAACCTCTAGGGATAAATTTCCGTGATACTTGCTTTACGATTTCTACAAATTTATCGTATGAATCAGGGCAAGGTTCTAGCTGGGAAACTTCTTGATCCAATGTTTTTAAGATAGGTAATACCTATAAGAAGAAGAAAATTGTAAATGTTAAGTTGTAAAGTCCTAGGCCTACAAGGCCTGTAGAGCATAATAAATAAAAATAAATACCTATAAGAAGAAATTGTAACTATTTCCTGCGTAGGATCTGGCGGCCATTTTTAATTATAAACAATTTAGTGTCAAAAAGCGGCCTGTTCCCTTTTTTTTCAAATCAATGGAAAAGACTGAAACTTACGTTTTTTTTTTAGTACAAACATCTTAGAAAGTATAAAAAAGCTTTAAAATAGCGTGTTACAAAGTTTTATATACTCATTTATTGTTAATATAATTGTGAAAATTTGTAATTGCAAAAAAAATAATTTCGCAATAACTATTGTAAAAATTAGTGTACAGCTTTGAAATTTTTGTCAAATGGGCTGGGTTTTTTTAATGGGCCAAAAGGTTTCTCTAACCACAGAAAGCAAATGCTGAGAACCAGCAAGTAAAAAGTCGAAAATGAATTGACTGGAACACCAAAGTTGTAAGCGGATGACGCGCAGGTAGTAACATGGGGTGTTTCTTATCGAAATCAAAATGAGAATGACGTAATCTGCCTTCTACTCTTATTACACCCTTTTCATCTAAGAAGAAAGGATTAAGACTGATAAGCTTGCTTTTCGAAGAGATCAATTTTCCTTCCTTTAAACGAGAAATTTCATCAGAAAAGCTTTGTAATTGAACCAATTTGACCAAACACAGAATGGAGGAGCGTAATTCTTCCGAAGTAAGGGAACCAGTCCACCTGAGAGAGTTGTCACCAACTAGAGCATTGTGCCTAAATCTCAACCAATAGGCCACCAACCTGGAAAGCTTGGTTAGACTCGAGAACTCCTCAAATGGAAATTTAAAGGAGTTAACTACAACTAGAGCTTTAGTCAAAGTTATAGTCTCAGGAAGAACTCCAGGAGACTCAAACTGAGGAGCAGGCCAACCATCTTCAGGACCCAGGACCCACCAAGAATGCTGGGCCATGCCACCAGAGATCACAAGAACTAAGTCGATCAGGGTTAATACCACGAGACATAAGATCAGCTGGGTTATCAGTTGTACCGATGTGTCTCCAATTTGCAATTTTGGTCTTAGACTATATTTCGGAAACTCGATTACCCACAAACGTTTTGAGCAAATGAAAGGGATAGCCAGGGAGGTAGTGTCAAATTTGACCGGAGCATTTTAGCATGGCTGGTTTCTTATTATTTAGGTAGCTGCTCCAAAGCTTATTAACAAATGATGTGTCAGCTGGCCCAAAACCGGGGATTTTAGTCAAGAAAAGGTAAAACATGAAAGTTGATGGACCAACGCTACAGCTTAAATGTCAAATATTTATATACGTTACTCAGAACATTTAATGGACTTGCTTACTTGGCGCCTACCTTTCACTCAGGAGATCGGGGTTCAAATCCTGGCGCGGAAAATTCTTTTTGTTTTATAAATTGACATTTTATTTTAAAAAATATTTATTTTTCTACTACCACGTTTTTATTATTTATACGAGACAATATAAAAAAATCTGTATGTCTTTTATAGAATTATGCATAGAACTTATGAAATAGCATAATATATACATTTGATCATAAATATTATGATTCACCTTAATAAGCAAAATTACTGTACATGAACCCCTGAAGCTTCCTGAGTTAGTACGACCAATCTAAGTGAAAAAGGGGTTGGCCTCCCCGCCCCACCCCCCTCCTGACATTTTTTTATCTTTTTAGACAAACTGTTTTTTGCATAATTTTATGTGATGTAAAACCAAAAAATACATACAACCCTAATTTTTCACTTTTCTATCACCAACCCCCATTTTTAATAGCAATCTAATTATTTCCCTGTTCTCTATAATATATAAAAATGAATTTTTGTCTGTATGTCCCTTTTAGAACCGTAAACTATGCATTTAATCATATAATGACCTCAAGCAAAGTTTTTGTACTTACATGAACCCAGGAAGGAGTTAATACGACCAACCTAAGTAATCATTATTTTGTGATGTCTGCGTAAATAAATTATTTACGCAGACACCACAAAACAATAAGTATGTATTGTTTATTAGATAAAAGTAGACGCAATATTTTTGAGTATTTTTTGGCTTTCTGGTAATTTTTAGGTATTTAATTTTTAAACATTATTTGGTTCTAAGGCGGTACGAAGTTTGCCTGGTCAGCTAGGTAATACTAAAAAAATATTCTTGGACTAGTTTGGCAAAGACTAAAAAGTATAAATCATTAATTTATGAATTTTAGATTGTAAGAAAAAAGCGTCCACATGGAACAAATGGAAGAAGGTCTGAAAACACTTGAGATTACCAATTGGAGGAACAAAGCAAGGAACAGAACAGAATGGCGGAAAATCTTAGAACAAGCCAGGAGCCAAAAAGGGTTGTCGAGCTACTGATGATGATTATGAAGAAAAAAATGATACGGGATTTCCATATTTTTCTGTCACGTTCACTTGGCCAGCTAACATTTTTTGCCATGTACCTACATAATGCAGCTGACGATTTGCATTAAGGTGAATCATAATATGTATGATCAAATGTATATATTATGCTATTTCATAAGTTCTATGGATAATTCTATAAAAGACATACAGATTTTTTTATATTGTCTCGTATAAATAATAAAAACGTGGTATTATAAAAATAAATATTTTTCAAAATAAAATGCCAATTTAAAAAACAAAAAGAATTTTCCGCGCCAGGATTTGAACCCCGATCTCCTGACTACTTTTTCCTTTTCTTGACTAAAATCTCCGGTTTTGGGCCAGCTGACACATCATTTGTTAATAAGCTTTGGAGCACCTACCTAAATAATAAGAAACCAGCCATGCTAAAATGCTCCGGTCAAATTTGACACTACCTCCCTGGCTAGGAGTTTTAATCAAACCCAAGACAATGGTTGAATCTGTTCAGAAGAATCTTTCTTGAAACTCAATGTTGAGTGATTGGTTTACCTTATCCACAAGCTGTGATAAAATAAGAGCACCACAGAGCTCCAGACGCGGAACAGAGATTTTCTTTAGAGGTGCTACTCTGGATTTAGCACATAAGAGATTGACTCATGTATGACCGTAATTATCGACACTTCTAATATAGATTGAAGTACCATAAGCTGATTCGCTGGCATCAGAGAATCCGTGAATCTCTCGATGAATAAAGTTCTTTAGAATCGCATGTCTAGGAGTACTCAATTTATTTAAACGACCTAAGTTGCCTCGAAAATCTGAACAATTAGTTTGAATATCAAGAGGAACAGATTGATCCCAATCCAATTTTTCAAGCCAAAATTGCTGCATTAAAATCTTGACAGTAATAACAACTGGACTGAGAAGTCCAAGAGGGTCAAAAATTTGAGCAATTTCAGAGAGGGTAGATCGTTTAGACACAGTATTCAGCAAAGATGAACAATCCACTCGGTAAGACAAAATATCAGATTTGGGGCACCACTGAAGACCTATGAAAATAACATGGAGAATTTAAGTTCTGCAGGTTTTAAAGAACCTTCGGTTCATTACAGACCCATTTACGTAATGGAAAGCATCCAGATTCTAAAATAGAAGAAACTTCAACACAAATTCGGGATAAACTATCTGCAGATTGCGCACCTGTTAACAGGTCATTGACGTAAAGGTCATGACCAATAACTTTGGAAGCTTCTGGATATTCATCCACGGAATCAAGGGATAGTTGATGAAGACAACGAGTTGATGGGAAAAAAGCAGCAGCTGTGCCATATGTAACTGTGTTGAGTTCGGAAGCAAAAAGTAGTTGAGAAGGCTCAGCTCGCCATACAATTTTCTGCAAGCAACGTTGCGATGGGTTTACTAAAACTTGTCAGTATATTTTGGCAATGTCTGCAGTGACAACATAGGAATGTTGACGAATTCTTAGTAAAATAGATATAAGATCATCTTGAAGTGAAGGTCCTACTATTTGTAGGTCATTGATGGAGATTCCTGATGAAGAGGGAAAATATCCATTGAAAACTACCCTAAGTTTAGTAGTCAGGCTTTCCTCTTTGATGACTCCATGATGAGGAAGATAAAAAGCTGGTTCAGCAGTATCAGCCGAAGTACATTGAAACATATGCCGTAAAGGCAAATACTCGTCCATGAAGTTAACATATATTTCTTTGAGGAGAACATTAGCTTGAAGTTTGCGCTCTAGATTATAGAAGCGTCTTGTAGCGGCTTGAATATAATTTCCAAGTTTAGAAGGAGAATTCTTTAAAGGTAGTGATACAAACGAATCTACCTTGTTCGTTTCTTTGGAAATTGTTTTTGAAATGTGTTTCACAATTTATTTCTTCTTCTGAAAGAAGTGTGGAAGTATAACACTCTTCAATTTCCCAAAACCGAGTTAAGTCAGGTCTTTCGTTGTATGAAAAGTTACACATAGTTTTCGAAGTACCATAGCGAGATATGGGGCGGGAAATTATCCATCCCAGTTTTGTGTTCTGGAGAATTGGATTGTTCGGGCCTAATTTTATTTGACCAACACATAGCAGATTCCAAAAGTGACTTGAACCGATAAGAATATCAATGTCAGATGGGATACCATAGTTTGGATCCGACAGCTGAATATTCGAAGGAATATGAAAGGATGAAGTATCAAGACGGCAACTTGGAATCGTATCACATATGTTGTCAACGACTAAACATGACATTGAAGATTCATAAGAAGAGTGAAGCGACTTTATTTGGATATGGAATTTAAATCGAACAGTAGAAGAGCCTTGACCAATACCGACAACAGAGATTTTTGCTTCATTTCTCGACAGACCTAATTTATTTAGAAGCCTGTTTGTCACAAAATTTGATTGACTGCCACTGTTGAGCAGAGCTCTGAAAATATGTGTGTTTTATAGTTCGTCAAGCACTTAGACTCGGACAGTTGACAGCAAAACACCTTCCCGGTGGACGGTGTTTGAAACAGAATGAGAATTTTAACTAGTATTTGTTTCAGGACTACGATTTTCATTTGATTCAAAGTGGAGTAAGGTATGATGTTTTTGCCACACCTTTTGCACTTACCATACTTACACGAATTGTTTTGATGACCACTGTAAAAGAGTTGAAACAAAGAGAATGTTTCTTTGCTTCCTCCATGCGAGCTTGTACATTTTGTTTTAAGAAAATACTGCACTGTATGATCTTGTGTTCACCTTTGCACAAGATGCAATAAGATGAAGAAGAATGATTGCTAACAAAAGAGCGGCTACTGGAAGATTTAAAGTTGGCACCTGGTCCGGAACTGGAAGAGCGCCTGTTGTAATCCAGAGACTGCTCAATCTCAACCTTTTCCAATATATCAGCTTTAGTTTTGAGAAACTCTAAGAAGTCATCGAAAGATGGATCAGTAGGTTTTGTTTTTTCCCAATCACGCGCTGTTTCCGAATCTATTCTCTCCATTACAATATAGATCAATAATGCATTCCATGTCTCCAACGGTTGGTTGAGTGACTGTAGGGATCAAAGATTGCTTGTAATGGTATCAATTAGATGACGGAGTGAAGAAGATGAATTTTCCTTAATGTTTTTTAAACCAAAGATAGATTTAATGTGATTATGAATAAGTAGCTGCTTGTTTGAAAATGTATCACACAGAAGTTTCCAAGCGACCGTGAAATTGGAAGAGGAAACTGTAAATGACGTAATGACCTTTTCAGCATTACCCGAAAGACACGATTTGAGATCATGAAACTTCTGAATATCTGATATGTTTTCATTTTGAACAATGATTGCTTAAAAGGAATCGTGGAAGGCAAGCCAATTTTCAAAGGATCCGGAGAATTTTGGAAGCTGAACGGACGGAAGAGTAACTCCTGATGTTCCTGAAGAACGAGCATTATTCGAGCTATGAGAGCCTGAAGTACTTGGGTTAGTACCTTCAAATATTTGCTTTCCGGTAGTCATCGCTTTGAAGTATGCCTCTTCGACTTCCTCGCGGTAATTTAATTCAGCTTCCGGAATTTGGTCTAAACAAGATTCTATCTGACAATGTATGTCCTCAAATTCTGAAACAATACTTTCAGATCTATCGAGTCTAGCTTGTAATACCATCGGAGCTGTCTTAGACTTAGGATCAAGACATGTTTCAATGAATTTTGTAAACACTGTCAATCGCGACTTAATAGAACCTCTACTTTTACGTAATTCAGCTAATCTCTCAATATTAGCCATGATAAAGAGAGCAAATTAATTGATTAAAATAAATGAAATAATAATAACCAATAATTAAGAACCAATAACCAATTATCAACAATTAAATAATTAATAATAGTAATCAATCATTAATAAACAAATAATAATTAATAAATCAAATATTTATTAAATGTGATAGCAAATTATGAAATAATTCATAGATAAATCGCCCTGTATTTTCTATTTTAAAAAGGTTTCCTATGAAACAGAATTGTTATCATGTAAAACTTGATTCTGATTGAAAAATGGAGCCGCGAAGGGTTAAACCACTTACCCAAAACCAATAAACCTGATTTTATCTCTTCAACAATTTTTAATTAAAGGTGTTTCATTGGCAACATCGCACTTAAAGCCAGTCACCGATAGTTCTCTTGTCAACTTTGCAGTGGCGTACCAAAATAATATTTTAATTATTTATTACTTATTTATACACGTAAGTAATTACGTAAAATTTAAATCTAAGATCGATGTAATTATTAAATTATCATGTATGTTTTGACAGATATGTTCTAGTTGTCTAACAAAATAAAGTAAATATTCTTCTTAATCTATTTCCTTGTGGCATCTTATGCAATTACATACAGTATGGTACAAATGTTTGGAATAAATTGGTTATTTCGTAAGCCACCGACTTTAAGGAAAAATCCTGAAACAGGTCGATTTTTAGTTTTAAATTATGATTTTTTGAGACATATATCCTACTAGTGACGTCATCCATCTGTACGTGATGACGTAATCGATGATTTTTTAAATGTCAATAGAGTTCGTGTGATAGTTTATTTGAAAAGTTATTCAATTCTCTATTCAACAATATAAACATTAACATAATTATTTATACAAGCTGTTTGAAAAATTTTGAAATTTATTTTTAAATTTTTTTTTTTAATTAAATTGACACAAAAAAAAAGAAGAAGGCATGTAATTTATTTAATTTAGAATACATTCTATTGCTTTCAGAAGACAAAAAAATGGTTTTTGATGAATAAACATTGTTTTTCGCTTAATTTCAATGTTCGAGCTGCCACCCATCTGCCCCTTGACAGTTTGAACATTATTTAATTTAAGCGAAAAACAATGTTTATTTCTGAATTAAACATTTTTTTCTATTTTCTAAACTGTCTGAAAGCGTTAGAATGTATTTTGAATTAATAATTTTTCTTAGACACCCTGTATAAGCAATTATATCAATGTTTATATTACTGAATAGATAATTGAATAACCCTTCAAATGAGCTAGCACACGACTCCGATTCTCATTTAAAGAAATCATAGATTTAAACGTCATCACGCCCAGATGGATGACGTCACTAGTATGATATACATATATGTGAAAAAATCGTTCAAAAATAAAAATTCACCTGTCTCAGGATTTATCCTAACTGTCGCTGGTTTACGAAATAACGAATTTACTCCAAACATTTGCACCATACCATATCCAATATATTAGTCATACAGTGATGAGCGCACTAATAACCGGCAAAATAACGCAAAAGATGGAAAACATATTAAGTTGTGAGATAAAAAGAGATGAACCTAATGGAGGTGTTAAATTTAGCGATAGTAACTTATATAAAAATAAATAAGCAAAATCATTGGCTAACACTCGTGAAGTGAATGTGAATTTAGTTGGAAATATATAAAATGATGCAGGGTCATCATTCCATACATTTCTGTGCAACTATATACACCGGTGTTTCTGCCTATTTGGGCCTCGTCAGTATAGTGTAGCAAGTTAAAAAATTTGTTTGTTAACTTGTAAAAGGATTACTACAGGAGCAAGGTTACCATTTTTGATCAGATTGTTAGAAGACCCGCAGTCGCAAGGCTACAACTAACATGGCCAAGGAGGTAAGGCTACCTGAGGAAGTATGTTGCGACTGCGGGTCTTCTAACAATCTGACCAAAAATGGTAACCTTGCTCTTGTAGTAATCCTTTTACAAGTTAACAAACAACTTTTTTAACTTGCTACACTATAGTGACGAGACCCAAATAGGCCGAAACACCGGTGTATATAGTTGCACATAAATGTATGGAATGATGACCCTTCATCATTTTATATATTTCCAACTAAATTCACATTCACTTTACGAGTATTAGCCAATGATTTTGCTTATTTATTTTTATATTTGTACTCGATTATACAACATCATTTTATGTAACTTATATATATTGACATTATATTGATTGTTTCCCACCTTTAGATGTATCGCACAAATTTGAGAAATGCCACTGTCACAGTGATAGTTTTAGTTGACATTCTCCTCTGATAGGTCTAAAGGTGGGAAACAATCAATATAATGTCAATTTATATGTTACTATCGCTAAATTTAACAACTCTACTAGTTTTATTTCTTTTTATCTCACAACTTAATATGTTTTCCATCTTTTGCGCTATTTTGCCGGTTTTAGCACGCTCATCACTCTATACACTATTTTACTTGGCAAATAGTTTTGCATTTTGGCATATTTTCGACTTCCACTTCTGAAAGTGATAGTATAACGTAAAATATAGTGAAAGTATGTAAAATAATAAATAAAGTAAAATTTTATTAATAGAGAGTACCTATACAGTATTTCAAGGTCAATTTCCACTTTAAATTGTCATTATGATGTGTTTTTATAATAAGTATTGAGTTTCGTTTACTATCCTTGATCTTTGGGAACGGCATGAATATTATTTTACATATATTAAAACGTGAAACGTTAATGGCGCCACCAAAAAGCAATGTTTGGTTTCATTTTATTGAACTATATCTCCAATTTACACGCCTACTAAAAATAGAAAGATGGTGGAGCATTTCTTTTAATCAAGTAAACGAAAGACAAGACAGTGAGAATACGAACAAGAGTGAAGACAATGAATCTAATAAATAAATCTACTTTAAAATGTATAATATATTATGTCTGAATTGTCAATATGAATGAGTGAGATAAAATTAAATTATTAGAGAAGAATTTGTTACCAAGTGTAATGTACCTACCTACTCATATGTACGATATTAATATACCTATGTATTTTTATATAGTTTTTAGTCACCCGGTATATGTTATTTACAATTATGAAAAGTTTCTCATGTTTAAATCACTAATATTTGCTATTAAAAATCAGAATCAATAGTATTCATAATTATTTTTTCCCATTTAAAATAAGTAAGTTTCTCTCGTTTATTTGTCTAATACTTCGTATCTATAAGTAACAATAATATATTTCACCAATTTCTTTGTTCGATAAGATATACGTATTTGCTATTTTAATATTAATATTTGAGTCCAATCTCTTGTACTCAAATCCATCCAAAACCTCGTTAAATGATTGTAGATAACAGAACCTAAAAATTCATAGTTTTAAGAAATAAACGTAACATTGTAATTTTCATTTTCCAGTATAATAAATTAATCCACGTCATTCTACGTAATTTTATTCTAAAAAGAAGAATTAGTCCGGAGAAGAATTAGCAGCATAGTATTCCATAACACAAGCAACAAAAACAAGATTTGTTTAAATTATTAAAGTTGTGTATTTTGATAATAATTTCCAAGTTGGAAATCGAAACGTCAAATAAATTTAATTTAAAACTTAAATTGTGACTTAAGTCGACTTTACACTACATGATTATTATCATGTGATTTGTCATATGATTTTTCCCATGACTAGCCGCATGACAATGCTTATGACAAAACGAGCCGTATAACACTGCAAAATCATATGACAAATCACACAGTGTAAACATGTAAATTTCACTCCATGACCAAATCATATGACAAATCACATGATAAATCATGTAATGTAAAGTCGACTTTATTCCCATGTCACAAGAAACAAAACACCCCACGTCAACGTCTATGCGGATAAGGACACTTGTTGACGAGTAAAATATTTCTAAGAATTCTCACCCTTCGACGGACATAAATATAGGTATAGACCAGCGACGTATTGATAAGGTTAGCAATTATTCACAGTATTCAAGGAATTTGTTCAACTTAGCCACTTGTAAATTTGACCCATCGGAAATTGACTTGTAAAGGCTGATTCACATTATAGCTCAAGTCACGCTCCGCTCACGGTCAGCTCAAGCCACGATCAAAATATTCTCTCGGAGAAACCACGCGGTCCAAAAAAAGGGACGGAACTTGACCGTCGCAATTGACCACTTGCAAATTTTAGGAAATCATCTAATTTTTTCACTTATCCACAATGGCAAAGGATACACAATAAAAATGCCCCCGGTATAAATTTAGTTATAAAATTTAACATTGTTGCCGATAGTTGAGAGTCAAGTTTGTTTATTTAGGTAAAAATTTATTATACTTGCAAAGTTGTTAGAATAAGCGGGAAGAAATTAATAGGTATTTGAAGGAATACTAACAGGACCAGTAAATAATAGTTGACCAGTTGAGGTAGCAGACGCTTTGTTTGATGGTGTGTGGCAGTAATTCTGTTGGTCGACTTGGACTTGAACTTGACGGAGTTGTCGATGAAGTTGTTCAATCTAGCTGACCAATTCAGTGGCAGAGTGCTTGATGAAGAATATCTGGCAACACTTACTTGGTCGACTGGAACTTTGTTAATTGCAGTTGTTTGCTGGCAATTTTGATTAATATTAATAATTACTGACGCTGGAGTTTAGTAATTAACACAGGGCTTCCCAAACTTATTCGTACTGTGACGCCCTTGGGACTTTGCTATTTTTTTGCGACGCCCCTCAACCCAACCCCCAATAATACTTACCAATTTTAGTACTAGCCTAGTAACAGGTTATTTATAATTTTTATAGAAATTAAGAAAGAATCAAAACATAGGCACAAAAATAAAAAGGGATATTTATTTATATAACTGGCTGGTTAATATGAGGGATGTGCTTGCTTTTTTGAGCATAGCTTATGAAACCGGGGCTCCAATTTGGAAATTGTCACTCTAATTTCTTTTTCTAAGTTTATGTTTGACTTGTACTTGTTTTTAATTACTGCAACTGCAGAAAATCCCGTTTCGCACAAGTACACAGTCGCAAATGGTAATAAAACATTTAATGCAACAGTGCTGATGGCATGATAATTATGAGAAACTGAGCTCCAAATTTCAAACATCCTTGTCGTGTTGAAGCTTTAGGCTGGAATGACAGGACAATTCTGTCGGTTGTTCTTCTTCCTCTGTTGAAAGTGTTGATGGTGTGAATGACTAGGGAGGGATTCTGTCTGACCCAGTCATATTGCTACAGATTTTTGGGAAAACATTTATCAGTGTTCGTTCAATGACAACATGTCTGTTGTGTAACATGTTTTTTAAAGAGGAACCGAGGATTTCTATCGATTTTTCTTATAGAATACCTTGTAAAGCAGGAAAACAGTCAATTTCTTGATCTTCTAATTTTCTCTTCCATAAGGTCAACTTCTGAAACCCAGTAATTTTATCTGCCAATTGCAGGATATGAGTATTATTTTCCTATAAATACTTATTAAGATCATTTAATTTGTTAAATATGTCACAGGGGTATGCTAATTTTATTATAAACTCTGAATTAATAAAGTTTTGCGCATCATCATGGGATTCTGTATGACATGTAGGTACATTTAAAATTTCATTTTTTTAATTTATATACACGTGCGAGTACGTTGCCTTTGGACAGCCAACGAGAGCTGCAATAATAAATTAAAGAGGTGTGCTTGGCCCCTATTTCTTCACAATGTTTATGGAAGACTTGATTTCACGGGTCATGTTTTAATGTAGTTCACCATTTTAATAATGCTATCCATCACAACACGTAATTAAGTTGTAATGTTCTTTGCTCCTAAGGCCTCTCTATGACACAATGTGTCCATTTTACACTTGTAACCTTGGTTTTGATGAGAGCTTGTAGTCCTGCATACTATCCAGACAAATATATTTTCTGTATTAAAAGTCCACGCTGACACGCGACGCCCCTGGGACAACGCCGCGACGCCCCAGGGCGTCGCGACGCACAGTTTGGGAAGCCCTGAATTAACATATACAGCGACGAAGGACCATGAAGGGGGGATGATACACTTCAGTAAAATATGCATTGAATGATGAAAAAACTGATTTTGATCACATTTATTTACACACTATTCTGCTGATTTTTTGGTTATAGGTCTGGATCCCGCGTATGAAAAAAAGTTGATTAATAGCAAGCTGACAATTTTTTAATAGCTTAAGGGTGTCTAGTCGGACAAACTTTGATATATGGGAACACTGGAACAGGTAAAGTTTTAATTGTGGAACAGGTTAAAATTTGGAACGGTCAGACCACGAAAACGTCACATGTATTTTGTCCGACAGAACTTCAAATTGATTTGTTACCCTTTCATTAAACTTTCATGCAAAAATCAGCCTGCTATTTATCTCCTGTCATAATTCCTCTCATTTGACATATTCTACGTGTTCCACTCATTGTAATTCCCATTTGGTAATAAATAGCAGTCTGATTTTTTCATGAGAGTTTAATGAAAGGGTAACAAATCAATTGGAAGTTCTGTCGGACAAAATAAATGTAACGTTTTCGTGGTCTGACTGTTCCAAATTTTTAACCTATTTTACAATTAAACCTTCCCCTGTTCCAGTGTTCCTATATATCAAAGTTTGTCCGACTAGACACCCTTAAGCTATTAACAAATTTTCAGCTTGCTATTAATCAACTTTTTTTTTCATATGCGGGATCCAGACCTATGAAATAAACTAAATAATAATAATTAATACATAAATTTCTTGTGACATTTCATGTCGGTCAAAACAAATTGAAAGATCGCACTGGACTAATAACGACACATATCAGATGTTGCCGGCGACCGACAACCGCTGTAATAAAACGTCTGGCATGACGATTTACGCAACCTACGCCATTGATTGGAGACCACAGCCTGACGCTGAACGCCAAATACGGCGTTTATTGATAACCATAGCCTATGTTGTGTATTGACTACGTGAAGTTGCCGGTGACCGACAAACGCTGTGTGCAACGTCTGGCGTGACGCTGTACGCAACCTACGGCATGTATTGGTCACCATAGCCTAAGAAACTCGATTTGAATCGAAATGCAACCGTCTATATTTACACACACCCAAACTTATATGAAATCACCATGTATTTCAAAGTAATATTTATTTCTTGTAAAAAAACTTGTTATTGTTGCGAAAAATAACAATTTTTATTGAAAATAAACAAACATAAGTATAATAGTGTATAGGTTATTTGCTCGAGTTGCAAATTGAACGAAAATAAATAAACTGACTTTTGCGTCCAAAAACGAAAATATGCCTCATGTGGGATTATAGAACTTACAACGAGGAAAGATTATTGGTTTTATGGAGAAAGTAATGTTCTCAGAGGGACATAGCTGTAGAGCTAGGCGTAATACAGGGCGTTCTCTCCAAAACCTATGCTAGGTAACAAGAACTAGGAAATCTCAAAAACAAAGCAAGGAAAGTCGCCAAAAGTAATAACGGCTCTGCACGATCGTTTAATTGTCCAATCAGCTGGAAGACACCCAACCATTTCTCACCTGCAGCTCCAAAGGCAGCTTTTGGAAGCTACAGGTGTAACTTTATCAATTGAAACGATAAGAAGAAGAGTTCGTACTAAGAAGTATACAGCAGAAGACAGTTATGGGTTCCCGAGTTATCCAGACAGCACAAGATTGATCGCCTAAATTGGTGTCTTCACCACCAAAAGTGGAACATTGGGAATTGACAAAATGTGATATTTTCAAAAAAAGTCAGGATTTGTGTAAAATCAGATGACCCACGAAATCGTGTACTTAGAGGTCGAGGAAGACCAGCAAGAACGAAAACTGTCAGATCTGTTCACAAATATACAAGAGGAAGTGTAATGTTCTGGAGAGAATTGTGATTCGTAAAAAAACTCCTATAATTTTCATCCAATCAACTTTAACTGCTTACAGGTATGTAGATAACCTGTAGTCAGGCTCTGGAGAGGTGCAACAGGAGAAAATTTAATTTTTTTGAATGAAAATGGACCTCTACATACCATTAGATTAACTACAAACTTCATTGAAGCAGAAGGTATCCCTTGTTTGGAGTGACCTGCTTGCTCATCCGAGCTTAATCTTATAGAGTATTTGTGGGATATGCTTAAAAGAAAAATTAAAGCTCGCCGGGATACTCCACAAAACACCGCACGGCTAGTACAAGCTGCTTTTAAAGGATGGAGCAACCTACCACAACAAAATGTTGATAATTTGATTAAGAGCATGTAGTCCTGTCGCCAGGGGGGGTACAACGGCCTCCTGTATTCAGATGGACTTACCCAAGATTTTTTTATGTATTTTGACCTGTAGAACACGAATTTTTTGGGTAACAGTTGATCCGGATATCGATAAGATTGTTATAAACGAAGAAGTTGAGGAATCACATAACAGCGATTTCTCGCAAAACAAAACATTTTTTTGTATTTTTTGGGCCATTCTAACCAAAAAATGTTCCTAAAAATTTTTTCGTAGGATGCATAGTTTTCGAGATAAACGCGGTTGAACTTTCAAAAAATCGAAAAATTGCAATTTTTGAACCCGAATAACTTTTGATTAAAAAATAAAATAGCAATTCTGCTTACCGCATTTGAAGGTTCAAGTCAAATTTTATCGGTTTTAATTATTTGTATTGCTAAATATTTATTATTTTATTGTTAAACAAAGCTATAAACAGCTAGTGCTTGAGTGATGTTTTCAATGATTTCTCATTTAAAATCGAACGAGTAGGTAGCCGAGGTAGAAGTGCAAGCGGGGCTATTTCTGTGTAGCATGCATTAAAACGCATGTATTAGGCACGGGAAACACTATGTGTTTATAGCTTTTTTTAACAATCAAAAATAAATTTTTATCAATGCAAATATTCAAAACAGATACAATTTGACTCAAACTTTTAAAGGCGGTAAGCAGAATTGTTATTTTATTTTTTATTCAAAGGTTATTCGATTCAAAAATTGCAATTTTTCGATTTTTTGAAAGTTCAACCTCGTTTATCTCGAAAACTATGCATCCTACGAAAAAACTTGAAGGAACATTTTTTGGTTAGAATGACCCAAAAAATACAAAAAAATGTTTTGTTTTTCGAGAAATCGCTGTTATGTAATTCCTCAAGTTCTTTGTTTGTAACAATCTTATCGACATCCGGATCAACTGTTACCCAAAAAATTCGTGTTCTACGGGCCAAAATACATAAAAAAAACTTGGGTAAGTCCATCTGAATTAAGAAGGCCGTTGTACCCCCCCTGGCGACAGGACTAATGCCCAAGCAAACTGAAGCTTGCATACGAACTAGAGGTGGTAATACTGACTACCACAAAATACAAAACAAATAAATAAAAACAATTTAAACATTATTCGTTTTACATTGAAATGTTGGATGCTATTGACTTTAAATCAACTACTTTCAATTTGTTTGTTAAATACTTTATGTTTTATTTAATTGTTATGTATTTGATATTCAATTGCTTTAAAATAAATATTGATTGACTTCGTGTGTTCGTTTTTTTTTAATTCGCACGAAATAGTAAGAAATATCAGATGATTCCATATGGACCGCGTTATGTAATAGCGGATTAAGCGCCAAAATGTAGTTTTGAGATAAATCGATTTAAAGATTTTAAATTTGTTTTTGGTACTATTTCTAAAATATAGTACTGACATGTTTAATATTTAATATATTAATGCAAATGTAAATAAACTTTTACATGTGTTCAAAATTTTTTAAAAATAATTTATATTTTAAAAGTTATACGATCAAATATCGCTTAATTCGTTAATGATTTTTTAAGATATGCATGAGTTAAGATCCGAATACCGGATTAAGAGACATATTTGGCGCTTAATCTGATGTTACCTGACAAAGGATGTCTTTTAATTCGATATCTAAAACGTTAGTAAATATGTTGTGTTTTGTAATAAAGAATTAACCGACTATTCGTGGCACTTGATTCGTTATTACACTTAAAAAGATGCGGATTTTTGTTTATGACAATGGATTATATACCATTATTGGCGTTTAGTTCGATATTACAAATCCTAGTGTGAGATTTTTTTTAATAAAATAAAAAATGTCGCTTAATACAAGCATTTAAAAACAGCTTTTTTAAAAATTTTTTACAAAAAACATATTTTTATACATAGATTTGCTCCCTAGCTGCAAGATGGCACTATTATCTCGATTTTGGACTTTTGGTGG
This sequence comes from Diabrotica virgifera virgifera, assembly GCF_917563875.1. NCBI lineage: Eukaryota > Metazoa > Arthropoda > Insecta > Coleoptera > Chrysomelidae > Diabrotica > Diabrotica virgifera. The sequence continues at coordinate 181,314,201 of NC_065448.1, read as the reverse complement.
TTAATCCGTTATTACATAACGCGGTCCATATAAGTTTGGGTGTGTGTATTTAATATGTAATATTATTGTAATACACTGACTTATCTGTTACAACTGTTAACAACGTTGATTCTGTAAAATTTCTTGGTATTTTTTTAAACAGCAACCTTAAATGGTCCCTCCATATCGATTTGTTAAGAAAGAAACTATCTTCAGCTTGCTATGCTATAAGATCTGTTTCGAATGAACTCAATTTAGCATCTTCCAAAATAACATATTTTTCTTTGTTCGAGTCACATTTTCGTTATGATCGTCCTTTTTGGGGTTCTGGTACAGCTGCCCAATTCAATGTTATTTTAAAATTACAAAAAAGAGCAATAAGATATCTGTTTGGCCTCAGAAGAACAACACATTGCAGAAGTTACTTCAAAGATCACGGAATTTTAACCCTTCCATCTTTGTATATTTTAGAAACTGTTTGCATAATTCGTAAACATCTACATGTCTTTCCACCAAGACCTAATCATGACTACTTCACGAGAAATTCTACGTTTAACCTCTATTTGCCGACCCCGTTCTCGGAGTTAGTAAAGCAATCTATATTATACTCCGCAAAAAAACTTTACACCATCTCCCTCTACAACTTAAATCTGCAGCATCTTTCCCCAAATTCCGTCAACTGACAAAAGCCTACCTATATGAAAGACCATATTATTCAGTAGAAGATTTTTTTAATCAATAACTAAGAAACTACAGTACCCTTTGCACAAGTAGTATTTTTATTATTTTTTTTTATCTATATTTGGGTGTTATATGCAGCAGCTTAACTTTTAAAACTTTTTTTATTAATTTTACCAGGTAGACTATGCAATTACAATTTACTTTAAATTTTGCAATTGATTATTTGCGTTTAACTTCATTATTGTGATTATTATTTTAAATATATTGACAATTTATGTAATTTTAGTAAATTGGATTGTTATTGTTTTGTTTTCTTGACCATTATAATCTTTGTCGATAAAATTGTACAATTTTTCATGACAACAAAGCATATTTCTATTCTATTCTATTCTGAATCAATCGTATTTTGTGTTATATTTTCCATTTTTATAAATGTATAATATATATGAAATATACGTATTGCTATACAAATTGAAGCAGTAAAATAAAAAGCTCTAGGATCTCAAAATTTAAACACTCTTTATAAATCGATATAGACCAACTAAAGAAAGTTCTTTTCAAAAACATATCTAATATTATACTCCACCAAAAAGATTGCCTATTTCTAAATTTTATAAGTTTGTTTTTGAACTTCCTATTCCACACAATTTTTAAATAAAAAGTTAGCTTTTGAAAATAAGGAACGCTTGGGGGAAAAAGTGCAAATTTGAAATTAATAAAACATGAAGTTACGTGTGAAAGACCGACATCTAACGGACATATATCAGATACATTTTACATTTAAAGCAAATCTCATTAATAAAACATATGGATTTAAGGTCGAAAGGTTCTTATTATAACATTTTTGTTTTATATGTCGTCCTTTGAGAATACAGTTTGTGTGAAATGATGGGATTTTGAAAATAAAATATGAATTTTCATTTATATAATAATATACTTTTAGGTAGAAATAATAGAGAATATTAAAATTATGATTAATAATTCTCAACTAGTTTGTTAAGCTAAAAATAAATCCAATATTATTTTAACGAGGTTTAAGACGCAAATTGAATAAGACACTTTCAAACGAATTTCATCCAGAACGGGGTGTCAGACAGGGATGTACACTATCTCCACAATTATTCAAATATATGGGGAGCATATTATGAGAAGAGCACTTGAAGGATGGGAAAAAGGCATATCAATAAATGGTCATAAAATAAACAACTTACGTTTCGCAGATGACACAGCCCTTCTTTCAAATAGTCAAGCAGAGCTGATTGGTCTTACACGACTGGTTGAAAACGACAGTCAAATATTTTTGTCTCCAATTAAACATATCAAAGACAAAGATCATGATAGTGGATAGACTACATAACAATCATCCACACATAAGCACAATTGATGGGTTTAAGGTTGTAAGCTCATACTTATATCTGGGATCATTAGTCACAAACACAGGGTGGCGACAGGAAGAAATAAAACGTAGATGTGATCCAGCAAAAGTTGCCACAGCAAAAATGATCATAATATGAAAGAGCGTTAAACATGAGGTTAATCAATTGCTTAATATTCCGAATATAATTACAAAAATGAAGTTGGAATTATTACATATAAAAGTATAGCCGAACATGTCAATAACTTCATCCCAGTGAACGATAGAATCGTCCTGTTACAAATAAATACGTCACCGGTGAATACAAGCATCATACAAGTCTATGCAGCCACAGCAGACCACGGTGATGAAAAAATATCAGAATTCTACAAACAAATAAGCAACATTTTAAGAGATATACCGAGACACGAACTCCTTATAGTCATGGGAGATTTCAATGCGAAAATAAGTAACGGAAAAGAAGGGCAACATATTGGTCCACATGGATTAGGAGAGAGAAATCAACGCGGAGAAACAATGAGTATCTTTGCAGCTGAGCATGACTTAATCGTGCTAAACACATTTTACAAACTACCACCTAGACGCCTGTATAGGACAACGGAGAAGACGTTATTATAAGAAATCAAATAGACTATATGCTTGTTAACAAAAGATATCAAAATAGTTTTAACAGTGGTAAAACCTATCTAGGCGCTGATATTCAATCTGACCACAATCCTTTAGTGGGCGTGTATAGAACCAAGTTAAAGAAAATACGCGGAAAAACTGTAAAAAAACATGACATGAGAAAACTGAAATATAGCGAAGTAAAAGAAATAGTCAGCAAAATATTAAATAGAAAATTCAAAGAAATCGATAATACAACGGAAAGCACAGAAGATAAGGTAGAGTCCCTTAATAAAACGATAGACGACATAAAAGAAAATTTTATGAAGAACAAAGGAGGTAAGAATAAGACATGGATGACGACAGAGATTCTGCAACTAACGGAAGAAAGAAGGAAAAACAAGAACGATTACTCCATTTATAAAACATTTCATCGAGAGATACAGAGAAAGATCAGAGAAGCCAAACAGAAAGAACTGGAGAAAAAATTCCAAGAAATCGAAATTCTGCAAAGTAAATACGACGACTTCAACGTGCATACGAAGGTAAGAAAGATTACAGGCAAATGTAAAAACAGAAGAGTAAACTTATTAATGACAATGGAGAGATAATTGTGGACAAAGGGAGTATCAATAATATCTGGAAAAATTACACACGAAATTAATTTTTTGATGAGACGGAGAACCAGTCCCCAATACCTACGGAAACAGGACCACCTATACCAGTGTCAGAAATAAGAGCAGCCATAATATCACTAAAAGAAGGTAGAACTCCAGGACCAGACGGAGTACAATCTGAATTTCTTAAACGTCTTGATGATGAATCTTTCAGAATACTATGTAAAATCTTCAATAATATCTATGACACAGGCAATATCTCAAAAGATTGGCTAGTTTCAGAATTTATTACCTTACCAAAGAAACAGGGAGCAAAAAAATGCGGAGAATATAGGCTAATAAATCTAGTGAGCCATACATTAAAACTTTTGCTTAAAATTATACATTGTAGAATAATATACAAGCTATGCGAAGAGAGAATACAAGACACACAATTTGAATTCATGAAAGGCGTAGATGCACTGTTTAGTCTACAGGTTTTATTTCAAAGATGCAGAGATAGGACTTGCGATATTTACACCTGCTTTGTGGACTACCAAAAAGCATTTGTTACAGTTCAACACCGAAAAATGATGGATGTTCTAACAAAAGCCCAAATGGATGATAAAGACCGACGTATAATACAAAATTTGTACTGGAGCCAATCAGCCACAATAAGAACGAATCTTGGAGGTGAACCAACGGAAGCGATCCAGATTCTACGAGGTATTAGACAAGGTTGTATACTTTCACCTATATTATTTAACCTATATTCAGAGGAAATATTTAGTGAAGCCTTGGAAAATGGCGAACATGGAATACTTCTAAATGGAGAACGCCTAAGACAGTTTGAACAATTTACAGCAACTAATAAACAATGTAAATGAAGTATGTGAAAGATTTGGACTTCAAGTATCAAAAACTAAATTTATGATCATCAGCAAAAATAAAATTAAAAACGCCCAACTACTTATCAATAATACACCAGTGGACTGAGTAAAACAGTATAACTATCTTGGAACAATAGTAAACGAACAATGGGATCACTCACAAGAAATAAAATGTAGAATAGAGAAGGCTAGGAGTGCATTTAATTACTTGGCCAAACTCTAAACCACAACCTTAATCTGAGGATAAAAATAAGGCTCCTACGATGTTATATCTTCTCAATATTGTATTACGGAGTTGAATGCTGGACACTCACTGAAGCAATGGAGAAAAAACTTGAAGTCTTCGAGATGTGGCTATACAGGCGAATCCTAAGGATATCATTGACGGACAAGATAACCAACGAGACCGTATTATGAAGAGAGGGCAAAGAAAGAGAGGTGATGTATACCATTAAAAGGAGAAAGTTAGAATATCTCGGACACATAATGAGAAACGGCACTAAATACAGATTACTGAAGGTAATCCTTCAAGGTAAAGTATCCGGAAAAAGAGGAATTGGGAGAAGCAGAATATCATGGTTAAATAGCCTAAGGAAATGGTTCTCCACAACAACTAATCTATTTAAAGCATCAGGTAATAAAATAATTATAGCCAGAATGATCGTCAATATTCGAAACGAATAGGCACTAAAATAAGAAGAATATTCCCAATACTGACCTACGGATGAGAATCTTGGAGCCTGAGACAATCGGAAAGATGAAAGGTAGACGCCATTGAAATGTTCTGTTGGAGACGAATGCTACGAATTCCTTGGACCGACCATAGGACAAATAATTCAATTTTAAAAGAGCTAAAAGTTAGCTAACGGCTCTCAAGTAAAGTCCATCTCCAACAACTAAAATACTTTGGAAATGTTATGAGAGCCAACACAGAAAACATGGAAACACTCATTATACAAGAAAAGGTGAAAGGTCGAAGACAACGAGGAAGATCCCCAATAAGATGGGTCGATCAAATTACAGGAATATGCAAAAGACCTATGCATGAGTTAAAAAAAATGACCAGAGACAGAGATCTTTGGAGACGGACAATACACACACATCACGTCAACCACTACACTCCCTCACATGCACTTGTAATAAGAATAAAACAGGATCACTGGAGACGTTTTTCGAATAAAACTAAATATTATTTTTCTGGTCTGCAAGAAGAAATACTAAATACTATGGCGCTTTATTAGACGCCAAAAGAACGGAGGTAAAAGAACTAATAGAACAAAACACATAGAAAAGGATACATGAATTTTAGTCTAGGCGTCAGAGGGGTCACCGTGTCATATTCAATTCTGATGGACAAACTCAACGGTTTCTTATGGATTTTTGGCTGCTGATTACGAATTTCGAGGGGGGATTTCGATCCTAGTGGTCAAAAAAGTGTTATAAACAATTTAATTGTTTATAAATTGTTTATAAGGCTCTGGCTCATAAACTAAAAGAGACGAAAAAAAATGTTTTAAACAAAATTTGCTCCTTAATAAAAAACCAAGAAAAAACCGTTTACTAAACTTAAATCTAACAATTAGAACTCAAGATATTGTAAAATTCGTGCACAATGCAAATTGCAAATTGCAAAATAAGTATTTTTCGAAGCTTTATCGATCGTAACTCGGCTTCTGCGCATGAAAATGAGTCTTAGAAGGTGTCGCTTTAAAGCTTAATTAACAGGCTTCCAAACAAAGTTCATTAAATTACTTGATCTTCATTTTTTTTTAAAGTTATACCCGTTTGAAGTTACAATTTTCTTAAAAATATTGTACATTCATTTGTTTATAAGGGTTTCAAGCAAATTTGAGCTATAAACATTTATACTTTAATTAACAATAATGATAGAAAAACTCAAAAGGAACAATTTGAGGTTGTGAAAATGTTCATAAGTTTATTTTTGGCCAAGATGTCGATATTTTAATGGCGCGCGCTATGAAGCGCAAGATCGGCTCACCGCGTAAAGGTTCACGCGCTAACTTCTCGATGCAAATTATAATTTCTATGTATACATACGTTATCTTCATTTTTCATTTTTGAAGATCCTAATAAAATTTTATCATATAATTCTTATAATTAAATCATCATACTGTACCTCGTATCACCTTTCATTCTATTTACTTTGTCTTCTATTTTTTGCACTAAATGAGAAAAAAAAAACATTAAAAACTAATATTTCAGAAGTATAACTAAAAAGTAAGTTGATATTATTTATTAGTACTATTTTTAAAAACATTTTTTTCATGCATCTGCAAATCTGCAAAGAGATATACATGGAATATCATCAGATTTTTTACATCTGCATAAGTTCTTAGCGAAATTTTAACAGTTACATGGTGGTACAAGTCTGTTCTTGTAGGCAGTAAAACTAAAACTTTTTGAGACTTCAGAGTCTAATTATCTATATGATATCCATATAAAGTGGATCTAGAATCTTTTGTTCATAGATTTTGTTCATGAATCATAGTTCTTTTGCAGCATCATCAAGGCCCGTCAATTGTGTGTATGCCGCCACATCATAAATGCTCGTTTTATATGCAATGATGATGCTGCAAAAGAATTCGATCCATTTTTATATGGATATCACATATTGGCTCATTTGCTTGCGTAGAAGCCGAGTTACGATCGATAAAGCGTCGAAGAATACATACTTACTTGACTGTGAGCTAATCTTGCGCCTCACAGCGCGCCATTAAAATATCGACATCTTAGCCAAAAATAAACTTACGAACATTTTCGTAAGCTCAAATTTTTCCTTTTGAGTTGTTTTATCATTATTGTTAATTAAAGTATAAATGTTTATAGCTCAAGTTTGCTTGAAACCTTTATAAACAAATTAATGTACAATTTTTTTGAGAAAATTATAACTTCAAACGGGTATAACTTTAAAACAAATGAAGATCAAATAATTTAATAAACTTTGTTTGGAAGCCTCTTGATTATGCTTTAAAAGGACACCTTATAGGGCTCATTTACATGGGTAGAAGCCGAGTTACGATCGATAAAGCTTCGAAAAATACTTATTTTGCAATTTGAAATTTGCATTGTGCACTAATTTTACAATATCTTGAGTTATGATTGTCGGATTTAAGTTTAGTAAACGGTTTTTTCTTCGTTTTTTATTAAGGAACAAATTGTATTTGAAACATTTTTTTCTATTTCTTTTAGTTTATGAGCCAGAGCATTATAAACAATTTATAAACAATTAAATTGTTTATAACAATTTTTTGACCACTCTGATCGAAATCCCCCCTCGAAATTCGTAATCAGCAGCCAAAAATCCATAAGAAACCGTTGAGTTTGTCCATCAGAATTAAAAATGACACGGTGACCTCTATTTGGCGCCTAGACTATTTACTGTCAACAAAACTTATATTTAGAGGAAGAAGAAACTATGCTACAGACGGAAACAGCAGAAATTAACACAAATGAAGAACTTAATATAAATACAAGGAATTTCGACACAACATTCGGCTGCCCCAAGTAGAAACACTGTATACATTTTCTTCAAAATCTCTTATATTGCATTTTTGGATTTAGGATGTTGTTATCTACAATTTTCCAAGGAAGAAATAAATAAAAAATGAGTAGAACCACAATTTAATATTGCTATGAAACACATTATATTACACTCCATATTCACTTCAGCAATTTAAAACACATTATATCCATATCCCCAAGTATAAACACTGTAAATACGGGACATACAGTGTTTTTATTTGGTTTTTGGGATTTACACTGATTTACCATGGGAATCACAGGATTTACATTTTACGAATTTACATTTTATGAATGACCTTTCAAATGAGCCATCACACGACCCCATTTCCCATTTACAAAAATCACCGATTACGTCATCACATCCAGATGATGACGTCACTAGTATGACATATATGCCAAAATATCACAATATTTCGGGATTTTTCCCTAAAATCCCTGGTTTACGAAATATCGAATTTATTCCTTTCATTTGCACCACACTGTATAACAAAGTTACAACAATAAACGGAAATTTTTTATTAAAAAGTGCATAATATAATTTGTTTATATAGAGAGTTTAATATAATTTGTATTTGGATACAGAAATAAGACAGAAACTTATTTCTTTGATGCCTGAAAACGGTGGCAAAGGTCGTTTTGGCGTACTTGGTCACGGTCAGTCTCTGAGACACTAGTAGACAAGCTTTTTCATAACCCTGGACGGCAGCAATTACTTGACCCAGACATTGACCATTAAATTGTTGCAATTTGTTATATATTTGTTAAAGGAACTTGAATAAAGTATCATTTGTAGTACTTAATGTCTTTAAAAAGTGGAATATTTTATGCTATATTTTCAGGTTTCCCAAATAAAAACACTGTATGTGTTCAAAACCTAGTTAGGAAATAAAATGCAGACATAAATCTATTTACTAAAAAACAAGAGTATTTTTTGCTAAATTAGTGTGTTTTTACTTTTATTTCAAACAAAACAGAAGTTTTAAAAGTTAAGTCCTTTACGTTTTCTACTCTGGTGAACATTTTTCGAATTGGCGCTTACAGTGTTTCTACTTGATCCTGTGCAGCTTTTCCTCGCTGTGGCAGGTAAGGTAAGGATTGCCATGATGATCGCCATAAACTTTCGTCACGGATGGGCACATTAAGAACAAAGAAGTTCGAAAAACACTCGAAAATCTGAAGATTAGAAAAGCTGCAGGTAAAACGAAAGTATAATAGCGTACGTTGTACATTAATAACTTCAAAATCTCAACTCGCTCGTTTAAAAGCTATATCAATTTCTAAGTTGGAGTTATCCGAAAAGCTATTGTTTTTTAAGTTAACTCAGAAAATAACTTTCTTTGATGTTTACCTAGGTAGTAAATAAATTTTTAAGCACACCTATTTGGTAGAATGTCCCAGATTTTTTACTGAAATTTCATTACTCTTGCAAAGTCACAAATCTTACATTCCAAAAGCTGTAGCCCGAAGAAATAAAGGTAACATTAACCTTCCGTGACTAACATTGAGTCTGTGAGACCGACCAGTTAGAGATTTTACGATTATATCCAAATCGTTCGTTATGAATCTTCGCCGCCATCAGTAGCTGCCTGATGTAGATGCCTGTTTTTAGTGTTCAAGTTTAAGTCTTCAGTGTCAATTAATTATGCAATTATCGGCACCCATGTTGGACCCATGATCTACTCGATGAAAAAAATATTTAGATTAACGAAAGACCGTGCAAACAAGTGCTGATAATTTAGTAACCCAATTGCCAGGGGTAAAAAGTGAACCTTGGTACAAGGAAACAGCAATGGAAATATTGAGGTTGTTTTTGACAAATCAGATGTTATGTGATTGTTTTATTTTCTTTGGTACTTTGCTAGTGTTAAGGAGGTTAATAATTTAAAAATAGGTATCATTTATGTTTAAATTTACTCCTTCAGGGAGTAAACACAATCCTACGCTTGAAAGTGTGTCAATGGAAACATTTCTTTATGTCGGTCTCTGAGACCCGATGTTAGCTTTAATGTTCAGAAAACCTATGTTAGTTGCGAAAGGTTCACAACATATCCGACAAATATTAGTTCAGAAAACGATTTTTGCAACAAACTATTCTCTAGATTTTCTAGGTACACTAAACTATTATGCACAGTTACATAATAAAATATTTATTTGGAATACAGGTAATCCCTCTTGAATGTTCTCTAATTATCTTACGGTAGATGAATTGGTCTTTATTTATTATTTTCATTTTAAAAGCCAAGCAAGATCTGTAGTTCTCTAAATAAATTCTTAAACTTAAACGTTCAACCCAGGTTTGTTCGTAGAACGATCAGCAACCGTTGCCAACCGTCAGACGCAAGCGCGTTCGTAGTCTACGAACTCGAACTGTTAACTGCGCAGCGCTAACTGTTAACTGCGCATGCGTCTGATGGTTGGCAACGGTTGCTGATCGATTGGATCGTACTACGAACAAACCTATAATTATTAGCTAATTTTTCTGAAGGCGCCCTTTGCGTCGTCCTTTGCGTCGGTGATCATTATTGCCCGATAATTCCCTTGTAACTTCTGATACGCTCAAATTTGGCCTTTAAATGGTTTACGAACTATTAAAAAAATTATAAATAGTTACCACATATATCTACTTTAGGTTTCGTGTCGAACCTTTCCAAGAAATTACGGGTGCTCTGTCCAGATTAAAAGTTACCCCTTCTCTCCCATATCAGAATGTGGGATGCGATTTTGGAGGACCACTTTTTATAAAATCGTCCAAATTACGTAGAGCATTGGTGTATTTGGAACCCTCATCTCTCACCCTTTCCGTTGAACACTTTCGACTTTGCCATAAAAGATTTATATCACGTCGAAGACTTCCTTACGAGCAGATGTCAAGGAGAATAATTTCGTTTTATTAAGAACATATTTTTCTCCTCATCTAAATTGGCTTACTGCAAGGGTAATAAAATAAAACTTATATCCAGCTCTGGTGGTAGAGTAATTGTCGTAAAATTAAAGACCCCAACCAACGAAGTATTTCGTTCAATCTTCTGTTTTTTTTTTCTCTGAAGAAGTAAAATAGCAAGAGGTAAATCCCAAATCTACAGAAGTATCGAATGACCGCGGAAAAGATTGAGTGAAAAGTTTCCGTAGAGGTATTCATCATCATCACCATCATCATCCAACCTTCTGCATCCAAAGTTGAACATAGGCCTCCCCTAATTTCTTCCAGGTTTGTCGATCTTTGGCTTTCTGCAACCAATTCCCAGCAATCATTTTGACGTCTACCTCTACTTCTTCTGTCTTCTCTTGGTCTCCACACTGTAATTTTTTGGGTCCACCTCCCGTCCTTCATTCTGGCTACATAGCCCGCCCAATTCCACTTCAGCCATGCTACTCGCTCTATGACATCTGTGACGCCTGTCCTTCTTCTGATTTCTTTGTTTCTGACCCTGTCTCTGAGAGTCAATCCAAGTAGTGACCGTTCCATTCTTCCTTGGGCCATTCTAAGTTTCGTTGCTGTGGCCTTCTTCTGAAGAAATGATAATAGACGAACACGAAATGAACTGTATAATGATGATAGACCCGAAGAACTGGACACTTTAGATGAAGGTGAAGGACCAGAAATACTAAAATCAGAAATACAACATGCTATAAAATTGGCAAAAAACAATAAAGCCGTTGGTCCCGACAACATACCTACAGAAATGTTAAAGCTCATAAATGAGGAAAACATTGGAATACTAGTCAAACTTTTCAATGATGTTTATTCGACTGGTGATATCCCTGAAGATTGGTTAAAGTCCGAATTCATAACCCTACCAAAAAAAAACAACGTCCGAAAAACTGTAGCGACTATAGAATGATAAGCCTTATGAGCCACACCTTGAAAATCTTTCTACGTATCATCCACAGTGGAATCAGAGATAAATGTGAAGAAGACCAGGATGAAACACAATTTGGCTTCAGAAATGGACTGGGAACCCGGGACGCACTCTTTGCACTAAATGTGTTATTGCAGAAATGCCGAGATCAAAGGAAAGACGTCTTTGCTGTATTTATTGACTAGGAGAAGGCCTTTGGTCGAGTACAACATCACAAATTAATTAAAATACTAAAGGATAAAGGAGTTGATAGTCAAGATGTACGAATCATAGAAAAATTATACTGGCGTCAAACAGCGACAGCTTGCATAAATGGAAAATCAACAGAAATATGCAAAATACAAAGAGGCGTCAGACAGGGTTGTATACTGTCCCCACTGTTGTTCAATTTGTATTCAGATAGAATATTTAAGGAAGCGCTGCATAAATTTGGAATGGGGTGTGAAGGTTAATGGAATTCTGATAAATACAATCAGATATGCAGACGATACAGTTATTTTAAGTGATGATATGAATGGATTACAACACCTTTTAAATGCCATTGACAGAGTGGGAAGAGAGTTTGGCCTAAATATAAACTGTTCAAAAACAAAGTACATGGTATTTAGCCGTTTGGCCCATCAAGATTCACGGTTATATGTTGATGGTCATATGATTCAAAGAGTACCCAGTTTTAAATATCTTGGTTGCCATATTACTGAACAACTAGATCCAGATAAAGAGATAAAATGTAGAATAGAGATAGCCCGCACGACATTTTTAAAAATGAGGTCATTCTTCTGTAATGATACCTTGCAACTTCAACTTCGAAAGCGCATGATTAAATGCTACATTTGGTCAGTCCTCTTGTATGGTGTCGAAGCATGGACATTAAAAATATCCACCATTAACCGTTTGGAGGCCTTTGAAATGTGGCTGCATAGACGTATTCTAAAAATACCATGGACGGCTATGCTGACAAATGTGGCAGTCCTTAAGAGAGCAAATGCTACCCGTGAGCTGCTTGATAACATCAAATATAGAAAGATGGCCTATTTTGGACACGTAGTAAGGGGAGACCGGTATAATATTCTTCAACTTATTATGATGGGTAAAATCGAAGGACGCAGAGGAATTGGTAGAAAGCAGGCCACTTGGTTGAAGAATATCCGGGAGTGGACAGGAATACAGAAAGCAGAACACCTATTTATAATAGCTCGAGACAGAGACAGTTTCGCCATGTTAATCGCCAACGTCAAGGGGACTTGATAGGGCACGTTAAGAAGAAGGCCTTCTTCTTCTTCAAGTGCCGTCTCCTATGGCCTGGGTTACTTTTGCTGCTGTGGCCTGGGTTAACGATAATATTTCGGCGCTGTAAGTCATGACTGGAAGCACACATTGGTTAAACGTCTTACTTTTCAAGTAATTTTGCAAGTTTCTTTTGAAGATGTCTGATAGAGCTCCGTATGCGGCCCATGCTAAGGTGATCCTTCTCTGTAATTCGGTAGTTTGATTGTCACTGGCTATTTGGATTTCATGCCCTAAGTATTTATATTTATGGACCAATGCTATTTGGTTGATGTCGACTTTTGGATTTTCGCTTGTACCAGGTTTGTCATGTATTGTGTCTTTCCAAAATTTATGTTTAAACCAACTTTTTTACAGGCGCCATCTAACTCAGAAAGCATAGTTCTAATTTCTTTTAAGTTCTCTGTTATAAGAACTATGTCGTCTGCAAATCGTAGGT